>NC_044392.1:27535019-27852186 GCF_006542625.1 Nomascus leucogenys | reverse complement strand
ATAGATATTTATCTATATATATCTATATATAGATATTATATCTATTATATTTATATATATCTATATATAGATATTATATCTATTATATCTATATATATCTATATATAGATATTATATCTATTATATCTATATATCATCTATACATCTATATATAGATATAATATCTATATCTCTATGTATATCTATATATCTATATATATCTATATATAGATATAATATCTATATATCTATATATATCTATATATAGATATAATATCTATATATCTATATATATCTATATATAGATATAATATCTATATATCTATATATATCTATATATAGATATAATATCTATATATCTATATATATCTATATATAGATATAATATCTATATATCTATATATATCTATATATAGATATAATATCTATATATAGATATAATATCTATATATCTATATATAGATATAATATCTACATATCTATATATATCTATATATATCTATATATAGATATAATATCTATATATCTATATATATCTATATAGATATATATCTATTATATCTATATATATCTATATATATCTATATATCTCTATATATATCTATATATCTATATATAGATATAATATCTATATATATCTATATATCTATATATAGATATAATATCTATATATATCTATATATCTACATATAGATATAATATCTATATATCTACATAGAGATATAATATCTATATATCTATATATCTATATGTAGATATTATATCTATAATATCTATATATCTATGTCTATATATAGATATAATATCTATAATATCTATATATCTATATCTATATATAGATATAGTATCTATAATATCTATATATCTATATATAGATATAATATCTATATCTATGTATATCTATATATAGATATAATATCTATATCTATGTATATCTATATATAGATATAATATCTATAATATCTATATATATCTATATATAGATATAATATCTATAATATCTATATATATCTATATATAGATATAATATCTATAATATCTATATATATCTATATATAGATATAATATCTATAATATCTATATATATCTATATATAGATATAATATCTATAATATCTATATATATCTATATATAGATATAATATCTATAATATCTATATATATCTATATATAGATATAATATCTATAATATCTATATATATCTATATATAGATATAATATCTATAATATCTATATATATCTATATATAGATATAATATCTATAATATCTATCCATATCTATATATAGATATAATATCTATAATATCTATCCATATCTATATATAGATATAATATCTATAATATCTATATCTATATATAGATATAATACCTATATATATCTATATCTATATATAGATATAATACCTATATATATCTATATCTATATATAGATATAATACCTATATATATCTATATCTATATATAGATATAATATCTATATATATCGATATATAATCTATATATAGATATAATGTCTCTATATATCTATATACCTATATATAGATATAATATCTATATACCTATATATAGATATAATATCTATATACCTATATATAGATATTATATCTATATACCTATATATAGATATTATATCTATATACCTATATATAGATATTATATCTATATACCTATATATAGATGTTATATCTATATATAGATTATATATCTATATTATATCTATATATAGATTATATATCTATATTATATCTATATATAGGTATTATATCTATATATAGATATATATAGATATTAAATCTATATATAGATTATATATCGCTATATATAGATATTATATCTATATATAGATTATATATCGCTATATATAGATATTATATCTATATATAGATTATATATCGCTATATATAGATATACAGCCTTCACAGCTGAGACTACAGTATGCTCCACCACACACGGCTAATTTGTTTTTTGTAGAATCGAAATCACTATGTTGCCCAGGCTGCCCTCGAACTCCTGGTCTCAAGCGATCTTCCTGCCTTAGCCTCCTGAAGTGCTGGGATTAAACGCATGAGCCACCACAGTCGGCCTGTCTATCCATATTTTATTTGATGCACATCCCAAACGAGCATACTCACATCTCAGCCTGGGCATTCAGCATACTAGCTCTTTCTTTTTCCACAGGTCAGTCTATAAGCCACATGATGAAGATGAGACTGATCCTAAGCCCTGGAAGTTATCAGCCCGGGTATTCCCTGCCTCTCACCTCTTGGACCCAGCACTTTTGGGAAACTGAGATCCCATGCCCTGGAATGAAAGAAGTGGATCTATAATCATGTTTCCGGACCTAGAAGCCATGTGCCTCACTCTGTCCTATCCAACATTGCCATCAGTGGTTTGGAGGAAGACACAGTCAGGAAACAGTCAAGGGACAGTGGGTGCAGCGATCATCTGCTGGATCCCGGGCTGCGTCGCCCTCTCCACTACGCTTCTCCGGCAGGTCTCCCAAGAGTTCTCATTGGTTTCTGGGAGTCTTTACCACCAGCCTAGTCTCTGGTACTCTGCACACAGCTCCCCTTGGCTTTTATTATACTATCAAGGTTTGGATGATCCCAGATCCCTTTCCTGTTGGTTCATCTTATACCGTTTAGACTGGGAAAGAAAAAAAGAGCTTGTATGCTGGGCAAACTAGTTTGTGACTGTGTGTGTGCTTACACACACAGAGGTATTCTGAAAAGTATTTTTTTGTGTATATTTAAATATAATAAAGATATTTTAGGTTGGTCATGGTGGCTCATGCTTGTAATGATTTGGGAGGCTGAGGCTAGAAGATGGCTTGAGGCCAGGAGTTAAGAATAGCCTGGGCAGCATAGCGAGATCCTATCTTTACAAACCATTAAAAAATTAGCCAGGTGTGGTGGCGTGCACCTGTAGCCATAGCTACTTCTTTATTATTATTATTATTTTTTTTTTTTGAGACGCAGTCTTGCTTTTGCTCAGGCTGGAGTGCAGTGGGGCGATCTCGGCTCACTGCAGGCTCTGCCTCCCCGGTTCACGCCATTCTCCTGCCTCAGCCTCCTGATTAGCTGGGACTACAGGCGCCTGCCACCTTGCCCGGCTAATTTTTTGTGTTTTTAGTAGAGACGGGGTTTCACCATGTTAGCCAGGATGGTCTCGATCTCCTGACCTCGTGATCCACCCCCCTCAGCCTCCCAAAGTGCTGAGATTACAGGTGTGAGCCACCGCGCCCTGCCAGCCATAGCTACTTCTTAAGTCCAGGATTTTGAGGCTGCAGTGAGCTATGATCACATTACTGCATGCCAGCCTGGGCAATAGAGCAAGGCCCTGTCTCTAAAAAAGAAAGAAAAATAATTTTTCTTTAAATTAATATTTTCATGGAAATTTCTAATATTTCTAGAACTGGAAATATTAGAAAGAGATAGACATCTTAAGAACTTTTATCACAAAAAAAATAGTTTTTGAAAAGGACTCCCTACTTCTGTGTGGCACTGTTTTTCTCAATTCTGAGTGAAAAGATTGGAAGGCTTGTGCTTTGCTGTGTTAGGAGTAGGTTTGAGGAACCATGAAGAGGAGAGAACATAGCATTTGATTACCCTCTCTTTTTTTAGTACTTCCTTCAAGATCAGTGATACAATTCCTCTTTCCCTAGCCCTGCTTCCAGTTCAGTAGTAACTTCTATGAGCAGGTAATTCAGCAGGTCCATGTCCATTGCCTCATATCCTGGGCTGTTCTGTTCTTTCCTTTGGACTCAAGAGTAAGACCTTGGCAGGGAAGAGATAGCACCCAGCTTCTGCTGTGGTTACTGAATAACTCAAAGCTTAACCCTTCCATGGAAATTTGGCAAAACATTTAGCACAAAAAGCAGTCTCCAACTCCCTTGGGTTCCCAGTTTACTAGGTGAACATGACATTTTAATTAAGGTGAAATTAAACGTACCAAAATAAATCCTACACTATCATTTGGCAGCATTTAGCTGAGGCTCTCAAGGCATCTCGTTGGAATTTGCCCAAATCCTCCTGTTAGAAAGTTCAGTTTTGGCTTCAGGGAAACCAAATCAAAACAGCAAATATTTATTGAACATGTCCTGTTCAATGTACCAGGTACTTGATAAACATTCATGTTTGAAAAAATCCAGGTCCAGAATAGTTCTGCTAACTTAATAACAGGAAATACAGCACTTTAAATTCCTCCCAAATAGAAAGTTTAGATTATCAAGTAAAGTAAAAAATGCTTACTCATCCAGAAGAATTGACACCTTATATGAACAGAAACATTGGACAAGGGTATTCTTTGGAGGCTGAGCAAGAGAGTTGTGTGGGGTCAAAGCTTGTTGCTTTTATATTAGTTTGGGAAGCTGTAGGTGGTGAAAGAGAAACAGCAAAGGGAGGCTGGGTGCGGTGGCTCACGCCTGTAATCCCAGAGCTTTGGGAGGCCGAGGCAGTCGGATCACTTGAGCTCAGGAGTTCGAGACCAGCCTGGCCAACATGGCCAAACCCCGTCACTATGAACAAAAAAGTAGCCAGGTGTGGTGGCGCATGCCTGTAGTCCCAGCTACTTCAGGAGGCTGAGGTAGGAGGATTACTTGACCCTGGGAGGTTGAGGCTGCAGGAAATTAAGTATGGTTTAAGGAGATGTGTCATTGGTGCCAGGCTGACAATAGGTAGACTTGTGGACTTAATTTAGGTATCACCTTGACTGGATAAAGGGATACCTAGAAACTTGATAAAGCATTATTTTGAGTGTGTCTGGGAGGGTGTTTCCCAAGGACATTTGTGTGTGAGTCTGAGTGGACTAGGTGGAGAAGTCTCTGAGAGCCGTGACAGACTTTTCTTCTGCTGCCTTGGACATTAGAACTTCAAGCTCGGCGGGCGCAGTGGCTCACGCCTGTAATCCCAGCACTTTGGGAGACCAAGGGGGGCAGATCACAATATCAAGAGATTGAGACTATCCTGGCCAACATGCTGAAACCCTATCTCTGCTAAAAAAAAAAAATATAAAATATATATATATATATATATACACAAAAATTAGCTGGGCGTGGTGGTGTGCGCCTCTAGTCCCAGCTACTCAGAAGGCTGAAGCAGGAGAATTGCTTGAATCCAGGAGGCTGAGGTTGCAGTGAGCCGAGATCGCACTACTGCAGTCCAGCCTGGCAACAGAGTGAGACTCCGTCTCAAAAAAATAAATAAATAAATAAATAAATAAATAAATAAATAAATAAATAAAGAACTTCAAGTTCACAGGCCTTTGGACTCCAGGACTTAAAGCAGAGACTTGCCGGGTCTTGAGGCTGTCACTTCCTTGGTTCTCAATGTGAAAATGTTGAAACTTCTTCAATAAATGAAGAGGTTTTTTTGTATGTCTGTATTTATGCAAGGTAAAATTTCTCGAGATCTCAGGTTTTGGGACGACTGTATATGCAGTGGTGACCCATTGTGTGTGTGTGTTTGAAGCAGGGTCTCAC
Organism: Nomascus leucogenys; assembly: GCF_006542625.1. Lineage (NCBI taxonomy): Eukaryota > Metazoa > Chordata > Mammalia > Primates > Hylobatidae > Nomascus > Nomascus leucogenys. Next base: position 27,846,729 of record NC_044392.1, on the reverse strand, counting down.
TCTGTCACCCAGACTGGAGTGCAGTGGCACAATCACGGCTCACTGTAGCCTCAACCTCCTGGGCTTAAGCAATCCTCCTGTGTCAGCCTCCCCAGTAGCTGGGACTATAGGCACAAATCATCATGACCAGCTAATTTTTCTATTTTTTATAGAGACGAGGTCTCCTTATGTTGCCCACACTGGTCTCTAACTCCTGGGCTCAAGTGATCCAGCTGCCTCAGCTTCCCAAAGTGCTGGAATTACTGATGTGAGCTACTGCACCCAGCTCATTGTAGTTTTTGATTGATTTTGTCAACTCTTGGAGTTGTCTGCCACTATATTTCATATGACTGTGATTATAATGCTGGGTACAATAACCAACCACAGTGATATGCATTTATACATTTTGCTTTTTGACCTACTTATAAATATGGTTTGTCTGCTCTTAACCGTTACATCCATGTGACTGTTATTATACCCATGTTTGTTAAATACAAATATATCATTGCCTATTTTATTATGTAAATTGGCCTATGAAGTATTGTCTTTTTTTTTCTTTTTGAGACAGGGTCTCAGTCTGTCGCCCAGGCTGGTGTGCAGTGGTGTGATGATGTGATCATAGCTCACTGCAGTTTCCATTTCCTGGGCTCAAGTGATCCTCTCGCCTCAGCCACCTGAGTGGCTGGGACTACAGGGATGCACCCTGCTGTGTTTTAGTAAACACAGGTCTTACTGTTGCCCAGGATATTGTGTTTTCCTGTTTCTCAAATAAATCTTTTTTTTTTTGAGACGGAGTCTCGCTCTGTCGCCCAGGCTGGAGTGCAGTGGCGCGATCTCGGCTCACTGCAAGCTCCGCCTCCCGGGTTCACGCCATTCTCCTGCCTCAGCCTCCGGAGTAGCTGGGACTACAGGCGCCCGCCACCACGCCCGGCTAACTTTTTGCATTTTTAGTAGAGACGGGGTTTCACCGTGGTCTCGATCTCCTGACCTCGTGATCCACCCGCCTCGGCCTCCCAAAGTGCTGGGATTACAGGCGTGAGCCACCGTGCCCGGCCGTAAATCTTTTATTATTATTATTATTTTTTTGAGAGGGAGTCTCGCTCTGTCGCCCAGGCTGGAGTGCAATGGGAAGATCTCGGCTCACTGTGACCTCTGCCTCCCGAGTCAAGCGATTCTCCTGCCTCAGCCTCCTGAGTAGCCAGGACTACAGGAATGTGCCACTATGCCCAGGTAATTTTGTATTTTTAGTAGAAATGGGGTTTCACCAAGTTGGCCAGGCTGGTCTCAAACTCCTGACCTCAGGTGATCCGCCCGCCTCAGCCTCCCAACGTGCTGGGATTACAGGCGTGAGCCACCGCGCCTGGCCCTAAATCTCCTTTTAAAAATTTAAATAGGGCCAGGCGGGGTGGCTCACGTCTGTAATCCCAGCACGCTGGGAGGCCGAGGCGGGCGGATCACAAGGTCAAGAGATTGAGAGCATCCTGGCCAACATGGTGAAACCCCGTCTCTACTAAAAATACGAAAATTAGCCGGGGGTGGAGGCGCGTGCCCCTGGAGGCTGAGGCAGGAGAATTGCTTGAACTCAGGAGGCGGAGGTTGCAGTGAGCCGAGATCACAGTACTGCACTCCAGCCTGGGTGACAGAGCCAGACTCCGTCTCGAGAAAAAAAAAAAAGTAAATGCCTTTTAAAGAATTTACGTTTTTTTCCCCAAAATTATATCTTTGGAACTTTTGTCTTTCAGAATTTCAATACTTGGGGTTGTCTTTTGGGATTATGATCAGCTCCCAAGAAGCACAAATCTGGTCCCTTCATTCCACTGCTTACTACCCTTCTTTGCATTCCCTTTACTTTCAGAATAAAATCCAAACATTTAAGCACGGTCCACAGGCTTCCATGATCTATCTGGCTGTGCATCTCAAGCCACTGTATTTTCCTCTAGTCTTAATGAACTCCTTCCAGTTTCCACACCTCGGGCTCTTTCTTCCCTTAGAGAATTCACACATTCTATTTTCTCTGACCAAGCCTCTTGCCTCTCACACACCTTTTTCCCCCTCCCCCATGATTTTTCAAGTTTTATCTTCAAGGCAACTTCCTCAGGAAAGCCTGACCAGCCAGGCAAGGTTAAGTCTTCCTTGGATACCATCTCACTGCTCCTTGCTCTTCTGAGGACAAGTGTGGTTGAAAAATTCTTTGGTAATTCTGTTTAGTGTTTTGTCAAGTTCCAGAATTAAAGTTAATTGAGGGTGGAGACAGTATTTTCTAACTCTTTGTCCTCTACAGGGCTGTGCATATGGGAAGTACTCATTTTAGTAAATACTCAATGGGTATTCAGTGGGTATTTGACAAGTCCACTTTTTATATGGTAGGTGTTCCAAATAAGGGTGGCAGCCATTTACTGAATGAGTCATCTTGCTGGAAGGCAAAGGGGTTTACTAATCGATCACTGAAGATTAGCTGGTTATTGGGATTGAAGCACTAATGGGCATAAAAACCAAATTTCTATTGGTATTTTTGTTTCAGCCCAAGAGGTCAGAATGTACCCTATTGCTTGTGAGCAGGGTAGGCCTAGGTAGGTGATAAAGACGGCAGGGCTAGCTTTGTAATTCCCAGTCCAGAATTTATAATCATTCAGGGATGGCTGCAGCAGTTAGCACTGCTCATACCCTGAACTTTCTTTACTATGGTCCCTTCCCTTGAGGTCAGATATACCAATGGACACCTAATCGCTAATTGTTGGTAGGAGTAGTAAATAACCTTCACTGGTAATGTGAATTATTGATTTTTTTTTTTTTTTTTTTTTTGAGATGGAGTTTCACTCTTTGTTGCCCACGCTGGGGTGCAGTGGCCCGATCTTGGCTCACCGCAACTTCCACTTCCCAAGTTCAAGCGATTCTCCTGCCTCAGCCTCCCAAGCAGCTGGAATTACTGGTGCCCGCCACCATGTCTGGCTAATTTTTGTATTTTTGTATTTTTTTTTTTTTTTTTTTTTTTTAGTAGAGATGGGGTTTCACCATGTTGGCCAGGCTGGTCTCAAACTCCTGACCTCAGGTGATCCGCCTGCCTCAGCCTCCCAAAGTGCTGGGATTACAAGGCGTGAGCCACCGTGTGTGGCTGCATTATTTACTTTTTAAAAATATTTAGTTCCTACTTTAAAGGAAATTGCAGCTTATCCATCTTTATTTTAAAAATTGATGCTTTCTTACATAATCATGTTTCACAATGAACAAAAATGCCATTCCTTGGTATCATCTAATGCCCAATACTTAATCAAATTTTCCTGTATACAAAAGTCTTTGTATATTTGGTTTGCTAAAATCACCTATGCTGCATTTGATTTTTGTATTTCTTACATTTCTTTTAATCTAGAATAATAGAGTCTTATTCCATTGCCTAGGCTGGTGTAGTGGTGCAATCAAGCATCACAGCTCATTGTAGCTTTGATCTCCTGGCTTCAAGCAATCCTCCAGCCTCAGCCTCCTGAGTAGCTGGGACTACACACACGAGCCACCACACCCAACCTCCTCCTTTTTCTTCTTCATGCCATTGAGGTGTTGACTAACGTATGGTCTCTATTAGACAATCTTACTTATATCTACTAACTGCGAGGAATGACTAATGGGTGGGGATTTCAGGACAATCAGAAGTCAGTAAGAATGAGAAGACAAGGCTGGGCATAGTGGCTCATACCTGTAATCCTAGCACTTTGGGAGGCTGAGGCGGGCAGATCACTTGACATCAGGAGTTTGAGACCAGCCTGGCCAACATGGTGAAACCCCATCTCTACTAAAAATATAAAAATTAGCTGGGCGTGGTGGCACAGGCCTATATTCTCAGCTACTTGGGAGGCTGAGGCAAGAGAATTGCTTGAACCCAGGAGGCAGAGGCTGCAGTGAGCTGAGATTGTGCCCCTGCACTCCAGCCTGGACAACAGAGCAAGATTCCATCTCAAAAAAAAAAAAAAAAAAAAAAAAGAATGGAAAGACAAAAAACATTTTGCATCAGGAAGTTACTATGACAAGTCCATTTCACTTAAGCATAAAGATGGTCCTAATTTTCAGAGAAGCCATAAAAACCAAGACATTGGATGTTAGCCATGGAATCTCACTGAATTGATGCTAGTATCTCAGAACCACTACCCTCACTCCTAATGTGCAATCACTGTGTGACAAATGAAGGAATCTGACTGTAGCTTAAGATTGGACTAATTCCTGTGATGTCCACACAAAATTGGCTACTCCAAGTATGTGTCTGCTCATGTGGATTAGCCATTTCTTTATTTTTCACCTAAAAAAGCCCCCTCCATTAAAAAGGTGTAAGAAAGTAATCTCAAGATTAGAATAAGATGGCACACACTCATTTACAAAAAAGAATACACATGTTCCTCATTAATTTATCATTTAATATAAATGCTGACAGAAAGCAGATAAAGACCTTGTAGACACTTTCATATATTTACAATCCAAAAGGTGAATCACCTCCTTCTATTTGTTAAAATAAATCGTTTTATCTGCAACTCATGGGAGCCTTAAACACTAATTAGGAGCAACATGAGGCTGAGTCAGTTTCCAAGGTAATAAAGGAAATAGCATTTTAACAAAATGGGCATCTTTGATATAAACATGCACACAAATAATACAAAAATGAGAAAGATGGCTCTAGTACTCTCAAAAATCAGCAACAAGTGGGAACATGTACTTATTTAGACCCAGAGTTCTGCTGCCCTAAACATCTTCCTACTACTATTTCTTTTTTTCCACCACACTTGTTTTGAAAGCTGTTTAAAAATCAGAAATATTAAAGAGATTAAAAACAAGAGAAAAACGGTCTATTTCAAATAGGGTTCTTTTTCCTACTCCAAAAGAACTCTCAGAAGATAAGGTCTTCAAATAAGACTTCACAGTTTGCCAGATCCTAAGGAATTATTCACAGCCTGTGAAATTCCAATCCATTTGTCTTCACCATTCCAACCTATTTGTCTTCACTTCTCTTTTTAAAGTTGGAAACACTTGGAAAAAGTAAAATTTCACAAAATTCAGCAATTAAAAAATCAGCTGTCACTTTAAGGCTCAATTTTTTTTTTTTTCCTCAACAGGTGGGTGGCGGCAGGCAAGAAAGAATAGGGAGCTGTGGCAATAAAAAAAACAAAAAATGCAAGAAAACTTTAAAAAATGGTAAGTCTACCACTGATTTATAAGAACAGGAGATATAAATTCTATCCAAAAGTGTAAGTGATTTCATAGTCACTTATAACCTGACTCAAATCTCATGGGCTCCTTTATTAACCAAGATTATTTTTGTCTTGTTAAATATACCTCTGCAGGGCACAATCACTTACAATCAATACGATTGGTAAATTACACAAGCTCTATCCCAAGCAAATATGCACCAATGTTAAAAAGTTATTTTTTTTAAAAAACAAAATAAAACAAAATAAAATACACCCAAAAAGGTGATAATGACTGCAGAATGTCTCGGGGAGACTGGTATGAGCCTAAAGACCAAATTAAAATAGTCAGAGAAAAAGGGCAGAAGGGGTAACAAGGGGAAGAGACCACACACACGAAGAGGAATCTCAAAACTGGAAAATGTTTAAGTGGGTGAAAGGTTTTGTTCATTACCTTAATTCACTTTTTCCATTGTTCTTGTACCAAAAAGTCATAGATTAATCATAAAGAAAGATAATGAGGCCTGTGGACTAATTAATTAAAAAAAAAAAGTTCCTTTTATTCCCAGGAAGCAGGGAAGAGGAAAAAGGATGAACGGGGGAGAAGTGTGAAAATTTAGGCCAACGATCCATCTGGAAAAAATAATTCTCAGGACAGTGTCTTTGTTGAACAGAGGATGTAAAAACGATAAGCAAAAGCTAAATGCCTTTAAATCAGAGAACTATTTTATGGGGTAGTTCAGATATTATAAGAATGACAGCCAATCAATGGAGAAAGATTACACAAATAAATGGTGATAAAAAAAACCAGGCTAATAATAATAATAATAATAATAGAGCAACCAATTATTCACCCAATAGTTTGTTTCCAATCTTTTTCCTGACCCTTCCATACACTCACTGGGGTGGGGGACCACCTGACAGTTTCCAGTTATAAGATGACTCTGAGTGTACAACCTCAAATGGATGCCAAAGACTTGTGAGCTCTGATTAGAATTAGGACAGAAACAAAAACAAATCCGAAACAGTAAGACCTCAATACAAGAAAACAAGTCACCTTATCTAGTATAAAATAAACATTAGGATAACAAACTCCACAGGATTTTATTTTTCTAAATACACATTTTTGGACACAATATTATCTTGAGGTTTAAGTTCTTCCCCCTTATTGTGCCTTATTTTCTTGTGAAAATAAAGTTTGTTCTCTAGGGATGTTTCACGGATAAAGTTTAGGAGAAATTCAGTGTTTGGCTGAAAATCCAGAGGCTCTGAAAACAAGGATTCCAGTGGTGAGGTAAGTCCCTTTATTACAATAGGATTTCAAAGGGCTCTTTACCCACTTTGTTCAGTGCAGTATTGAAAACATACCTATTAGGAATAGATTTATTATTAAAAGGTGTTACTTATTCCTGGTGGTGATAGTCTTGTTCTTTATTAACACTATAGCTAGTATTACTTATCAATTATAATCTATTACTTGTGAAAAGATCTTTAGTGAACACAGAAATAAAATCTTAAAAATTCAAATCTTAAGATTTACTTGCTACAATTAATAGTACCTTTTGACAAAAACAGCTTTCTTTTTGAAGTGGCTCAGAAAAGCTAAATTGAGAAAATGTTTAATAGTAACTATAATCAACCTATAACTCCCAATAAGTCATTTCAGCAGGAAAATTTCATAAACCTGAGCTGAAGCAACAAATAAATACAAAAATCATAGCTGTCCAAGGTATAAAGGTATGAATGTGGATCAGCAAAATGGGCACTCAGGTAAAATGATGATAGTAGCAGACTGCTTGCTTGTTCAGGTGCTAATGATGAAAGTAAAATTTGCTTTAGTTTAGTAGGTCTAATTTTTCTTAAAAGGATAGGCAGATTTTTCAGGAGAAGAGATCACCTTGCAACACTGTAATCATATCATCAGTTAAAAATTTAACACACTTAGACTCTTACTAGGGGGAAAAAATCTAAGTAAACACTGTAGTTAATTTTCAGGTAGGTTATTAATCTCTCCTAAAAAGTAACTGGGCCGTTCCTTTCAATGACATATAAATCATTACAGGTGCTTTTTACAGATAGATTTTACAAATAAAACCTTTACTCAATTATTTAAAACGAGCAAAAAGAGAGTAGAAAAATGGTGAGACTGCTACCCACCACCATTTGTATATAAGTGACAGCAACTGAATACTTCTTTACTGAGACGAATCCTTTTTTTTAGTGAAAATATTTTGTCTTGAATTTTAACAATCTGTACATGTACTGACTATAGTTAGTTATTTCTCACCAGTCACATACTCAAGAATTCTTTTACTCAGACCCATGACTTGACCACAGTGATAGCAGAAGCTGGGGTGGGCACAAATGCTTATACACAATATTATAAAAGATGACATTCACTGGCTTAGAGAAACTGATCAATTTTCATTACTTTTACATTTTATAAGGCTAGCTAACTTTAACAGTTAACTTTAGATAAATCTACTTACACAGTACAATCAACTCACAAATACTAAAAGGTTTCATGATCAAAATGGCTACTACTTCCCCCAAAACCAAAACAGAGTAAAGCACAAGTCTTTGGCTCTCCTTTAAAGAAAACAGCAGGTTACCATTCTTAACCAGACCTTTGTTTGCCTACCAGTAGGGCAAATACCACATTTGTGCATCACTGAGTAATAACACCATTAGAAAAGGCAACTTCACAGAAGTTATTGGCTAAGCGAATTCATTTGAATGCTCTGTTTTGAGGCAGCAAACTGTCACTGTTGCAGATTGGGGAGGGCAGTGGGTAAGTCAAGGGGAAATTACAGGGTGGAAAAAGGTCAAGAAAAAAAAAGACATTTATGGAAAAATGTAAACTTTGAGCTCCATCCCTGAAGAACTCTGGAAAGTCTGATGGAGTTATATACTCAAAGTAGCAAATGAGAATCATATCAATATTCTTTTAGGCAAAAGAAATACATGGGAAAGAATAGAAGGGAAGGGAAATAAGATGGGAGAAAGGAATCACCACATTAATGCTGTACCAAACAATTTTTTAAATACATTCTGAGTAGTTGAATATTTGTAGTTGGCATTAGGAATAATGTCTTATCAATATCTAGAATACTACTACTAGAAATCTAGCTAACTCTTCTTTTAATTAGAAAAGTAATAAGGAATGGATCTTTGGTCACTTCAGCCTCTGTAAGTTATCTAAGACAGGACAGTTACTGGACTTATCTTATGACAAAATTATACATAAGTTAGGCAAAAGAGCTACATATAAACCAGAAATGGAATCTAGATGTCTTATTCTCTGTTCTTCTACCCTTTCCTAGAGACTCCTTGAAAAAAGAATAAGTCAAAATACTTTTATATTTCTCGCTATAAATAAAATTCCCTCACCTATATGAGTGAACACAATGCTTATTACTCCTACCTTAACCCATTCAAAATTGTTCATCTCAGATATCCAATTTTTGCTTTTGAATTTAGTGAAATACAAATAAAGTAATATTTAGAAGAAACTAATATTTTAATAAGTAGAAAACATAGAAACTGTATTTCCTATCTGGTTTCATCTTTGTCTCTAAAAAAAACAAAATTAAAAAGCCAGAAGAAATTAATATCTTTTAGATTTTGATTTTAAAAAAGTAGTTACAGAGTCAAGCAGTTATGCCCAAATATGCCATTTGTCCTTACAGGCTCATGATATCACACAGAAAAGGAAGGAAAAAAAACAAAAAACAAAAAACAAATTTTGGGGGTGTTAGTGAATTCCTAAAACTGCTGATGAGCACTAGGAAAGTGCAAGAATTTCCATTAGGTAAGGTGGAATGACCAATTTAAAATACATTATAGGCACAATGGGACAATATACCATCCTTCTGCCTTTCTGCCCAACCAGATTAGTTCTAGAGTGTAGGACCATGGAGGGGTACAGCTTGAATTCAGGTTACAATTAAAGAGATTTTCTTCCCCCAAATGAAAACACATGAAAAGAGAATGATACTATTTTAAGTCGTTTATACAGTGACTTTTCTGGTTTTGTTCAGAACAGGAATACTGTATAAATTAATCCCTGCTCCTGCCTACTTCACAGAATAAAAATGGTGAAAGCCAAGAACAAGTGTATTTAAAGGAAATAAGAACAAGAATAACAGAAACTGAGTTACTAAGAGGTTTCAACTGATATCCAAAATAAATCTTTACTTTCATTCTAAACTTAAACAAAAATTAATACCCACAAATTATCTTCTAATACAAGAATCATTCTGAATTCCAAAGTGAATCAACTGCTTGTAAAATTTGGGATGATCTGACATATCCAAAGGAGAAGATTGGTCCAAATCTGCCTATAAGAAGGTTGTAGTACAAAAATTAGCTGGACGTGGTGGTGCGTGCCTGTAGTCCCAGCTACTCAGGAGGCTGAGGCAGGAGAATCGCTTGAACCCGGGAGGTGGAGGTTGCAGTGAGCTGAGATCAACCCACTGCACTCCAGCCTGGGTGACAGAAGGAGACTCCTTCTCAAAAAAAAAAAAAAAAAAAAAAAAGAAAAAGAAGGTTGGAGGCCAATAATGTTGCCTTTTACTGTTATGCAGAGAAATGAAAAACCTTGGGACTCTGTCAGACATACAAAAGTTTTTTTTCCTTCTCCCAATAAACAATAGGCATTTAAAGTGGAAATGTAAAAGGGTTTTAAGTAAAAGTCAAAAAGCAAACAAAAGCAAAAAAAAAAAAAAAAAAAAAGCAAAAGCATATATATATTTTTTTTAAAAGAAGAAAAATGTATAAGAAAACTGGAAAAAAAAGAAAAAGCCTCACCTTCATTTAGTGCTTCTACCACCTCCCAATCGGTCAATTTATCGCAACAGCTGCGCTCATGCGAAAAAATCCTTAAAACATACCCAATATATATACAGATATAGCTATGTATATATGTATATATATAATATATATATAAATTTTTATTTAAATAAAAAAGAAAGCTCGAATCCCAAGCCAATATGTGTATATCAAATCCTTGACCAGCCAGGTCTGTAGGGCATAATCAAATTCAATGTGAAATAGTATATAAACACGGTGCCTTGACTGGGCAAATTAAATAATTGCTACTCAAAAGAGTGTTCTGTTTGGACTCTCCTACTGGTAGGCAATGGCAGGACTGTATTACCCTTCCCACCCCCACCACCCATTTGTTTAAGTTAACAGTATGATGGACACAGAGCTTAGACTGAGGTTGTTATGACCTCAGCAGGAGTTAAGGGTTAAGAAAATAAGAAACAAGAAAAATATAAACTCTTGTTTTTACCCAACCAAAGCAATGTAGTAACTTATTACATAACCAGTGCTTTCTAATTTAGTAGTAAAACCCAGAAAGGGAAACTGAAAAAATCAGGCAAATAGAGGAATGGAGAGGGCAACTATATCAAACAGTCCCCACTAAACACGTTTTACAGGGTCTTAGTTAAGCACAGACACATGGCATCAGAATATGTGCAGCAGAATAAAAAAAAAAAAAGTCCTTACTCTTCTCAACATTTTCATGAAGAAACATTTTCAACATTGGACAGCTAAGTCTATGAAAAATGACTTCAAACTATTTCCTACCTACTTATACTAATGATTCTGAACAACAAGTGATCAATTCATAAACTATCCTTAAGACTCAATCAGTTTACAAGTAAAACAAAAACATCCATTAAAATAATGTGGCTCTATTCATTTTAAGTTCAAATCAAATGTTGCAGTTTTAAAACAGTTGATTGTCCTTGTTTTTGAGCATCCTATGATTTCAGCAAAAGTTTAATTTGAAAAGCACTGCTTCAAATTTCCAACCATGAGCTGAACACAGGCGAAACACCAAACATGTATTTTCAGTGCTAATAAGTTACAGTTAATTCTTGATCAACATTTAAATCTAATTAAACACTGAATCAGCTTTCTGATTATATTAAGAGAATGCAAATGATCCTTAATATGAAAATGAGGACTTCAAAATTTGGTAATTCTCTTTGAAAAATTGAAAATAAAAACAAGAAATAAAACCCTCCCAAACAAACAAAAAGCTTCAATGTCAAGAAAAACATATCTATTCAATGAAGCTAGTGATCTAGAAAGGGATAAAGAATTCCAAATACCAGCTCTGGGAAAAGTTGGTTTGCTGCACATTTTCTAATAACTCAGTCTAGTACTGTCTGTTTCTCAAGCACCACAGAATTCTCCGAAAGCTGACGTTTTTGGTCTGTTTTAAGTTTATGGAGTGGTGAGAATTGATAAGGATTGGGGGTAAGGAATTATACAAATTATACACTGGGTATGTAATACCAAAATACAAGAAAACCTACTTCATTAAGATCATACAATTAATCAAACAGAGTGTATATATAATATCTTTTTTTTTTTAAAGCCCTGGATCCAAGGCGTCCAAAGTTATTAAAATAAAGTTCATTCACAGAACAAAAACAAATTTAATCTGAATTGCTTGCAGATACTGCTAATTTTCTTTTTCTTTAAATTAAAAAAATGCATTAATGTGAACTATGTGCAGGGTTTGTTTTTAGTAGTGGTGTTTGTGCACATTGCCTCTGGTGAATTTCCTGGATTTCTCTGACCGCTCTTAAGAGAAAAAGTTATGCATTCTCCTACCCCTATGCCCGACAAACTGATTAGGAGCAGAAGATAAAAGTAGGACTCCTCATATTTTAAGGAGCAGAACTGGGAGTAACTCCTGATCTCTGGGAGTCATTATTATCCCCTCCTCCCTCAGGGTCCTCTGATAGGTTCAGAGAGCTGGTCTTGTTTGATAGGAGGCTGATATTCTCTTGTGTCAAGGCTGATCCATTTGGTACATCACTGGTGACATTTTAAAATTTTGAAAAAGGAGAGACAGAAAAATGATTAGTACAATAAAATCAACAGGGAATATAATTTAGCATGATAAAAAATATATAAATGGCTTCCACATTTTAATCTACAGCCCCTTATCCATGTTTTAGCACACAGTTGGCAAACTAAAGCTAGCCAGGTGCGTATTTTTTTTTTCAGGTGCGTATTTTTGTAACTAAAGTTTTATTGGAATATAGCCTGGTCATTTGTTTAACGTATTATCCACTGCTTTCAAACTACAGAGCAGAGTTGAGAATTGTGACAAAAACTGTAAGGCCCATATCTTAAAATACTACCTGGCCTTTAAGAAAAGGACTTATCCCTGATTTAGCAGGTTTGCTACTATAAGAAATAATTTTGAGCTCATGCCTATAATCCTAGCACTTTCGGAGGCCGAGGCAGGTGGATCACTTGAGCTCAGGAGTTGGAGACCAGCCTAGCCAACATGGTGAAATGCTGTCTCTACTAAAAATACAAAAATTAGCCTGGTGGTGCGTGCCTGTAAAAACCTGCTAGGGAGGCAGAGGCACAAGAATTGCTTGAACCTGAGAGGCAGAGGTTTCATTGAGCCAAGATCGCACCACTACACTCCAGCCTGGGTGATAGAATGAGATTTTATAAAAAAAAAAAAAAAAAAAAAAAAAAAGCCAGGCATGGTGGCTCATGCCTGTAATCCCAGCACTTTGGGAGGCCGAGGCGGGTGGATTATGAGGTCAGGAGTTTGAGACCAGCCTGGCTAAGATACTGAAACCCATCTCTATTAAAAATGCAAAAACTAGCCAGGTGTGGTGGCACGCGCCTGTAGTCCCAGCTACTCGGGAGGCTGAGGCAGGAGAATCACTTAAATCCAGGAGGCAGAAGCTGCAGTGAGCCGAGACCATGCCATTGCACTCCAGCCTGGGTGACAGAGTGAGACTCCGTCTCAAAAAAAAAAAAAAAAAAAAAAAAAGAATCCAAGATACTGCATGAATTTAAAATAAAATAGTCAAAATCCAAGCCTGAAAGCATTAGAAATTTTTGTTATATATCATCAGGGGGGCAACTTAGGACTATGCATTCAAAAGCCTCAAAACAGCCTTAGAAAATAATTTAAGATATGCAAACAAAGTATTAATACTGTTTATTGTAGGGTTGTTCATGGTAGTTGATATGTATCTTTCCATATCTGCAGAATAATATTGGATGATACAGGATAGACTGAATTAAAAACCAGGGAGATGGAGTGCTGGGTTTGTAAAACTAGCAAGAGGCTAAATGCCTACACACTTAAAAAGACTGGAAAGAGCCAGGTGCGGTGGCTCATACCTGTAATCCCAGTGCTTTGGGAGGCTGAGGCAGATGGATCACCTGAGGTCGGGAGTTTGAGACCAGCCTGACCAACATGGAGAAACCCTATCTCTACTAAAAATACAAAATTAGCCAGGCATGGTGGTGCATGCCTGTAATCCCAGAGGCTGAGGCAGGAAAATTGCTTGAACCCGGGAGGCGGAGGTTGCGGTGAGCCGAGATCATGCCATTGCACTCCAGCCTGGGCAACAAGAGTAAAGCTCCGCCTCACAAAAAAAAAAAAAAAAAAAAAAAAAAAAAAAAAAAAGTACTGGAAAGATAATATAATACACCAAAATGTTAACAAGAGGTATCTCTGAATATTGGAACTACAGGCAATTTTAAAATTTGCCCTTTTCTAAAATTTTCCATTCCCTAAAGCTAGTTTTTTATAACATATTTAAGATGGGGGAGTGACTTTTTGTTTTTTCTTTTTTTTTTTATATTGAGCATATAGTACTTTTATAATGCAAAGATATAAGGCCGTATTCGAAATAAATTTAAAAACAAGGGGAAGATGGAAACATAACCAGAAATTTTCCTTTGTTAGGTATTAACAGATAATTCAACGTTGGATCGAAGTTTTGTAACTCCAGATTTATGCAAAAATATTCTTTTTTTTTTTTTTTTGAGACCGAGTCTCACTCTGTCGCCAGGCTGGAGTACAGTGGCACAATCTTGGCTCACTGCAACCTCCCCCTGCCAGGTTAAAGCGATCCTCCTGCCTCAGCCTCCCGAGTAGCTGGGCCTACAGGCACGTGCCACCACGCCAAACTAATCTTTGTATTTTTAGTAGAGACGGGGTTTCACCATGCTGGCCAGGATGGTCTCAATCTCTTGACCTCGTGATCTGCCTGCCTCGGCTTCCCAAACTGCTGGGATTACAGGCGTGAGCCACTGCGCCCGGCCACAAAAATATTCTTTATGTACACAAAATAGTGATATTTTAAGAATCAAATTATATTTATGAGGGTATTTCTGATATGACTGGATAATATAATAGTTTCTCTTTTGTGTGTAATTTAATATGGCTACGAAAATCTCCTTTTCTTTACCTGAATGTCAATGTAAGGTCCTCAGCCGGAACCTTGTTTTGTGGTTCTGGTTGTCCATTTTCTGCTTGCTTACTTGTATTCAGTTTGCTTTTCATGTCCAGAGAACACTGGTTTTCCTTTGAAAGAGAAGGAAATAAAATCAGTTATCGTCTATTTAATGGTGTTAATGGGAGAGACCAAATTACAGATAGTACAACGTGATGATCCAGAAATCATATTTGATTTTGTAAAATAACCAAAGAAACTGGCAGACTAAAAGAGTGACATACATAAAAACATAACAGAATACAACCCACTTGCTCGCTAACCAAGCTGGACAATAAGAGAGACAACGCCTCAAGCTAACATGAAAAAAAATTTCTCAGAAAAAAACAATGACCTAGAAAGGCGGCCAGGCACAGTGGCTCATGCCTGTAATACCAGCAGTTTGGGAGGCTGAGGCAGGTGGACCGCCTGAGGTCAGTTTGAGACCAGCCTGGCCAACATGGCGAAACCCCGTCTCTACTAAAAATACAAAAATCAGCTGGGCGTGGTGGCACACGCCTGTAATCCCAGCTACTCAGGAGGCTAAGGGGGAGAATCACTTGAACCCAGAAGATGGAGGTTGCAGTGAGCTGAGATTGCACCACTGCACTCCCAACCTGGGTGACAGAGTGAGACTCCCTCTCAAAAAAAGGAAAAAAAAAAAAAAAAAGGCTAGGTATGGTGGCTCACACCAGTAATCCCAGCACTTTGGGAGGCTGAGGTGGGCATATCACCTGAGGTCAGGAGTTTGAGATCAGCCTGGCCAACAAGGCAAAATCCCATCTCTACTAAAAATAAAAAAAAAATTAGCTGGGCGTGGTGGCAGGCGCCTGTAATCCTAGCTACTTGGGAGGCTGAGGCAGAAGAATCACTTGAACCCAGGAGGCAGAGGTTGCAGCGAGCTGAGATCGTGCCACTGCACACCAGCCTGGGCAACAGGGCGAGACTCCGTCTCAAAATAAATAAATAAATAAAAAATAAAAATAAAAAACAAAAACTACCCTAGTGTGGTGGCAGGCACCTGTAATCCCAGCTATTCGGGAGACTGAGGCAGGAGAATCACTGGAACATGGGAGGTGGAGGTTCCAGTGAGCTGAGACTGCACCACTGCCCTCCAGCCTGGGTGACAGAGACTCAGTCTCAAAAAAAAAAAAGCAAACCGAAGTACAATAAATATCTTTAACATACTTACTGAAAGCAAAAAAACCCTGCATACTCAACTTATTTGCTTAGAAAGATTATGAAAACTATGCAACAAAAAAAATCATATCATGCAACCTGAGGAATCCCCTAAGATTCAAAATTTACTAAAATGAATGTCCGTGCACTATGAAGCAAATCCTAAGCATATTAATGGATATAGTTATTCCTAAGCATATATAATGGATACAGGAAAGAATGTGCAGATTGCATATCACTCATAGCAAAAATAGGTCATCATTATAAAGGCTATGAAACTAGAATGTTATTTGGTGAATATATCTTTATATAACATGTTGTCATTGCAAAATAGTAAACACCATCCTATTTGCTTCCCTAATCAGTATGCTAAACAGAAATTTAAGAACTTCCATTAAGTTCTTAAATTAAAGGAGCATTAAAACCTTGTTTTCCCTAAAAGTTAACGAAGAATTCCAAGACAAAGAACACACCCAAACCAAAAGAGAATGAGGAAGGGAATGATAAAATCGGAAGGTAGCCCACCTGTATGAGAATTATTTTAAATATTAACCACTCATCAGAGTGCCTTGAAGTGACGATTCTGTACCTCTAGATAATTCTAGAGCCACATGAAAGATTTCATTTCACCTTCCCTCTCTTTCCCCACCATAACACTCACCATACTCAGTTCCCGTGTTCTCTTCCCGATTTCCCTTTCCACCTGGTGCAGTTCCAAGCTCAACTGCTCACTTGAGATCATCCCAGGCCATTTTGGAGGTGGCGGTGGTGGGGGCTGTGACTGGCCTGCCAGGGTGTTTGCCTCCCTCTGCAACACCAGCCTGTTACTAACAGCCTAGTGCATAAAGCCAAGCACACAGAAAACTCAACACACTTCACACCATGCACAGAATAACCAGGCTCAATTCCAGACCACAGCCTTGAGTAGCTTATCACCCAGCTGTTTGCAACAAAAATAATGCAACTGTAAGGCACTGTTCTCTTTGAGTACCATTTGAACAAAAAAATTACAAAATAGGGACATTTAAATTTAGTAAACAGTAATTTCATCTTAAGTATAAATTGCTCCTTGTATTTTCTGATTCGAAAGAGAAGTTGGCTACGCATGGTGGCTCATGCCTTTAATTCTAGCACTTTGGGAGGCTGAGGTGGGAGGATCACTTGAGGCCAGGAATTTGAGATCCACCTGGACAATATATCAAGACCTCGCCTCTACAAAAAATAAAAAATAAAAAAACCAAAAAATCAGCCTGGGATGGTGGTGTGGGCCCGTAGTCCTAGCTACTAGGGAGGATCACTTCAGCCCAGGAGTTTAAGATTACAGCGAGCTGCTACGATCATGACACTGCACTCCATGCACTCCAGCCTGGGCAATAGAGTGGGACCTTGTCTCTCAAAAAAAAAAAAAGGAAATGGAAGAAAAACAAGTCAACTACAGATGTGCATCTTTCCCCCTCTGTTTTTAATGGTAATTTTCTCTGAAGTAAATCCTATAACTTATTTCAATGAAACCTCAGTAATGGCAAGGACTTTTAAATGTACTGAGTTAAATATGTGGCAAGTTTCTAAATAATACTGATAGTTTTTTTGGACAGAAAATGCTCCTGGAAACTTTAAAACAAAAAACCATGCATTTGGTGGGGGGAGAGGGGAGGGATAGCATTAGGAAATAAACCTAATGTAAATGACAAGTTAATGGGTGCAGCACACCAACATGGCACATGTATACCATACGTAACAAACCTGCACGTTGTGCACATGTACCCTGGAACTTAAAGTATATATATATATATAAAAAAAACAAATGAAAAACCATGCATTTGAAGATATGGAGTAATGCCTTATTGGGTTGAACGTCTGAATCTTTAAAAAGTTAATGAACGAAAGATTGCCATAAGCAAACATGGCATTCTGTTTCTATGACAGGAATCAGCAAGACGTTCTGAATCAATGTAAATAAGCAATGGCAAAAGCAGACAAAATCTAAATATTACATAGATTTTTTAAATTGCTAAATCTAATTGCATACATAGGGGCACAAGCCAGCTATATGTTCCAAAAACAATCTCCTACTGGTCTTCCTAAAAAGAAGGTCTACTAAGAAAGTCTGTCTTATAACTTTTTCCCCCCAAAGTGATGGCTTACTTATTATTAAAGATTATGGTAGAAAGAGAGACTAATGTTCTAACAGTACCATTTTTTCCTCCAGAAAGGACAATGTGTTTATCATTAGAATGTCTTCAGTTTTCCATATTCAAAGAATATGTTCCAATGTAAAGGATGATGTATAAACAAAACCTAGTCTTCCTTATGTGGCACTTAAAAGATTTTTTAAATTCCTGTGGTTTTTTTTGTTTTTGTTGTTGTTGTTTTTTGAAGACAGGGTCTCACTCTGTCACTCAGGCTGGAGTGCAGTGACACCATCAGGGCTCACTGCAGCCTCGACCTCCCTGGGCTGAGGTGATCCTCCTGCCTTCAGTCTCCTGAGTAGCTGAGACTACAGGCGTGTACTACCATGCCTGGCCAATTTTTGCACTTTTTGTAGTGAAGGGATTTTGCCATGTTGCCCAGGTCTGGTCTCATACTCCTGAGCTCAAGCAATCCGTCTGCTTTGGCCTCCCAAAGTGCTTGGATTACAAGCATGAACCACCACGTCCAGCCAGATTTTAAAAATTCTTTAGTTTTGTTTTTCTAAGTGTCAGGCAGCATGATGGAAAGAACACTAAATCTGGAGTATGAAGACTTGGGTTCATGTTTCAACTTCTGAGAAACTCATATACTTCAATCAAAAAAGGAGGACAATACCACCTGCCTAACCTATCAGGGATATTGTAAGGGTCAAATAAGATAAGTGGTAGTGATTTTTAAATGGTACAGAACTACATAAATGAAAAGTGTTATTATTCTTATTACACCGGAACTATGTTTTATTTTTTAAGTCAAAGTTCTCTTTTTTTTTGAGATGGAGTCTCACACTGCAGCCTGGGCTGGAGTGCAATGGCGTGATCTTGGCTCACTGCAACCTCTGCTTCCTGGGTTCACACGATTCTCCTGCCTCAGCCTCCCAAGTAGCTGGGATTACAGGCGCACACCACCATGCCCGGCTAATTTTTTGTATTTTTAGTAGACACGGGGTTTCACTATGTTGGCCAGACTGTTCTCAAACTCCTGACCTGGTGATCTGCTTGCCTCGGCCTCCCAAAGTGCTGGGATTACAGGGGTGAAACCCTATCTCTACCAAAAATACAAAAATTCGCTGAGTATGGTGGTGTACAACTATAATCCCAACTACTCAGGAAGCTGAGGCAGAAGAATTGCATGAACCCAGAAGGTGGAGGGTGCAGTGAGTCGAGATCACGCCACCTCACTCCAGCCTGGGCAACAGAGCAATACTGTCTCAAAAAAAGAAAACCAAAACAAACAAACAAACAAACAAACAAAAAAAACTTAAATGTGCCATCAGAGAATATAAGATCCTGTTGGGAAATTTTAGGTAATCTGTTTTCTATTCTTAGGTAGTAGAAATTTTATGTTTTCTCTTGTCCCAGAGCTAAATCCAGTATTGAATTCTTTGAAGAATGGAAACCTACACTAACTCCTAAGAAATAGACCTTAAAGTTTTTTGTTCACAGTGCCTCAAAAGTTCCTATTTAAAATCTCTGAGAACCCTTCAAAAATTGGAATAAAAATAGCTCTCTAGGCTGGTACCTCTAGTCCACGTAGCTGGGTCTGCTGGCTAATCTGATGGTTCAATTGCTGCAATTCTAGTCGTAGCTGTTCTCTCTCAGCAGATGGAAGGGGTTTTCCATGACTGGCCACTTCTGACATAGATATTCTCTCCCTTTGGTTAGAAAGAAAGTGTGAAGTAAATTTTAACGTTTCATTTTGTTAACATATTACTGACCAGAAAAACAAAAAGAAGTTGCCTAATTTTAAAGGTTTCTACATGTTTGTTCAAGTAAAATGAATGACTCATACCTCTCACCAAAGTGTCCCTGAGAAGGTATGTTTTGATGAGGTGAATATGGAGAACCTCCCCAGCCACCGTGGGTTCCATATGGACTATAATCTGTAAGAGAATGATTTATTATGGTATAATTCACAGATTTGATTCTTCTTTTAAGGTACTCATAATCTGAAAGACATCAGCATATTGCATACACAGATATCTGGCATCTACCCTAAATGGCCAGATTTTAAAAATTTTTTAACTTTGTTTTTCTAAATGTCAGGCAGCATGATGCTGGGTGCTGGTATGTTTGTTTCTCCCCCAATGAACTTTCAGTCTTTGTAGTTTTTCTTCCAAATTACTGTATAATGAGAATGTTATTCCCCCAAATAACAATTAAGCTATTTTGGGTGGGGGGTGGAGTGGGGAAGAAACATTAGGAAAGCTTCACATATAGACATTTAATTTCAGTTTATATACCTAAAATTCTCTGGGTTATATTACCTTTCTTACAGGGATGATTCCATGGAAAGTTTGAAAATTACTGCCTTGCAAGATTACTAAAAACACTGATAGTAAATGGGGAGCAGGAGTAATGCTGAAAGTCAAGATTATGAACCCTTTAGGTCAGCTTACCTGTGAGATTCTTACCTGAAATGTTAATAGATTTTGTAGGAGCTCCCTGAGGTGCCATAGCCTGCATTGGACCAGCACCCTGATACATAGTTTTGGAAGTTCGTGAGATGGCACCAAACCGAGACACTGTTGGTCGGTCTCCAAATGGTATGAGGTCATCATCACTGGTTTCTGCTGCTCTTCTCTGAAGATCTAATCGCTGGTCCCTCATTCCTTTACTCTCCACATTCTGATAAAAAAGCAAAATAAGAAATTACCCCACACTCAGATGGCTCTGTAACCTAATTTTTTCTAGATCTGTAATAAGGTTAAAGAAGAGTACAACACTCTTACTGGTAAGACTAAAATCATTAGTTACCTTTGGTTGTTTTTATGTAACACTGGTTTTTAAACTTCTGAGGTGAGGGGCAACAGGGTCTCACACTGTGGCCCAGGCTGGAATGTAGGGGCACTCTCATGGCTCACTGCATCCTCAACCTCCTGGGCTCCAGTGATCCTTTCACCACCTCAGCCTCCTAGGTAGCCAGGACTACAGGCATGTACCACCACACCCAGCTAATTTTTTTTGATTATTTATAGAGATGAAGTCTCCCTATGTTGACCAGGCTGGTCTCAAATTCCTGGGCTCAAGCAATCTTCCTGCCTCAAGCTCAGCCTCCCAAAGTGCTGGGATTACAGGCATAAGCCGCTGCACCTGGCCTAAGAAATATATTTTTAAAATTTATGAGAGGCCACTGTTTTGGACTAAGCTCCCGCACTAAGCCCCAAGACACCAGATCAAAGCAGAATGTAATCACTTGTGCTAGATGCCACAAAATCAAACTGAACTTGAAAATGGGCCAGTTTTCCAAAAAACAGGAGATTCACAGCAATCAATCATAAGAGGACCACTCAATTTGAACTGGTAAGTTCCTTCTGCTTTAGTCCTATAAGGAAAATAACTTTGAAACAACTAATCTGAGTTTTGTTACTTTTCTCTGTTTAGCTCATTAGAGCATCTTTCTATTTCACAGATGAAATGCTTCCTGATTAATCAATCACTAATAAAAGACAATTCAATCTTTAAGAAATACATATATATAATGATCTAGTATATATATGCATACAAATATATATTTATCCCTATATAATGTTACACATATATATAGACACACAAATATATAATTTGTATGCACATTAACATTTGAGAAATACTAGGTTAGACTTCTTTCACCTATTTGGGAGGTTTTCAATTACCTCTAGATTGGATTGCAACTTTTTGTTTGTTTGTTTTTGAGACAGGGTCTTGCTCTGTCACCAGGTTGGACTGCAGTGGTGTGTGAGCCTCAACCTCCTGGACTCAAGCGATCCTCCTGCCTCAGCTTCTCAAGTAGCTGGGACTGGCGTGCACCACCACACCTGGCTAATTAAAAAAATTTTTGAAGAGATGAGGTCTTGCCATGTTGCCCAGGCTGGTCTTGAACTCCTGGGCTCAAACAATCCTCCCACCTTGGCCTTCCAAAGTACTGGGGTTACAGGTTTGAGTCACCATGCCTGGCCCAAACTTTTTAATTCTTTACTGATTTAAGAAAATGAGTTTTATTTTGCTAATACTCATGTTACTTTAATATGATAACCCTTTCCTTTTGAAAGCCAAGTTCAAGGCAAAGATTCTTGCCTAATTTCCACTTATTTCGTTCCAATAAGAGCCTTACTCAGGCTAAAAACAATGCTTCTGTAATCCAACTGCAAAAAAAAAAAAAAAAAGATTTATTTTGCTTTTTCTTCCTCTAAAACTCTCTATTTTTGGGGGTGGGGGTGGGGCTGGCATATAATCATATTTATGCTATTAGATATCACTTCACTCATTTACAGTGGTTATCAGCATCCAAATCTTTTTTTATTGCAAATACTGGTCTTTTCTTAACCACCTGGAAAAGTACTTATCTATGAAAATCTATATAATAACCTAGGAAACTTCTGTTAGAGTTAATAAGGACAAATGGGTTAAGAATAATAGTCAAGGCATACCTTTCAGCAATACCATTTCTTTTTTTTTTTTTTTTTTCCTGAGATGGAGTCTTACTCTGTTGTCTAGGCTGGAGTGCAGTGGCACAATCTCGGTTCACTGCAACCTCTGCCTCCCAGGTTCAGGCAATTCTCCTGCCTCAACCTCCCAAGTACCTGGGATTACAGGCTCCTGCTACCATGCCCAGCTAATTTTTGTGTAGTTAGTAGAGATGAGGTTTCACCATGTTGCCCTGGTCTCAAACTCCTGACCTCAAGTGATCCACCTGCCTTGGCCTCCGAAAGTGCTGGGATTACAGGCATGAGCCACAGTGCCCAGCCAGCAATACCATTTCTAAGTGTAACTTTCACATACGTGAAGACATACATAAGAATGTTTGTTGGAGTACCATACATAATAGTGAAAGATCAGAAATAGCCTAAATGTCCACCAATACAAAAAGTAATCATTGTATGGTATCAGTTATACAGAATATCTCGTAAAAGCAGCTAAAATCAATAATCCTGAGCTACAGATATAAATACGGACTGGGTGTGGTGGCTCACACCTGTAATCCCAGCACTTTGGGAGGCCGAGGAGGGCAGAGCACCTGAGGTCAGGAGTTCGAGACAAGCCTGACCAATATGGTGAAACTCCATCTCTACTAAAAATACAAAAAAATTAGCCGGGCATGGTGGTATGCGCCTGTAGTCCCAGCTCCTTGGGAGGCTGAGGCAGGAGAATCACTTGAATCCAGAAGGCAGAGGTTGTAGTGAGCTGAGATCACGCCACTGCACTCCAGCCTGGGTACAGAGTGGAACTCCGTCTCAAAAAAAAAAAAAAAGTACCCATCTTAAAAGCAATGCTAAGTGAAAACATGAACATGCAAGCTGAAGTGTATAATTTACATACGGTCTATAAACATATAAAACAACATTGTTTAGGAACAGTGTAAAATTATCTATGGCCAGGCATACTGGCACACACCTGTAACTACAGCACTTTCAGAAGCAGTAGAATTGCTTGAGCCCAGGAGTTCAGGACCAGCCCGTCCTGCCCAGTCAACATAGCAAGACCTCATCTCTACCAAAAAAAAAAAAAAAATTAGCTGAGCATAGTATCACACATCTGTGTCCCAGCTACTTGGGAGGGTGAGGTGGGAGGATCACTTGAGTCCAGGAGTGTGAGGCTGCAGTGAGCTGTGATTGTGACACTATACTCCAGCATGAGGGAGATCCTGTCTTAGGGGAAATAAAATTATCCATGAAAATGATAAATACTAAACTCAGGATAGAGATTACTTGGAGGGAATGAAAGAGGGAGAAAAATGAGACTTGGGAAATTTATACAGGGGGATATAACTACTTCTTGAAAATTTTATTTCTTTAAAAAATAAAAAGGGAATTAAGATACTATCCAGGTAGGGTAGCTCATGCCTGTAATCCCAGCACTTTGGGAGGGAGAGGCAGGAGGATCACTTGAGGCCAGGAGTTTAAGATCAGTCTGGGAAACATAGCAAGACCCCATCTCTACAAAATTTCTTTTAAAAAATTAGCTGGGTGTGGTGGCAAGCACCTGTAGTCCTAGGTACTCAGGAGGATCACCTGAGTTCAGGAGTTTGAGGTTATAGTGAACCATAATCGTGTCACTGCACTACACCCTAGGTGACGAAGATCGATCCTATCTCTATAAAAAGAGAGAAGATGAAGCCAGGCACGGTGGCTCATGCCTGTAATCTCAGCACTTTGGGAGGCCAAGGCGGGTGGATCACTTGAGGTCGGGAGAACTGACCAACATGGAGAAACTCCGTCTCTACTAAAAAATATAAAATTAGCTGGGCATAGTGGCGTGTGCCTCTAACCCCAGCTACTCGGGAGGCTGAGGCAGGAGTATCACTTGAATCTGGGAGGCGGAGGTTGCAGTGAGCCGAGATCGCGCCATTGCACTCCAGCCTGGGCAACAAGAGTGAAACTCCGTCTCAAAAAAAAAAAAAGAGATAAGATTTTGATAATATTTTAAACTTGGTTATTAGAAACACTGGTGTTACATGACTTTTCACTAAAGAATAAAATAACCCAAGTATTAAATTTCAGCATCTCAGAGTTCACTTGAAGCTGAGCAGCTATAATTCTGACTCAAATACTACTCTTGTTCACTAGATTCAACTTTGTTATTTAAACTTCAGAGCTGTGAAAAATAATTTTTTTTTTTTTTTTTGAGACTGAGTCTCACTTTGTCACCCAGGCTGGAGTGCAGTGGCACAATCTTGGCTCGCTGCACGCTCTGCCTCCCGGGTTCATGCCATTCTCTGTGAAAAAGAATTTTAACTTATTTGGTGAAGTCCAAGATCTTAATTAATTATGTAAAATAATTTAATCTGGGTTCTAAACAATTGTTGATAAATTGCTATTTGCACAGAAATATAATAAATGGTCTGTCTCCATATTAAAATATTTTTATTTACATCTAAATGAATCAAAAACCTATACTGTTTAAAGATAACTCAACTGCAGAGTATAGAATACGGTCTGAAACTCTTAAGCAAAGCTGAATTATTTGTGCCTAAATGGTAATGGGTAAAAATTTATTTGGTTTATCTTAATTTGTATTAATTATTGCTTAGCTATTACACATACCATCATTTCCACACTCCCTGCTGCCACAACATCTTTGGGTTTTGCATCTTTGGTTCCAATGTAGGAGCCGATGGTGTCACATGACCAGGGAGAGTATTGGCTATAATCATTTCCTTTGTATTTCCCAGCTATCTTCAAGTCTTCATCCAAAAACTACAGATGGAGAGAAAAAAAAAAAAAAGAAAGAAACAAAACAGGAAATGGGTCTATGAGTAACAAGACAGAGAAAGCAGGGAATTTCTTAGAACATCCTGCTGAAGCAACATGATGATTATTTGATTTTTAAGTGCCACAATAGAAGATTTTTGTAAACTATGAAAAATATAAAATAAGTGAAGAGTGATTTTTAGTTTTCAGGTTTTTTGTTGTTGTTGTTGTTTTACCTTAGCAGAAGGTAAAAAAAAAAAAAAGGTATTTCAATATCCTTCCAGGAATCAAGCTAGGATTTTATGGGTTTGCTCATCCTTTTCTTCATTAGATCAGTAAACATTTAAGCATATATGTACCAAGCCATAGTTTTGCTAGACCCGCCTCAATGTTTCTTTCAATAAAATCAAGGTAAACAAGAACATTAAAAATTTTGATTTTTATAGTACACGATGATGTAGTAAATTTTTACTGAAATCTCTTTAATAGCAATAATTCATATCTTGAATAAATTCTTTTCCTTAGGTTGATTCAATGAGATGAAAAGGATGTCTAATTTTTACCTTCTCAAGATAGTTCTCCAGTCTAATAACAGAATAGCTATTCTAAGGCTAATGCATTTTCACTAAAATGGCAACATTCACATTTATAAAAATGTTTTACATTTTCAAAGTGTTTTCATGTATACTACCTAATAAGCTCCTAAATCCATGATAGACAACACAGGTGATATGACCAAGGCTATACCAGTATAGGGCAGTGCTAGGACTATAACTTTAATGTTTCTTTCATTTTATCACAAGACATATATACACTGATATATCTAGGGGTATCAGTGTTCATTTGTATTGGTTCATTTAAGTGGACCTATGCCTCCCGCTATACTAAAAACATCTCTTTTCTGAGTCATCATTATTGGCCTTCTGCATTGACATAGGATCTGCTGCTCACTAATATCACTCACTGTCAACCACTCTTCTGTTTCTATTATTCATAACCTCTTTCCTTTTCTTTGTCCTATTACTATTTTAAAAATTTTTATCCTTTTTTATTTTTCTTCTACTTACTAACTTTAGATAGAACAGTTAACTTTTAAAACACATGACCTACCAATTACAGTGCTCCTTTTTTGTGAGACGGTGTCTCTCTCTGTCACCCAGGCTGAAGTGCAGTGGCATGATCTCCGCTCACTGCAACCTCTGCCTCCCAGGTTCAAGCCATTCTCCTGACTCAGCCTCCCAAGTAGCTGGGATTACAGGTGCATACCTCTACACCCAGCTAGTTTTGTATTTTTAGTAGAGAAGGGGTTTCACCATGTTGGCCAGGCTGGTCTGGAACACCTGACCTCAGGTGATCCACCCACCTCAGCCTCCCAAAGTGCTGGGATTACTGGTGTGAGCTACCACGCCTGGCCAAGAGTGCTCCTTTTTAAAATCTCTGACTGTAGTGTATTATATGCAGCTATTTAAATGAATGAGATAAATTTATATACTGACATACAAAGATGGCCAGGAAAATGGATTAGGTAAAAACAAAAAGGCAAAACAGACATAAAACCAAGATGTATTTACTAAATGATCCTATTAAAAAAATAATAATAAGGCTGGGCAAGGTGGCTCACGCCTGTAATCCCAGCACTTTGGGAGGTCGAGGCGGGCGGACCACCTGAGGTCAGGAGTTCAAGATCAGCCTGGCCAAGGTGGTGAAACCCTATCTCTACTAAAAATACAAAAATTAGCTGGGCGTGGTGGTGCATGCCTGTAGTCCCAACTACTTGAGAGGTTGAGGCAGGAAAATTGCTTGAACCTGGGAGGCGGAGGTTGCAGGGAGCCAAGTTTGTGCCACTGCACTCCAGCTTGGGTAACAGAGTGAGACTCCGTCTCAAAAAAAATAATAATAATAAAAATAATAAAGAGATCCAACAATCCCACTACTGGGCATTCATCCAAAGGAAAAGAAATCAGTATATGAAGGGATATCTGCACCCTCATGTTTTATTCCCAATAGCCAAGATATGGAATCAACCTAGGTATCCAGCAACAGATGAACTGATAAAGAAAATGTGGTATATATACAATGAAATACTATTCAGACATAAAAAAATAAATCCTGTCATTTGCAGCAACATAGATGAGCCTGGAGGACATCACATTAAGTGAAATTGGTCAGGCACAGAAAGATAAATATTTCATGTTCTCACTCATATGTGGGAGCTAAAAAGTTGAGTCACAGAAGTAGAGAGTGGAACTGTGGTTATGAGAGACTAGAAAGGGAATGGAGGGAGGGAAGGAGAGAGAGAGCTTGGTTAACAGATACAAAATTATAGCTACACAGGAGGAATTACTTTCTAGCATTCTATAGCACTGCAGGGTGAGTACAGTTAATAATTTACTATATATTTTCTAAAAGCTAGAAGAGAGGATTGTTTTTCCTGATTTGAAAAAATTATGTTTTTTTTGAAGAAAACTTTTAACATCATAAACTGATCTTTATATACAATTTTATTCATTATTTCTACAGACCAATTCAATCCAGGTGTATTTACTTATTTACAAATGACATAAAAAATTTGGACGGGGCATGGTGGGTGGATTGCTTGAGCCCACGAGTTTGAGACCACCAGCCTGGGCAACACAGCAAGACCCTGTCTCTTTTTTAAGAAAATAGAAACATTAAAAAAAAATTTTCTACTTAGGATCTTGAAAGTCAAAATAATGGAAACTATCTAGGATAGATTGACAAAAGAAAGGAATATCAACAAAATGATTTTTGATTTGATGAAGAAAGAAACCACAATCTTAGGCTGGGCGTGGTGTCTCACACCTATAATCCCAGCACTTTGGGAGGCCGAGGCGGGCAGATCACGAGGTCAGGAGTTCGAGACCAGCCTGGCCAACATAGTGAAACGCCGTTCCTACTAAAAATACAAAAAATTAGCCAAGCATGGTGGCGGGCACCTGTAATCCCAGCTACTCGGGAGGCTGAGGTGGGAGAATCGCTTGAACCCGGGAGGCAGAGGTTGCAGTGAGCCAAGATCACGCCATTGCACTCTAGTCCAGGCGACAGTGTGACACTCTGTCTCCAAAAAAAAAAAGAAACCACAATCTTCATACTACAACAACAACAACAACATCAGGTCTGCAGTAAGAGATGTTGGCTTTTTCTTTTTTTTTTTCTTTTGAGAAGGAGTCTCACTCTGTCGCCCAGGTTGGAGTGCAGTGGTGCGATCTTGGCGCACTGCAAGCTCCGCCTCCCAGGTTCACGCCATTCTCCCATCTCAGCCTCCCAAGCAGCTGGGACCACAGGTGCCCACCACCACAGGTGCCCAGCTAGTTTTGTTTTTGTATTTTTCGTAGAGATGGGGTTTCACTGTGTTAGCCAGGATGGTCTCGATCTCCTGACCTTGTGATCTGCCCACTGTGGCCTCCCAAAGTGCTGGGATTACAGGTGTGAGCCACTGCGCCTGGCCAATTCATAAAGGAATCTTGAGATAAACACTATGTCAACAATGTTGTAGATACAAAAAGCAAGGACAACAGTAGATCTGCCCAGCATTTTTCCTTGAAATAAAATCTGAAAACCATAAGGAGATATTTATTTAGCCCACAGGAAGAATGTTATTTCTACAATGTTATATAATACAAAAATTTACAATTAAAATATAACACTGCTCTCTTCTTCAAAGAAAAGTTGGATGACTGGCCAGGCACAGTGGCTCATGCCTGTAATCACAGCACTTTGGGAGGCTGGGGTGGCTAGATCATTTGAGGTTAGGAGTTCGAGACCAGCCTGGCCAACATGGTGAAACCCCGCCCCTACTAAAAATACAAAAATTAGCCTGGCATGGTGGTGCATGCCTGTAATCCCAGCTACTCAGGAGGCTGAAGCAGGAGAATCGCTTGAACCCGGGAGGTGGAGGTTGCAATGAGCCGAGATCGTGCCACTGTACTCTAGCCTGGGCAGCAGAGCAAGAGTCTGTCTCAAAAAAAAAAGAAAGGAAAGGTTGGATGACTGTTCTGAATGACTTAAATGCTACCTGCCTACCAGTCAAAGGGTGATCTGAAACTCTCTGGAAGCATCCTGCATTTCTGTAACCTTGACCTTCCAGCAGCAAGTATCACATACACAATTGTCCAAGGAAGAGAGGATTTTGAATGTTCCAATATAAATAAAAGATAAATGTTTGAGATGATATGCTAATTACCCTGCTTTGATCATTGCATATTGTATATATGTATTGAAATATCACTTTGGGAGGCCAAGGTGGGTGGATCACCTGAGGTCAGGAGTTCGAGACCAGCCTGACCAACATGGAGAAACCCCATCTCTACTAAAAATACAAAATTAGCTGGGCGTGGTGGTGCATGCCTATAATCCCAACTCCTCGGGTGGCTGAGGCAGAAGAATCCTTGAACCCAAGAGGCGGAGGTTGCGGTGAGCCGAGTTTGCGCCATTGCACTCCAGCCTGGGCAACAAGAGCGAAACTCCACCTCAAAAAATTTAAAAAAAAAAAAAAAAGAAAAAAAAGAAAGAAATACCACTCTGTATCCCATAAACTTGTACAATTATAATGTGTCTACTAAAAAGATGTTAGTTCATGCACAGAAAGAAGGTGAAATATATATAAGAAGTTTAAATACATAATAAACAGTGGTTATAGAAAATGAGATTTTGGAGAAACTTCTCTTTCTATATCATGTATTTCTATAACGTATGAATTTAGTACAACTATACACAGGTTGTTTTATTTATTTATTTTTAAATTGTTGTTGAGAAGGAGTCTCGCTCTGTCGTCCAGGCTGGAGTGCACTGGTGCGATTTTGGCTCACTGCAACTTCTGCCTCCTGGGTTCAAGCAATTCTCCTGTCTCAGTCTCCTGAATAGCTGGGATTACAGGCGCCCACCATCATGCCGGGCTAATTTTTGTATTCAGGTTGTTTATAATCAGAACTGAGGTTTAAATATATATCTTTGCATCTCAGTAACTACAATGATTCTAGATAATGTTCCTTAATAGCCAGACATTATTATAATTTTTATGAGTAAAAATAACAATAATAAATATGAATTATTTACTGAATGCCTGCTACATACCAGATGCCTTGTTTCATCTTCACCATACCACTATGAGGTAGGCTTTATTATGTTTGATTTATAAATGAAGAAACGTGCACCTCAGGGTTCAGGGAGGCTAAGTAATTTTAAAAAGATCACACAGTGAAGGACACAACTGAACCTCAAAGTTTAGAAAGTTTGATACCAAAAACTGCTCACTTTTTACAATGTCATATTGTTTTCCATATTTCTTACAAAACAGTATGGCATAACAAAGTTCCAGGGTGTACTCTGATAAAGCATTTTTGAAAAAATATCACACCTGTTTTTTTTTCCCCTCTCTAATTTTTCTGAGACAGGGTCTTTGTTACCCAGGCTGGAGTGCAGTAGCACAATCATAGCTCACTACAGCACGGACCTCCCAGGTTCAAGCGATCCTCCCAATCCTCCCACCTCAGCCTCCCAAGTAGCTGGGACCGTAGGCGTGTCTCGCCACACCTAGCTAATTTTTATTTTTAAATTTGTAGGGATGGGGTCTCACTAGGTTGCTCAGACTGGTCTTGAACTCCTGGGCTCAAGCAATCTTCCCACCTCAGCCTCCCAAAGTGTGGGATTACAGGTGTGAGCTACTGCACACCTGGCTGTTTTTACTTTACAAATAAAACTACATTAATATGGCTGGGCGCGGTGGCTCACGCTTGTAATCCCAGCATTTAGGGAGGCCGAGGCGGGCGGATCACGAGGTCAGGAGATCGAGACCACGTTGAAACCCTGTCTCTACTAAAAATACAAAAAATTAGCCAGGCGTGGTGGCGGGCGCCTGTAGTCCCAGCTACTCGGAGAGGCTGAGGCAGGAGAATGGTGTGAACCCGGGAGGCAGAGCTTGCAGTGAGCCGAGATCGCGCCACTGCACTCCAGCCTGGGCGACAGAGCGAGACTCTGTCTCAAAAAAAAAAAAAAACAAAAAAAACTACATTTGTAGAAGATGTTGTGACTTTACTAATAACCTACATTTTTGTGGAAAACTCATCCAAAGTGTTTAGGTGGGAAAACTAGATATTGTGAACAACTTCTATTTAGTAGACTTCCTTCATACACCCAACAAGATACTATTTACTATGTGTGATGTACTTCTCAATTTTCATTTATTATTCATGATTTGTCAGTTAGCAATGTTTAGAATCATAATTCTATACATAAAGGATGCAAGACAAGTTCCTTACATAGTATCAGCTGTAATCCTGAGAAACCTTACTTGATTATTTAAAAAAAAAACACAAACTATAAGCTAAAGCAGTATGTACAATCAACAAAACAAATACGATCACTTTAAAGTTGGATTTTTTGGGCTGGGCACAGTAGCTCACGCCTGTAATCCCAGCACTTTGGAAGGCCAAGGCGGGCAGATCATTTGAGGTCAGGAGTTAGAGACCAGCCTGGCCAACATGGTGAAACCCCATCTTTACTAAAAATACAAAAAAATTAGCTAGGTGTGGTGGCACATGCCTGTAATCCCAGTTACTGGGGGAGGCTGAGGCAGGAGAATCACTTGAACCCAGGAGGCAGAGGTTGCAGTGAGCCGAGATCACACCACTGCACTCCAGCCTGGGTGACACAGCAAGACTCTGTCTCACAAAATAATAAAAAAAAAAAGGTTGGCTTTTTGAAAAGATGAATAAAATTGATAAATCCATAGCAGGACTGACAAAAAAAAATTACCAATATAGAAATAGAAAAACAAACATCACTGTAGACCATATAGACATTAAGATAATAAGACAACACTTATTCACTATAACTACTAGCATTGTCATACAGAAATACAAAGAAGTTGACTCCCCAAATTATGGTTATTGCCCTGTGATACATTAACCAGTTTTTTTTTAAAGCAATCTTATTTGACTGTTTTTTTTTTTTCTGATTTTCACTATCTATATTTACCTGCTCTTTCCTATTCATTAAACCAACTCTTCTGGCTGGTTTCCTCATTACTGAGTTAAATAAATCTTTGATATTCTTTCTTATTTAAAATAATTCTGAAACTAGGATTAGAGAAAAGCTTCATAAATATGACAAAGATTTTCTACCAAAAAGCCTACAGCAAACATCGTAATGGTAAATTATTATTAAAAGCTCCATTTACTCAAAGATTAGAAAGGAGTCAAGAATATGTGTTATCATCACTTCTATTCAGTATTATGCTGGAGTCCAAAATAATAAGACAAAGACAAAACAAAAGGATAAAAAAGGGGAAAAAAGAATATTCAGAAGACATAATAGTGTGCACAGAAAATTCAAAAGAATCTACTAATAGTATTATAATTAATAAAGAAATTTAGCAAGCCTGCTGAATAGAAGGGTCAATACATAAAAATCTGTTTAATTTCTCTATATTAATAATATAAAATAAAAATTTCCAAACAATTCTATTTAAAATAGTTTCAAAAAACATTGGTTATCTAGGAATAAATTCAATGTAAGATGCACAAGACACTGAAGTATGAAGTATAAAGAAAATCCAAATAAATGAAGGGGTATATCATGTTCATAGAGACTTGATATTAGAAAGATGTCACTTCTCAGCCGGGCGTGGTGGCTCATGCCTGTAATCCCAGCACTTCAGGAGGCCAAGGCGGGCAGATCACCTGAGGTCAAGAGATCAAGACCATCTTGGCCAACATTGTGAAACCCCGTCTCTACTAAAACACAAAAAATTAGCCGGGCATGGTGGCTCATGCCTGTAGTCCCAGCTACTTGGGAGGCTGAGACAGGATAATGGCTTGAACCCGGGAGGTGAGGTTGCAGTGAGCTGAGATCGCACCACTGCACTCCAGCCTGGCGAAAGAGCAAGACTCTGTATCAAAAAAAAGAAAGACGTCACTTCTCATCATATTGATCTAAGACAACACTGTCTAGGCCTGGCGTGGTGTCTCACGCCTGTAATCCCAGCACTTTGGGAAGCTGAGGTGGGAGGATCACCTGAGGTTAGCAGTTCGAGACCAGCCTGGCCAATATGGTGAAACCCTGTCTCTACTAAAAATACAAAAATTATAGTTGGGCGTGGTGGTGCGTGCCTGTAATCTCAGTTACTTGGGAGGCTGGGGCAGGAGAATCACTTGAACCCAGGAGGTGGAGGTTGCAGTGAGCTGAGATTGCACCACTGTACTCTGGCCTGGGCAACAGAGTGAGACTCCGACTCAAAAAAAAAAAAAAAAAGATACAAAAATTAGCTAGGAGTGGTGGTGTGCACCTGCAGTCCCAGCTACTTGGGAGGCTGAGGCATGAGAATTGCTTGAACCTGGGAGACAGAGGCTGCAGTGAACCCAAAAATGCACCATTGCACTCCAGCCTGGGTGACAGAGTGAGACTCTGTTTCAAAAAAAAAAATAAAGCCACACTGTCTAATAGAAATATAATGGGATCCACATATAAAATTAAAACATTTTAATGGCCACATTAAAAACAAAAACAGGTGAAATTAATTTTAATAATTTTATTTAATCCAATATATCAAAAATATTAATGAATTTTACATTTTTGGTATGAAATCCTTGAATTCAGTGTGTATTTGATGACTATACTACACCTGAACTTAAACTGGCCACATATTACATGTTCAACAGCCACATGTGGCTAGTGGCTACCATATTGGACAGCACAGATTTAGAGATCTGATGTAACCCTAATCAGAACTGGAGCAGATGTTTTTGTGGAAATCAACATGCTGATTCTTGAAAAATAACAATACTAGAAAATATAACCACCACATATTGAGACTTATAAAACTACACGAAGAGAATGTGGCATCGGTTCAAGGATAGAAATAGACTGATGGAAAAGAATAGGGTCAGGAAACACGTGTGTGGTCGCCTGATTATGATAAAACAGGACACCAGGGAAAGCATGCCGATTTCATTAAATTGTGCTGAGTCAATGCCTTACAGGAACAACAAAAAAAGGGATCTTGACTCCTAATACATTACATTACATACATACAAAAATCAGTTCTAGATGGATTGTAGAGCTAAATGATAATAAACCTTTTAGAAGAAAACAGGAAAAAAATCTTCATACCACTGGGAATAGGCAAAGATGACTTAAACCGGACACACACACAAAAACACTGATAAATGAGACTAAAAATGATTTGCTTACTTCTTCCGGATGAAAGGTAGGAGGCAAGGTTGGTGAAGGTGCAAAAGGAGGTGGAGAGATAACCTTTCTTTCCTCTAGCTGGGCCATTATTTCCTTTCGTCGGCGATGTAGTTCATCTAGACTAGGATGAGGCTGGGGAGGAGGAGGAAGCCGGCTATAAGGAGGTTCCTAAAAATAGAAAGATTAGTTAAAATTGAAAGAGAATTTCAGGACAGATTAATTCATTTAATATACTCAGCATATATTTTAAGTTATGAAACAGCTTGTATACCCTTCTTAGCATTTGGGAACACCAACACTTAATAAAACAAAGTAAAACAAAACCCCCCAAACTCTCAAGATCTTCCAAATAGCTAAACTTAGGTTTCTTTTATTTGGTCATAATTTCCAAGTAGATCTAGAATTGTTAATTAAACCATCTAAAGTTCAGAAACTAAGAAAGGTTAATTGAGGGGGAGGAGGCAGATTTTTTTCTCATTATATAGTTTAAAAAAAAAACCTACCCAAATTATGAAAAGATTTAAAAAAAAAAAACCTCTCTTATAAAAAAGAAGTCATCAAAGGGTTATTGTCATTGCATAAAAAGTAAGGAATCACAGCAAGCAATAGTTAAATTAAGTCTATGTAATAAAAAAAATACAGCATACTCTGAGGTACGAAGGTCTGATCTGAGTTGGATGAGGAGCCACTGGATAGTAACTCTCAATCTGTTGGTATCTTTCTCTGGATTCTGGTACATACGATGGTACTGCTGCAGGTGGAATCTCAATGGGTATAGGGCTTTCTCGGAATATCTCTTCTCTCGTGTAAGACTGAGCAGGGTACACTCGACGGCCATCATAGTGAGATGGGTATATAGGTGGGTACTGCTGTGGCTGTGTGCCATACTGAGAGTTTACAACACGTTCTTGGAGGTAGGGTGGATAATGATCCAAGTAGGGAGGAGCAGGTTCAGGAGCAGATGGTGGAGGTCGGACAAAGCGGGACACACATTGTGGTGGTGGAGTATAATACATACCTGTATAATACAAAAGGGGACCCAAAGGCAATA
Organism: Nomascus leucogenys; assembly: GCF_006542625.1. Taxonomy (NCBI): domain Eukaryota; kingdom Metazoa; phylum Chordata; class Mammalia; order Primates; family Hylobatidae; genus Nomascus; species Nomascus leucogenys. The sequence goes on along the minus strand of NC_044392.1, from coordinate 27,811,512 downwards.
ATGAGCCAATTTAGTTTTCTATGTAAGATTTTACCTTTTAAAATACTGAAACACTAAAGTATTGGTAATCTACTTATTTCTTTAGAAGTTTTCCATCTGCTTATATAATCAGGTAAGCTTTTTAAAAAATAAGCAAAAATTATCTGTAAAAGTCACTGAAAAAACTACCCTACTTATAATCTGTAATAGTAGATTGGCTCTCATTGTTTGACCCTCTTTCTGGTGTGTCTTAATGCAATGAAGACATGGGAAAACAAAAAAAACTACATTTCCCAGATATCCTTGAAGTCAGGTTCCACAAATCAATCACTTGCATGAGTTCTGAATTTGAAACTGAAATGACTGGGAGGACATGGAACACAAAAGGCCAATTTTGCTGGTGCAGATTAGTAGCTACTGCTTGGCTCTACAGTTCTTGAGACAACAGTTGTGGCAATAGTTTCTCAATTTTCAGACTTTTGCCTCAAATGACATGATCTTGGAATTAAGTAGTTAGGACAGAAGTTTCTACTTCTACTGCTTCCTCATTGTAACAAGTTCTCTTGGCAGCTAGCTCTGGAGCATTGTTTGCTTCTTTAGTACCTCCACCAATATGGCAGGCACCTAACTCCTGCACTAAATCTCTTTCTGCTTAACATAGGTAAAATAATTTACCTAAAATTGAAACCAGGCTACAAAAAAATAGTTGCATTTTTCCTACAATGGATGGCCAAAAGGAAGATACAAATCACGTTTTATCATATTTTGCATGAATTAGTAATGCCATATCAATTAAAAAACATTCTCATGAATGAATGTAGAGAAGACAACATGATTCAAAATTAAATGACAGACTCGGAAAAAGAAGAGGGCACTTTTAATCTATTCCCATTTTAAAAATTATGGTACTATACTGCCTCTGACAGAGAGATCCAACACTTAAAATCATTCAGTGTTTATTTTACATATAAATTGTATATGTAAAACGTTAGTTTATTTTCTTTCCTTCATTCTCCATACCTGGTATTATCATTAAAGCTGGCTAATTTTCAAATTTGTCTATTTTTGAAATCCCTTCTTCTCCTTTCCCATCACACTAATTCCTCAATACTCACAACAGGATTAACAGTCTCCTAACTCAACTTTCATTTTTCCAATCCATTCATAATTTTTTTTTCTATTCCAAATACCTCTATTTAGGGCATTTCTTCCATTAAGTCTTTTTGATTCCTCAAGTTCTCAATGATCTCCCTTGAGTCTTTCAGTCAATCTCTATCAAGCTAATATTAACCACAACAGATCACTTAATTTTTAACACATACATAAACACCACACACACGCATCTACTACTCACGCATATAAACAGTTTTCTATTCTTTACCATTATTTATTCTATTCTGTAAACTCTCTAAAGGTGTGTTTGCTGCATTTTTTCATATATATTATAGGGCCCAGAAAAATAATAATTAAAAGGAAGAAAAATGTACTGTGGGTGTTTAATTTACACACACTATAATATTAATTCTTTTTTCATGCTTGAAGAAAATTTTGGTCAGGAGAATATATGCTGCCTTACTCAGCAAATTTCCATTGCCTATTTGTGTGACTTGTTATTTCCATAAATATTATATATGAACACATGTATTATGCAACTGCTTTTAGTAGATATGGTGGTTTTTTATTACTTTGTTTCATTTATTTAATAGTATTTAGCTAATCATAAAATCTCAATTTTTCCGAAGTATTAAAAAATGCATTTATACATTTACTTATCTTAAAGAGGCTACTGTGTAAATGATCACTCTGACCTGAACAGTTCTGATAATTCCTAAGAAAAGTGAGCAATGTAAATGAAAAATCGTTACCCTGCTGATAAGGTGCTGGTTCAAATGGTGGAGCTGTTCCTCGAGGATCCTGATAATAAACATCTGTCTGTTGTGCTGGATATAACTGAGAACCTCGAGGTACCATCTGAAGTGGTTTGGTAACAGGCATTGGAGGCAGATCTGCTGGCCCCCTTGGAGGTATAGGATGTGGATTCACAGGTAAGGCAGAAATACTCTTAGGAACAGATTCTAGCCTAAGGGAATAATATTATGGAAGTTGTTTAAAAAATACTTCTCATGTGCATAAATTGTTACAAGTAAAAAAGATTGCTACAATTTGGGAAACTCACTTATTCTAATAGTCCTCCCTTCTACAAAATTTCAATTTTTTAATCTTATTTCCCCTATGTTAATTGTTTCTTTTCTTATTTTTTGAGACAGAGTCTCACTCTGTGGCTCTGTTGCCCAGGCTGGAGTGCAGTGATGCAATCTCGCCTCACTGCAACCTCCGCCTCCTAGGTTCAAGCGATTCTCATGCCTCAGCCTCCCAAGTAGCTGGGATTACAGGCATGTGCCACCATGCCTGGCTAATTTTTGTATTTTTAGTAGAAATGGGTTTCATTATGTTGGCCAGGCTGGCCTCGAACTCCTGGCCTCAAGTGACCCGTCCACCTCAGCCTCCCAAAGTGCTGGGATTATAGGCACGAGCCACCATGCCTGGCTATGCTAATTGTTTCTTAAAAAACACTAGCATGGGAAATAAAAAAGCAACAAAATAAAGGCCAAAAAAAAAAAAATCATGTTTTTTTTTTTTTTTAATCCCAAACATTAATTATTCTATCTTCCTTCGACTTTATGAAGAAGAAATTTTGAAATAAGAGTTAGGAAAAATGACGTACAGGTCAGGAGGGGATCCAGGAGCACTACTGCTCAGATGATCTATTTTTCCTGGTTTCAGACTAGAATCATAGCTGGGGTCTGTTCCTCGTGGAATAAGCTGTGTTACTGTATTCCCTGTTGATACAATTCCATTTGGCAGAGCAGGAGGTTTTCTGCTAGGGAGATCCACTGCACCTTCATCTGGAAGGATAGCTGCTGAAGGCAGGCCCACCTCATTAAGTTGACCCAAAGAGGCACTCAAGGGTCTTCTCGGAACCAGGCGCTTGTTCATTTTACGAAATCTATATAAAAAGCATAGGCACATATCAAAAAGCAAATATAAAAGCAAAACCAAGAACTAAAATGTACTTAACATTATTTTTTAGAAATATTCTCTCTTGAAACATTAACTCTATCAGTGTGTATATTTTGCATAAAATCTCTAGCAGCAAGACATATTAAGTATAAAATTCCTCATAAAAATGTGTAACATAGGCCGGGTGCTGTGGCTCACGCCTGTAATCCCAGCACTTTGGGAGGCCGAGGCGGGCGGATCACAAGGTTAAGATTGAGACCGGTCTGGCCAACATGGTGAAGCCCCGTCTCTACTAAAAATACAAAAATTAGCTGGGTGTGGTGGCATGTGCCTGTGGTCCCAGCTACTCGGGTGACTAAGGCAGGAGAATCGCTTGAGCCTGGGAAGCAGTGGTTGCAGTGAGCCGAGATCACACCACTGAACTCCAGCCTGGCGATAGAGCGAGATTCTGTCTCAAAAAAAAGAGTAACATTTGTCATATTATAAATTATGCTATTAATATTTTTGCTATAATATATTTCTGTGGACATTTGTATTTCTAAAACTTATTGGAGAAGCTAGTAGAAAAATCTTTAGAAGACAGCTTCTGAAATATTTTACTTCAGCTCTCCCTCAAATGCCTTGGGATACAATGAGCCAATGTTAAAAATTAGGAATAAAAGAAAAACAAAGCCAGTATGCACTGTGAAACATTTATCATTTACTCTGTTAAAAAATTTAAGCAGCCAGGCACTGTGGCTCACACCAGTAATCCCAGCACTCTGGGAGGCTGAAGTGGGCTAATCACTTGAGCTCAGGAGTTTGAGACCAGCCTGAGCAACATGGTGAAACCTTGTCTTTACCAAAAATATAAAAACTTAACCAGGTGTGGTGGTGCATGCCTGTGGTCCCAGCTACTCGGGAGGCTGAGGTGGGAGGATCACTTGAGCCTGAGGCAGAGGTTGCAGTGAGCCAAGTTTGCACCACTGTACTCCAGCCTGGGCAACACAGTGAGACCCTGTTTCAAAAAAAAATTTTAAGCAATTAAGGATAGTGACTTTTATTAGAACTGCTTCAGAGATGCTGATGTTATGTATGCCAATACAAAATTAAAGTTATTTTAAAAGTAGGTTAATGGAACCAATACAGAATAATTGCCTAAGTTTAAACAGATGCTGTGGTACAACAAGCACATCGATTCTGAAATCTAACCAAAGGAAAAAATATAAGCCATCAGACTCCAGGATCTTTGTTCCTCAACAATGAAAGCAAGTCCATTTACAACTGCTAATACATTTTTATTTTCAAAAATAAAACCTCAGCTTGGCACGGTGGCTCACACCTGTAATCCCAGCACTTTGGGAGGATGAGGCGGGCAGATCACCTGAGGTCAGGAGTCGAGACCAGTCTGACCAATATGGTGAAACCCCATCTCTACTAAAAATACAAAAATTAGCCAGGTGTGGTGGCAGGCACTTGTAGTCCCAGCTACTCAGGAGGCTGAGACAGGAGAATTGCTTGAGCCCGGGAGGCGGAGGTTGCAGTGAGTGAGCAGAGATTGTGTCACTGCACTCCAGCCTGGGCGACAGAGCGAGACCCTGTCTCAAAAAACAAAAAAAAGTAAATAAAAAAATAAATAAAACCCCATCAGAGTAATAATGCTATTTTTCCACATTTCCCACAACTGACAAATTTCTGAGGTTGGGGAGAAAACTATCCCTCGGGGATAATTATTGTTGAAAGTCTGGTATATCAGTATATGGAATTGTTCCTTTATACATTAGCTTTATATTCATATAAGATTATTATTTGCAGCAGTTGAGTCATATATTACTGCTAATTTTTCCCTCCACTTACTAATCTTAGATATCCCTTTATGTCAGTTCATTTTAGGCTGGTTGGGTTTTTTTTGCTATTAAAATAATGTGCTGGGCACAGTGGCTCACGCCTGTAATCTCAGCACTTTGGGAGGCTGAGGTGGGTGGATCACTTGAGCTTAGGAGTTCAAGAATAGCCTGGGAAACACGGGAAAACTGTCTCTACCAAAAATACAAAAATTAGCTGGGCATGGTGGCATGCACCTGTGGTCCCAGCTTCTCAGGAGGCTGAGGTGAGAGGATCATTGGAGCCTGGAAGTCGAGGCTGCAGTGGGCCATGATCGCATCACTGCACTCCAGCCTGGGAGACAGAGTGAGACCCTGTCTCAAAAAAAAAAAAAAAAAAAAAAGTAACAGATATTTATGAACATGTACTTGCACCTTGTGTGAATAACCAAATAAGCAAAGGCAGAATGAGGTCAAAGAGCACGCAAATTAGAAATTTTTGTCATACTGCTCTCTAAAACTGTTTTAAGTCCTACTGATCATGAAGGAAAATGTCTTTCAAAACCTCATCAAATACTGGGTAGTATTGGTCTTGTTAATTTGGTAGTCCAAAAATACTAAGTTGCTTTAACTTGCATTTCTTTAACAACTAGTGAGATTGAACATAGTTTCACAGGATAATTGGCCATTAGTATTTCTTCTGTAAACTATGTTTATGATCCATAAATCTATTGGTTCCTCTCCTGCTTAGATTTGTAAGAGCTCATTTTATGTTAGGGTATCGGCCCTCTGTATGTCATTTCCTCATCAAGTTTTTTATAAAAAACTGTATTTGTACCATATCTTAGTTTTATAATTTTTATGTAATCAAATGTATCAATCTTTTCCTTTATGGATGCTGGGTTGCAGTTCTTAAAAAAAATCTTTCCTTCTTTCCTTATTTAATAACTAAAAACAAACAAAAACCCTCTTACTACTCTGTAGTTTCTTGCCTTCCTAAATATTTAAATCTCTTATACACCTAGAGTTCATTTTAGTATAAAGATTGTGGTAAGAATCCAGCTCTATTTTTCAAATAGGTGAGTTATTTTCCATCATTCATTTGGTCACTGATGTGAAATGCCACCTTTTAGCACATATGCTAAGCTCCTATATGCATCTCAAACTCCTCCTAGATTCTCTATTGCATTTCATTAATCTATCTATTCCTACGCAAAAGGCTATAGTCTTTTATTCACTGTAGTCCATAATACAGGTTAATAGTTATTAGTCTAGTTCCAGTCGAAAACTTCTTTTTCAGAATTTTCAGAATTTTCCTGGCTATTTGTACCTATTTATTCTTTACAAGTGAATTTTTGATAGGATCTTAACATTATCATGGTGAGATTTAAATTAGGATTTCTTGGAATTTGTTGTTTATGGGAAAATGAAACTTTTATAGCGTCAAACCTTATCCAAGAACACAGTATGTTTACTCAATATTTCTCTTATGTTCCTAGGTAATTTATTGGTTCAATTTATATATACCCTGGAAGAGATCCTTAATTTTAACTTATTTTTAAATTGGTTATGTTTCTCTTTTTAGTTTACATGAGGGCAATTCATTTTTGTGATTTTTAAAATTTGCCATCTTACTAAATTCTCATTTCTTTTGTTTCTAGAACTAAAATTTTTCCCAATAATTTTATGGCTATTTTATTCTTTCTTACATACATTAGCTACTACTTCCACAATGTTAAATAACAGTGGTAGAAAATTTTACTACTAATTACTAGCAGAAAATTTTGCTTTATCCTTGACTTTAAAGAGAGTGAATTGAATATTTTACTAATTAAGCATCATACTATTATGTTGGCTTCTGATTTACAATATAATTTGTTACCATGCTGAGAAAGTATGATATTTCTGTTGTATTAAGGAATTTTGATTTTTTTTTTTTTTTTTTTGGAGACAGAGTCTCGCACTGTCATTCAGGCTGGAGTGCAATGGCGCAATCTCGGCTCACTGCAACCTCCACCTCCAGGGTTCAAGCAATTCTCCTGCCTCAGCCTCCCAAGTAGCTGGGTCTACAGGCGCATGCCACCACACCCAGCTAATTTTTGTATTTTTAGGAGAGACGGGGTTTCACAATGTTGGCCAGGATGGTCTCAATCTCTTGACCTTGTGATTCGCCTGCCTCAGCCTCCCAAAGTGCTGGGGTTACGGGTGTGAGCCACTGGCGCCTGGCTGGAATTTGATTTTTAATTGACATTCAATTTTATTCAAAAGTCTTTGGCATTTTTTGGACATTATCATGTTATTTTCTAAGTTGTGAGAAGTATATTGTACTACTTTTGCAGACTCATGGCATCTATTTTCTTTTCTTTAAAAAAAATTATATTATTTATATTAAAAAAAAAAAAAAAAACTACAGCACCCAATATTCCCAGGTAGTCTCCCATCCAAGTACTACTAACTGGGCCTGACCATGCTTAGCTTCCGAGATCAGATGAGCTCAGGTGGATTCAGGGTGTTATGCCCATAGACATGGCATCTATTGTAATGTATTACTGAATTATATTTAAATTTTTGAGATTTTTAATATTAACACGTGCGATAGATTTGCAGTTTTAATTGTGTTATCTTTGTCAAATTTAATGAAAGTGTTACATTGGATTTATAAATAAATTAAGAGGTGGTGGGTGTGGTGGCTCCTGCCTGTAATCCTAGCACTTTGGGAGGCCAAGGCAGGAGGCTCCCTTAAGCGCAGGAGTTTGAGACCAGCCTGGGCAACATAGGGAGACTCTGTCTCTATTTTTAAAAAATAAAATAAAATATAAAAATAAAAAAATTAAGAGGCTTTTCCTTTCTTTCTTCAATGAGCTGAAAAATTTAACATCCCTGAAATTATCTTGTCCTTGAAGTTTAAAAGAATCTGTTAAACTGAGCCAAGGGCAAAATTTTCCACTGGAAATACATTATGCAATTAGTTAAATTAAAATTGATTAAAATTATTAGAATTTTAATTTTTTGTAGTGAAAATGACCCACTTTTAGATTTAGCTAATCATAAAATAGTTTCCTATCTATAGGCATGATGCAATAAAAACTGAAGAAACTGCTTTTCATTTTTAAAAATTATGTACAGGTTGAATATCTCTTACCTGAAATGCTTGAGACCAGAAGTGTTTCAAGTTTTGGATTCGTCTTGGATTTTGCAATATTTGCATATACATAAGGAGATGTCTTGGGAATAAGACCCAAATATATAACACAAAATTCATTTATATTTCATATACATCTTTTACACATAGTCTGAAAGTAATTTTATACATTTTAAATAATTTTGTGCATGAAGTTTTGACTGCTATCCATCACAAGGTCAGGTGTGGAATTTTCAACTTGTGGTGTCAAGTTGGCTTTCAAGCATTTTTGGATTTTGAAGCATTTCCGATTTTCAGAATAGGAATGTTCAAGCTGTGTTACATTCTAAAAATGTCCTATTTGTTTAAGATAAAGCAACTACTCTTTCTGTATTTCTGTATGTCGGCAAATTATTCCACTTATACCTTATTCCAAAGTCTCCTGACTTTCACACTTACTTTTCCAGTTCCTCCTGTGAGTGTGCAAATGTACAGCTGGCCCCACGAGGGCATCCTCCTCTCTGCTTCATATCTCGACACATGTATGTTTTGTATTTGCTATGCTGTGGAGGCTAAAACCAAAATCAAAACATTAGATGTGTAATAACCCCCACAAAAAAAAACATAAATTTTGTGTTGTCATTTTAGGATCTTGATAATCTAGATAAATAATTCACATATTTATTTAGATTACCAAGAGCAAAAGTGCCCTTCTGTCTGAAGTTTCAAAGTCCAAATATAAATAAAGCAAAAACAAAGAAGGTAGTCCTAATTTTTCTGATATGTTGATATTAATTCTCAAACAAGTAGCATCATATAAATTCTTTAATCTCATAGGCATTCTTATACTTGTTTTATATGGAAAAAGAAAGCTCATGGGGGCACTATGATCTCATTTCCACTTTTTTTTTTTTTTGAGAAGGAGTCTTACTCTGTTGCCCAGGCTGGAGGGCAGTGGTGCAATCTTGGCTCATTGCAACTTCTGCCTCCCTGGCTCAAGCGATTCTCCTGCCTCAGCCTCCCAAATAGCTGAGATTACAGGTGTCCACCACTGCACCTGGCTAATTTTTGTATCTTTAGTGGAGACAGGGTTTCACCATGTTAGCCAGGCTGGTCTCAAACTCCTGACCCCAGATGATCCGCCTGCCTCAGCCTCCCAAAGTGCTTGGGATTACAGGTGTGAGCCACTGTGCCCAGCCCATTTCCTCATTTTATAATGAAAAAACAAACCACTGTAGTTTAAGACTTTCAAATATATAATTATCTTCTAATATTTGTTTTGTACAATGTTCAATATAGCTATATGTATGTTTCTATACAACATACCACAAAAACTACAAAAGGCCCTATAATCAAAGAATATTCTGTAACTAATTCTTCTTGACATGCAGAATAATACACGAAGAACTTAAAATAGTTCCAAAAGTACAAATGACACTTATTATTTACAATTCAAGGATAAGGCAGGAGGATGGATTTGAAAGTTAATGAAATATGAGACACAACACTAAATTGGACGAAATTTAGTGTATTTTATCACTACATGGCAGATTTTAAAGGTTAGTCTCATTACGTTTGTTATTTTCTTCAAGATGTCCAATGAAACAGAGAGTTAAAAACTGTAGGTTCTCCTTTCTTTTATGCCTATTCATAAATAAAGCTTTGACCTGTGTTAGACAGGTTAGGAAAATCATATCCAGATTATTTTACTTAGCAGGATAATTTTTATATTTCTTGCCTCTTAAGCAAAAAGGAATACTGAGTAATCTATTGATATTTACCTGAACCAGGTAAATTAAGAGTTTTACGTTCACAGGCTTACTACTGCAAAATAAAAGATCTAATAAACCTAATATAAATCCTGAGAGCAAAATAAAATTACTGGGAATAAAATTTAAAACTCTAGCTATAAGAAGTTATTATATTCTACAGTCGTATTTCATCTAAAAACTTTGAGGGAAATTTGGCCCAATGGCATAACAGACATTATGAATGAAAAAAATCTTAAAATATTAATAAGAAAATATATAGAAATTTGAACAGCATTGGAAAGACACAGTATTAGCACTAAAAAGTGATACTTATTGTCAAACCAAAATGTTAAACAAACTAAAGAGAATAATAATCTTATATAAATGGAATAAACTTCAGCACTGAATCCATTTTCTCCATCAAATGCTGCCACATCCAATGTGAAGACTGACCCTAGCATGACATCAGATCAATAAGGATTACTTAATGTCAATATTGTCAGATAAAATTACCAGCCTAATGCAGTAAACTGTTAACCATGCCAAGGTAATTTATAGTTTCTATAGTCAGAGTCTCAAAATATTCATGTCATCTTTTTGGCTTTGTATCTGTAGGTATACCCACAGTGGTTTACCTATAGTTTTAAGGCATATCCACAGTGGGGTAACTCTAAGTTTTAAACAGCTTCCTTACCTGCTGCTGATCTGCTCCTTTTTTGCTGTGGTTCTGGATATAATCAACCAGCCCATGTACCACTGTACGCACAGCAACCAGCCCATTTTCCAGCTGTTCCCAAGTAGGAGGAGGAGCATCTATACAACCAATGATAATGTTTTAAACTCTAATGTTACTCAATATTTTCCCTAATATCAAATTAATAAAAGAGTTAGTTGACAACATTTCAGTGAAATCAAGCTTCACACCTTAGCTTTTTAGATAATAGGTTATTCACCTAACCATCATTTTAAAGGAATGGACATATTCTTTCAAAGCTGGGGTTGCAAACTGAAATAACCATAGGAACAAGAAAGGTAACATGAAAGAGGTAAATAGGCCACACAATAGTGGTAACTGTCATTAGACTCTTAGTGTTGAGGAGACAACAAGTGACAGGGACTGCTGAACTGGAGAGCATGTCCCTCATCTAAGAGTATGGTTATAACTCAGCTTTAGATGATTGTTGTTATGTGATGATACAAGGCTGGCACTGCCAGATACATTCACTGTTTCCCAGGGAAACCTGAAACTTGAGATTTTTAAATAAAAATTTCCCAGTTTTAAAATGTTGGCATCTAAGAAATTTAGACCATTGCTCAGACCAACACTGTGTGGACTAAACAAAACTGAGGACTGCCTATAGTTAGTCAATCTGCATGTTTATTTTTAACTTTTATATAAATCAAGTTTTGGTAAACAAAAAGCTTAAAAAGTTTAATAAGCTGGGCACAGTGGCTCAGGCCTGTAATCTCAGCACTTTTGGAGGCCGAGGTGGGCGGATCACAAGATCAAGAGATGGAGACCATCCTGGCCAGCATTGTGAAACCCCGTCTCTACTAAAAACACAAAAATTACCCAGGCACGGTGGCATGCGCCTATAGTCCCAGCTACTTGGGAGGCTGAGGCAGGAGAATCGCCTGAACCCAGGAGGCAGAGGTTGCAGTGAGCCGAGATCGCACCACTGCACTCCATCCTGGTGACAGAGCGAAAACTCCGTCTCAAAAAAAAAAAAAAAAAAGTTTAATAGAAGAGCTATTATATAAAGCAACTCTGCTACATGTCTTCATTTAGTAGGTATTTGCCCAGTGCCAGCACTATGATTTATAAAAGAAAAATTAACTATAAGGCTAAATATATCCTTTAAAAGAAATAGATAAAATGAAACAAGAAGAGAGACGTAGAGATAACTTCTTGCTCAGACACCCTGAAAGAATTCTAGGGGATGGCATTTGAACCGGGCTTTGATGGACACATGGAATCTGAAAAGGAAAAAAGGTGAAGAAAACAAGTATTCAAAAAAGTAGTTTTTGGAACACTTGCTAAATCTGAGTTATTGTTCTAGCTGTTGGGTAAGCAATAGTGATTAAAACAAAAATCCCCATTATATTCAAGGAGAAGAGCCAGATAATAACCAAGACAAATAAGCAAAATATAGAGTAGTATTTAGATAATGTTGAATTGAAAAAACAGAGCTAAGAAGAGAAGTGGGGCCAATGCGTAAACTTTTAGACAGAGGCAATCCACCCGTCTTGGCCTTCCGAAGTGCTGGGATTACAGGCATGAGCCACTGCGCTCTACTACAAATACAAAAAAATTAGCTGGGCATGGTGGCATACACCTGTAGTCCCAGCTACTCGGGAAGCTGAGGTAGGAGAATCACTTCAACCTGGGAGGCGGAGGTTGCAGTGAGCTGAGATCGCACCACTGCACTCCAGCCTGGTCAACAGAGGGAGACGCTGTCTCAAAAAAAAAAAAAAATTTAGACAGAGGCCAGAAAAGTCCTCCTTGAGAAGGTTACATTTCATTAAAGACCTGAAAGAAGGGTTTAAGTGTGCCTACTGGAGACTTTCAAATATATAAATTATCTTCTAATATTTGTTTTGTACAATGTTCAATACAGCTATATGTATGTTTCCATACAACACACCACAAAAACTACAAAAGGCCCTATAATCAAAGAATATTCTGTAACTAATTCTTCTTGACATGCAGAATAATATACCAAGGGAAAAACATCCAAGTTAGAGGAAAGAGTAAGTGCAAAGTCCTTGATGTAAGAAGTGTGCCTGGCATGTTGCATGGAGGTGGAATCAGAGAGGAGGGAATTAAGTGAAAAAAAGGGTAGGAAATGAGGTTTGAGAGAGGTAATGAAAGACCAGACCACGAGGCCCTATAGATCATGGGAAAGATTTTGGCTTTTACTCTGAGTGATAGAAAGCCACAGGAGAATTTATGAGCAGAGGGTGACGGGGTCACTCCAGCTCTTTTGTTAAAATCAGACGGACAACAGGAGGCTATTCCATAATCCCCTGAGAAATGGGGATGGCAGCAGTGAAGGTAGATGGATTCTGGATGGATTTTAAAGGTAGGGCCTACAGAATTTGCTAATGGATCAGATATACATTATGAGAGAAAGAAGAGTTGAGGTTTTTGGACTAAGCAACTGGAATGATAGAGTTGCCACAAACAGGATGGCAGGGGAGAGCTCATTTTTAGACAGATTCAGTTTGAAATGCTTATCAGATATAAGATGATAGATGCTGAGAAAGCAGTTTTTTTTTGTTGTTTTTTTTTTTATGGAGTCTCGCTCTGTCATCAGGCTGGAGTGCAGTGGCATGATCTCTGCTCACTGCAGCCTCCACCTTCTGGGTTCAAGCGATTCTCCTGTCTCAGCCTCCCAAGTAGCTGGGACTAAAGGCGCCCGCCACCACGCCCAGCTAGTTTTTGTATTTTTAGTAGAGACGGGGTTTCACCATGTTGGCCAGGATGATCTCGATCTCTTGACCTTGTGATCCGCCCACCTTGGCCTCCCAAAGTGTTGGGATTACAGGCATGAGCCACTGCACCCGGCCAAGAAAACAGTTTTATATACAAGTTCAGGAAAAAGGCATGGGCTGGATATATATTTCAAACTCTAAAAGACTATCAATTGTAATACATATTACTTTATGTGCCAACAAAGAAAAAAAAGGTTGTTAATTATGTCTTCAAACAAATGCATTCCAATTTCAGAAATGCTAAGATCTGAAATAATTATGAACCTCAGAACTGATAAAAATACAGTAAATTTGTGAGTTACATAAATTATATTTGAAGCTATGGGATAGATAAGATTATCTAGGAAACAGGTATAGGATTAAACTCTAAGAACACTCCAAAGAGTACAGGATATGGAGATGAGAAAGCAGAGGACGCTGAGGAGAGTCCAATAAAGTAAGAAGAGAATTAGTAACCTAGAAGCCAAGAAAAAAGCATTTCAAGGAAGAGAGAGTACAGAACAATGGCCATGCATGGTGGCTCATGCCTGTAATCCTAGCACTTTGGAAGGTTGAGGCAGGCGGGTCACCTGAGTTCAGGAGTTTGAGAACAGCCTGGCCAACATGGTGAAACCCTGTTTCTACTAAAGATACTAAAAATAAATAATAATAATAAATTAGCTGGATGTGGTGGTGCATGCCTGTAATCCTAGCTACTCAGGACAAGAATTGCTTGAACCTGGGAGGCAGAGGTTGCAGTGAATCGAGATCTTGCCATTGCACTCCAGCCTGGGGGACAGAGTGAAACTGTGTCTCCAAAAAAAAAAAAAAAAAAGTTAAATGCTGCTAAATCAAGTAGAGTAAGAACTGAGAACTGACTTTTGGAATTAGCTACATGGAAGTAATTTATGATCTTGACAAAGTAAGTTTGGATAGAGCAGTGGAGATACATGCCTGACTGGAGTTGAGTTCAACAGAGTGCCAAAAAAAGAAATGAAGTGGTAGGTAGATGAGAAACGGGGTCAAAAATGGTTTAGGAACTTATGGATGTTCTCTTTTGACTGCTCAGGATGATCAAAGCACAGCAGTCAGGGAAAAAAATCACTATATATTCTAGTAACATTGATCTGGTTTACTAATCAATTTTGGGAGCAAATCTATAAAAGCAGGCTGATAAAAAACTAAGAGGGTTCTGAATGCCATAGTCAAGAGTGTCAAACCTTATTCCGTAAGCAATTCTACAAACAATGAAAGTTTATGAGTGTGGAAGCAAGATCAGGGATGTGATTTCTTTTTTTTTTTTGAGACAGAGTCTCGCTCTGTCACCCAGGCTGGAGTGCAGTGGCGCAGTGTTGGCTCACTGCAAGCTCTGCTGCCCGGGTTCACACCACTCTCCTGCCTCAGCCTCCCAAGTAGCTGGGACTACAGGCGCCCGCCACCATGCCCGGCTAATTTTTTTTGTATTTTTAGTAGAGCCGGGGTTTCACCGCGTTAGCCAGGATGGTCTCGATCTCCTGACCTCGTGATCCACCCGCCTCGGCCTCCCAAAGTGCTGGGATTACAGGCGTAAGCCACTGTGCCCGGCCAGAGATGTGATTTCTTTTACAGCAGTAAGTAGACTGGATTGGAGGAACTCAGAGTAGAGGAACTTGGAAGACATTCAGTCTCAGGGAAAAGGAGGCTCTCAAAGGAAGTAATTATAAGCAGGGGATACAGGGATATTGTGAAAGAAGAACAGATAAATCGTATTGTATGAAACAGTATGTAGAACAAGTGAAAGGAAAAGATGAGGCAAGACAAAACATTAAGGTTTTAAACTTACATACCTCAGAGAATGAGGTCATTATCAGAAAGAGGAAACATTAAAGGAAGAGCAAGTATCAAGTAATGATGAGCTTGCTTTGAAGCACTCAGAGGAGATGATGGGGAATCTCAGCAAGCACTGGGAGATGTATCTGGAGTGATGCAGAGATAATAGTGATAGAGATATTTGGGAGTCTGTATTCTACACGAAGGTAATACCTGATGCTAAGAATGAATAACCACCATCAGAGCATGTAGAGGAAACAAAATTCCAAGAGCATAACCTGCCTACTCTTTAGTGGGCAGGAGGGGAAAGCATGGTACAAATAAGACAGAAGTAGCACTCAGGTCAGAAGAGAACTATGGGATCACAGAAAGATATCAAAAAAGTGCTCAACAACATTATCCAAATGCTGAAAACAAATGGGAGTGATTTAAAAACTAAGACAAAGCTTCTGGAATCAGAGACTGGGAATCTACTAGCGAATATTAAGAGAGCTTCAGATCAGCAGTAGGAATAAACACAGAGAAGCTAAAATAACTTAGATGTAAGTATAAGTTGAAAAATGAAGGTTGGGTATATTTTCAGGTTAAGGAGAAGGAGCAGAAAAAGCCTACGTAAAGATATACAAGAGAGGATATTTGAAGGAACAAGATATCACAGAGACGGCAAAAACAGGATCAAGGAAATGCAACTAAGGATACATAATACAGAAAAAAATGAGAAAAACAAGATTTGGAAGAGGTAAGAATGGTAAAATACAACACAATTTTGTGACGGGAGAAAGAAGAAACATAAAGAAGCCCAGAGAAATCTATTTTCCTGATGAAATGAGCAACAGTGTAAAAAGTATTAAATAAATATTAAAGTGAACTAACCTGAGATAAAGAGTGAAAAGATTTAAAATGGAAACTTAAAATACTGTAAAAAAGATCTGGAGTAACTACTTTGGGAAACCCTAGAGGAATAACAAAAGATAATTAAAGAATCATTGAGTAGCACGAAAGGCACATATAAGATAGCCCATTAATTTCCCGTGGGTTTACCTGGACTAGGGTCAATGTTTGCTAACAGCTCCAAATGGGGTCTTAGTCGGTTCAAGTTTGCTGGGTCTCCAGTCCGCTGGAGAGCAATTGTTAGTTCCTGAACACTCTGTGCAAAAGAGGCTGGGGTCTGCAACTTAAAAAAGATAAATGTTAACTTTCCCAAAGGTCAGATAATCCTTTAATTATAAAGATTATTTATATCACAATCATTTTTGCGATTTATTAAATTTAATTTTTATCTTCCCATATACCCTACACTTCGGCCAGAGTAGATTACTTGCTACCCAAATAAATTCTGTACTTCTCTGCATCCAGAGCTTGGCACATTGTGTACTGTATTGCCTCTGCTGTCACATTCTTCAAATGTGAGACCTCTCTCAATTCAGCCTACCGTCAATTAGATATACTGATGAGTCATCTTTGTGAATTGTTAATTCCTGTTTCTCTCCCCATTAATTTACTAGAATTAGTGCTTTTCTCATCACTTTTAATAAATTCGCTTTTGTATTATCCAATATGGTAACCTTGGCAATATGTGGCTATTTAAATTTGTTAATTAAATGAAATAAAAATTTCAGTTCATCGGTTGCAAAAGTCACATTTCAAGTGCTTAATGGCCGTGTGTGACTAGTGATCACCATATTGGACAGTGCATACACAGAACATTTTCATGATTACAGAAAGTTCTATTGCTCTATAAAATATCACACACACTGCAAAGTTTACCAGCTTGTTGTACAAAGGTCTCTGGATATTAAATTCAAAGCACTGCACGTGATGTGAGAAAATTATTGCAGGATATACACCTAGTTACACAGTTCAGTTCAGACAGGAAGATTAACCACCTTGTAGAATCTTTATAAAAGACAAGCCAGGCCAGGCATGGTGGCTTATGCCTGTAATCCTAGCACTTTGAGAGGCTGTGGTGGGCAGATCACGATGTTAGAAGTTCGAAACCAGCCTGGCCAACATGGTGAAACCCCGTCTCTACTAAAGATACAAAAAATTCACTGGGCGTGGTAGCACGTGCCTGTAATCCCAGCTACTTGGGAGGCTGAGGCAGGAGAATCGCTTGAACCTGGGAGACAGAGATTGCAGTGAACCGAGATAATGCCATTGCACTCCAGCCTGGGTGACAGGGTGAGACTCTGTCTCAAAAAAAAAAAAAAAAAAAAAAAAAAGCCAAGTTTCTCTTCAGAGGTAGAAAGGTACTCCTCTAATAGATCATTACTAAGCATTAAGCGTTTCTGTAAATTATAAATCAGTTGCAAAACTTCCGATACAAGCTCCTGTCCAAACCTAAGAGTTGCAGGTAAAGTCTGGTTAAAGGTATCCAGGGAAGACTTACAGGGCAGAGCAAACAACCTACATTGTAACTGAAAATTATGTACCGCCTTTTTTTCCCCCCTAAAGAGACAGGGTCTCACTCTGTTGCTGAGGTGCTAACATAGTTCATTGCACCCTCAAACTCCTGAGCTCAAGGGATTCTCCCACCATAGCCTCCCAGGTAGCTGAGACTATAGGCGCCTACCACCACATCTGGCTATTTTTTTTTTTTTTTTGGTAGAGATGAGTGTCCCAATGTTTCCCAGGCTGTGCCTGAACTCCTGGCCTCAAGCAATCCCCCCACCTTGGCCTGTCAAAGTGCTGAGATTACAGGCATGAGCCACTGTGCCCACCCTACACCAAGCATTTAAAAAACATATTTCCCAATTCTCACTGTATTACCCATTCAAGGAACTCTATCTTCAGAAATAGAAAAAAAAAAAAAAAGGTGGGGAGGAATAGTTTAGTAAAAGGTTAGTGTACTCTACAGTGAGAATGGCCAAGTTCAAATCCACTTCTGTCATTTATTATCTATGTGATGCTGGAAAACATATTAACTTCCCTTTGTCTTTGTCTAAAATGGATAATACGGGGCTGTTGAGAGGATTAAATGAATTATTTAAAACCACTAGATACATATTAAGATTTTAGTAAATTTTTTTTTTTTTAAGGTTACTCTTACTATTTGACTCTATTTCTCTAAATTAAATGTAGAGTGGTCTCTAGAGCTGGACTTCATCTCTGTGATTCTAGTAAAAATAAAATAAAATAAAACATATAATACATAAAATAAAAAATACAAACTAATCAAATCTTTAAATGAACAAAGTGGTATTATAATGTGATTGGTTATGACATGACACTGGCTATAAACACAATTTACAAAAGCTATACAGTATTCACTTTAATATACATTTGTTAAATGAATTACCAAAATGCCAAGATTAGTCTAAGAATAAGGAACAAAAAAGGTCCTACCTTGTCAATAATGGACTGCATATGAGATTTGTGAGATTGGTCTCCATAAAGCAAAGAGGACCATTGGTCTGGTGCAATTCGTAAGCCTGCTTCCATAGCAATCTGCACTATCTGGGAGTCATGCTCTCGCCGCAGAGCTTCATAGGTTCTAAATTCTTCTTTCAGCTGCATCAAAGAAGAGTCTTCATCACGTTTGGTGACCTAATAAGACACAAATAATCTCATAATGAAGTCAAAAAAATGAGTTTATGCTTTATACGAACATATAATTTTTAATGTAACAAATTTAGCAGCAACAGCAAGATTAAATGAATATACCATTTGCCTGCAAAATACTTTCTCCTCAACTTGCTGAGGTAGGTATATTGTTATCATCCCATTCTGAGTCAAGTTGGATGTAGGCCAACATTTTCTGGATAGGTCTTTCAGAAAGAATAAATACAGGCTGAGAATCTCTTAGCCAAAATGCTTGGGCCAGAAGTGTTATCAGATTTCAGATTTTTTCAAATTTTAGAATATCTGCATTAAACCACTTGAGCATCCTTACTCTGAAAATCTGAGATCCTCCAATGAGTGTGTGAGCATCATGTTGATGTTCAAAAAGTTTTGGATTTTGGATTTTTGTATAGTCAATCTGTATGTGCTGGAATGAAATCCAAAGATTTGACAGACTTTAACATATACATTCAGTTTAAGGTGTATGTGTGTGTATATGTATTTTTGAAAAGAAAAAAATACTAATACAACTCTATATTCTGAAAAACAATGTTTCTTCTCCATAAATGTGGATTATGACTCTTGAGATTGCCTGACAATGAGCTAGGTGGGACTGATGACTGTAGAGCTTCAGATGCTGTGTAATTCTAAAAATGATTTAATTTGTACCTGGCTTAATTCTCCATGGAGTTTTGTGGGATGGGCTACTACCAGAAAGTGTAAAGTGTGAGATGCTAGACTAGAATAATCATGATTATGATTAGAAGGCTGGAGGCAGGAGAATTGCTTGACCCAGAAGGCAGAGGATGCAGTGAGCCAAGACTATACCACTGCACTCCAGCCTGGGCGACAGAGCAAGACTGCATCTCAAAAAAAAGTCAGAAAAATAATACTGGATGAACAATAAATGATACATAGTGAGAAGCAATGTTTGAGGCGGTGCTTATTCAATTTGGGGTAAGAGACTATGTCCAGCATTATCATATAAACTGAAATGGCAAATGGAACTTCATTACTGTATATGTGGAATTACACTAGGAGAAAATCTCTGAATAAAATTTATTTGGCTGGACGCGGTGGCTCACGCTTGTAATCCCAGCACTTTGGGAGGCTGAGGCGGGCAGATCACCTGAGGTCAGGAGTTCGAGACCAGCCTGGCCAACATGGCGAAACCCTGTCTCTACTAAAAATACAAAAAGTAGCCAGGCGCAGTGGCCCTGCCTATAACCCCAGCTACTTGGGAGGCTGAGACAGGAGAATCGCTTGAACCCAGGAGGTGGAAGTTGCAGTGAGCCGAGATCGTGCACTGCACTCCAGCCTGGGCGACAGCAAGACTTTGTCTCAAAAAAATAAAAATAAATAAAATTTATTTGTGCTTCAATAACTCTCTCTTCAGACCAATTCTGCACAGTCTTGGTAAGAAATTGATATAGTTTCTTAGTCTCTTGAAATACAAAAATCGATAAACCTTGACTTGATCTATGTTATTCAATATCAAACATACAAAAATTCAATATAATAGGATGTAACTATAATAAGACACCATCTACATTCTTTAAAAGAATAAAGAAAAATTGCTGAAATTTTCTGAAAAGATACAGGCAACTTTATTAAACTCAAAGTTTTACTGCTTAACTTTGGGGAAAGAACAATGTTTCCTTTCAAGCTAAGCTTTAATGTAGGTTCATACCTTGAAACAGGAGGCTCTATAAAGGAGCTGAACAACATGCCCAATGCTAGTTTTAGAGGCTTGAGGAAACCGTGGCTCCAATCTTTGCACCACAAAGAGAACCAATACTTTTCTTGACAAAGCAGAACCATCTTCTAAGGCCAGCAGAACCAACTTTAAAGCTTCCTCCTGCATTGCTAGGGAAAGTTGGGCAAAACCAAAATTTATCAAGTACACAGATAAGATAAATCCATTTATTAGAAGGGGAATATTTAACCATTTCTGCAGCTATTCACTCAATTAACTGGCAATACAGTTAAGATTAACCAGCAACATGCTTTTACACCATTTTTGTGAGCAATTTTGTATTACATTCTATATATTTTATAAAGAAAACAGATAAGTGATTAATACATTTAAGAAAAACTTCTATCAAAATGAATGAACTTCCTGCTACAGGTGTGAAAAAAAGGAAAAATAAAAAAATTTTAAAAAGAAACAACTTTTGGCATTAAGAGAAAAGTTCTAAGTTCACTAAGTTCGCCTAGTAAGTCCACTAAGTTACGTGGAATTGCCCAAGCCATGAACATCAAACAAGACATTACTTGGTAACAATAAAATACTGCAAAGAACTAGGCTTTGTACATCACTTATAATTCCTACATCACACTTTTAGAATTACCAGCAGAATAAATACCAAAAGTTAATTATGTACCTGGTCCAAGGAACTGGCATCCCCTAGCCCTTACTGCTGCCCAAAGATTGGAAGAGAGTTGCTGAGGATTCTGGTGCTGGAGAATGAGCTCTGTAACTGTTCGTTCACCTAAAGATCGAGCTGCCCTCATGGCACGAATCCTGCCTTCTTCTTCTACTAGTTGACAGTGGACTAGAGTCACAAGCTTCCTCTGCATTGGGCGACTCAGAACACTCTGAGTAGTGCTGTTCAGACCCACTCCTTTAAAAGAGTAAAGAAGTTATTCCTAGGTTCACAATGCAATTTTAAAGTCCAGGAGCAATTCTTCTGTTGGGTTAACTTGTGGGTATGTGACTAGTTCTGGGTCTTACTAGAGTATTTAAAATAAGCAACAAATAAAACCACACATGTAAAGCTTACTTAAGTATACATTTTTAAAGTATACAAATGTATACATGAGTTATCTCATGTGCACTTAGCATTCATTATGACATTAAATATACCATTACTCATTTTAATCACAGAGGAAGAAAGAAAAAAGGACTAGACAATGTTGATAATTAGTTTATAATGTAAATCTTGAGGTCCTAAGAGTTCTGGTAAATTATTTCATAGTGGTTAACCTTATTTTCCTAACTAAATAGCAAGCCCTTTCTGTGCAGTAATGGCAACTTCTATATTTATTATACTGCCTATAGCATAGCATATAAAACTGGATAGAAGGCAAACCATTCAGAATAGTCAAATGATGGAAAGCACTTCTGAAGTAAGTAGCTATATTTGCTTTTATTATCATCGAATAATGTTTCCATCATCACATAAACTCAAAATTCACGATTTGATGTGGTTGGTGTAATGATATTTAGCACAAAATGAGTTTAGCTTACAATAGGTAAATTTCATTAACATTTGCTTAATAGCTCACAATTTTTATGGTAACAAGTTTCTTTAGTAGACATTTACTTAGTATGGATAATTGCATCAAATTTACCTCTAGTTAGATTTTTTGGGAATTCCTCAGGACTTATAATATATAGGATTATGTACTGAGTATTTAAAAAAGCAATTTTACTCTTTAAATAAGAAACAAAAACTTACCTCTAGCACTGCTGAGCGGTTTTAAGTACAATGCTAATTCTTCTACACATTTCTTGGCTTCCTCATAATGCTTTGTGTCTTCAACCCCACTACACAAAGTAATAGGCTGCTGCTCAGGGACCTGGGGGCCAAAAGAAAAGATCTGTATGAATGCTCAATTCATTAATTAAATGTTTTATTTAGTATAGTTTATGCACTCATAATGCTAACACTGGTAACATCAAAACGCCCACTAAATTTACTGAATTCTTTCAAAAGATCTTTCCTATTAACATGTATCTTTGCATTCCTTTGTTTTGTTTATCTAACAGCCTAATTAAGATATAATCCACATACCATACAACTGACTGGTTTAAAGTATATACAATTCCATGGTTTTCAGTATATTCACAGTTGTGCAAACATAACCACAATCAACTTTAGAACCTTTTCATCACCCCAAAAAGAAACACAGTACCCTTTTAACAATTACCCCTTATTTCTTCCCAACCATCCACCAACCTTTGGAAAGATGAATCTATTTTCTATGGATTTGCCTATTCTGGACATTTTATATAAGCAAAATCAATACTATAAATAGTCTTTTCTGACTTGCTTCTTTCACTTAACAATGTTTTCAAGGGTCTTCCAGGTTGTATCAGTACTTCATTTTCATCACTGAATAAAATTCCATTGTATAAATATATCACACTTTTATTTATACAAACATCAGTTGACAGACATATGGGTTGTTTCTATTTTTGACGATTATGAATAATGCTGCTATGAACATCTGGGTACAAGTTTTTGTGTAGACAAAAGTTTTTGTTTCTCTTTGGTATATATCTAGGAGTCTGTATTTAACCTTTTGAAAAACTGCCAAACTATTTTCCAAAAGCAGAGTAGCATTTTATATATCTACCAGGAGTGTATAAGGGTTCCAATTCTTCTACATTTTATGTAGGAAGATAATTCTTCTACTTATTATCTATTTTATTATAGCTATCCTCTTGGGTGGAAAGTAGTAATTCATTGTGGTTTTTCTAAATTTTATTTAAATTAATAATAATTGCATATATTTATGGGGTACAATGTGACGATGTGAGATAACTAAATCAGGTTAATTAACAAATCCATCACCTCACTTTTTTTTTGTAGATTTTAAATAAAATCTACTCTTTTAGCAGTTTTGAAACATACAATGTATTACTATTTATAGTCACTATTCTGTGCAATAGATCACTAAAGGCATTCCTCCAGTCTAACTGAAGCTTTGTATTCTTTGATAATTATCTCTTCTTTCCACCTACCTTCCTCCCACTTCATTGTGGTTTTGATTTGTATTTCCCTGATAGCTAATGATGTTGACCATCCTTTCATATGCTAATTATCCATTTGTGTATCTTCTCTGGAAGAATATCTATTCAAATCCTTTGCCCATTTTGCCTGGTAAACTTTATTTCGTAGAACAGTTTTAGATTTACAGAAAAACAGCAAAGATAGTACACAGAATTCTCATTATCCTGTATTCGGTTTCCCCTATTATTATTATTATTTTTGAGATGGTGTCTCTCTCTGTCACCCAGGCTGGAGTGCAGTGGCACCATCTCGGCTCACTGCAACCTCCGCCTCCTGGGTTCAAGCAATTCTTCTGCCTCAGCCTCCCAAGTAGCTGGGACTACAGGAGCGAGCCACCACACCCGGCTAACAGTTTCCCCTATTATTAACATCTTACACTGGTATGGTACCTTTGTTAAAATTAATGAGCCAATATCAACATATTCATAATTAACAACTAAAATCCATATGTTAATCAGATATCCTTAGAACCTAATGTTCTTTCTCAGTTTCAGGATCCCATCCAGGATACCATATTACACTTAGTCTTCAGAGACAGAGTCTCGCTCTGCCACTCAGGCTGGAGTGCAGTGGCAGCAGCTGGGCTCACTGCAACCTCTCTGCCTCCCAGGTTCAAGTGATCCTCCACCTCAGACTCCTGAGTAGCTAGGACTATAGGCACACGCCACCACACCCAGCTAATTTTGTATTTTCTTGTAGAGATGGAGGTCCCACTACATTGCCCAGACTGGCCTGGAATTCCTGGGCTCAAGCCATCCACCCACCTCGGCCTCCCTCTCTCCCTGCATGTCTCTCCCTTTTTTTTTTTTTTTTTTTTTCAAAGTTGAGACAAAGTCTCACTCTGTCGCCCAGGTTGGAGTACAGTGGCACAATCTTGGCTCACTGCAACTTCCACCTCCCAGGTTCAAGAGATTCTCATGCCTCAGCCTCCTGAGTAGCTGGGATTACAGGCATGCGCCACCACACCCAGCTGATTTTGTGTATTT
The DNA here is from genome assembly GCF_006542625.1 of Nomascus leucogenys. Lineage (NCBI taxonomy): Eukaryota > Metazoa > Chordata > Mammalia > Primates > Hylobatidae > Nomascus > Nomascus leucogenys. The sequence continues at coordinate 27,787,209 of NC_044392.1, read as the reverse complement.
TTAGTAGAGATGGGATTTCACTGTTGGCCAGGCTGGTCTCCAACTCCTGGCCTCAAGTGATCTGCCCACCTTGGCCTCTCAAAGCGCTGGGATTACAGGTGTGAGCCACTGTGCTGGCCCTGCAATATCTCTTTAAGCTCCTCTTGGCTTGGACACTTTCTCAGACTTTTCTTGTTTTAATGACCTTGACAGTTTTGAGGAGTACTGGTCTGGTATGTTGTAGAATGCCCCTAAACTGGGATCTGGGATCTGTCATTTTTCTCATGAGTATAGTGGGGTTATGGATTTTTGGAAGATCATAGGGGGAAAGTGCCATTTTTATCACATCATATCAAAGCTACACACCACCAACACAACTTATTATTGCTGATGTTAAATTTGATCAGCTGGTTTAGTCAGTGTTTACCAGGTTTCTCCACTATAAAGTTACATAATCTCCCACCTTCCAAACTGTACTTTTTGGAAGGAGTCACTATGCGTAGCCCACACACATTCTACATCCTTGAGAGCAGAATATCTATGTAATTAATTTGGAATTCTGCATGGGAGATTTGTTTCTTTCTTCGATTTATTTATTCGATCATTTAATTTTATCATGTAGACTCAAGGATATTTATCTTATACCTGGGTTATAATCCAATTCCACTTATTTTGTTGTTCAAACTGTTCTAGCTTTGGCCACTGACAGCTCTTTCAGTTGGCTCCTGTGTGCCTCTGATATAGCCCCCATTACTCTGTGTATGTGTCTGTGTGTGTTTTGAATACTTCTCTATACTTTCCAGTGCTACAAGCTACTCCAGACTCATTTTGTGTATTTCCTGTCCCAGTCTTAGAATTAGCCATTTCTCCAAGGAACTCTGGTTCCTTTTATTGGAGAATGGTATCAGAAACCAAGATATGAATGCTATGTATGCACATTATTATTGAGGTGTTGTTCCTTCTAGGCCATCTTAGATGACAGAGCAAGGAAATATGTCACTGTAATAACCTGAGATATACACATATCTATTTCTGTATATAACCATCTGTATCCATATCAAGCTAAAAATGAGTTCATACTGATGCCTCCAACTCCAATCCATTATCACATGAATCACTCTAACCTCTTCCTCCTTGTTTATCTGTTAACTGGCTCCAACCATTTCCCATTCATTTACTTAACTGTTCAATTTTATTATGTATTATACATACAGCAGTATCAGAATTAATTCGTACCCCCATGGGAAAAGACTAGAGTACACTGCTTATAGATAATATCTTTCCCTATCTTTAATCTTACACAATCTACCTTTCTCCTCCACCCCTTTAGTGAAATTGTTTCATATACTTCAGATTGTTTTCCATAATCTTTGTAAAGTTCTACAGTTTTTGACAAATTCAGAGTGTCATATAGCCACGACTACAGAATCATAAAGAACAGTTTTACTGCCCTAAGAAATACTGTTTCACCAATTCCATCCTCTCTCCCTACTCCTGAATCCATGGCAATCACTGATACTTTTATTGTTGCTATGGTTTACCTTTTATAGATATAATTGGAATCATACAGTATGTGGCCTTTTCATACTGGTATCTTTCACTTAGCAATGATATACATTGAGATGTGTCTATGTCTTTTTGTGACTTGACAGCTATGTCTTTTTATTATTTCATTTTATACAATGTGCCATTGTATAGATAGACCACTGTTTATCCATTCACCTATTAAAAGATATCCCAACTGCTTCCATTTTTTGGCAATCATGAATAAAGTTGTTATAAATAGTCATGTGAGGGTTTCTGTGTAGACATAAATTTTCAAGTTAACTGGGTAAATACCTACTATGTTAAGCTTATAAAGAAACTGCCAAACTGTCTTTCAAAGTAGCTATACCATTTTTCATTTCCAAAAAGATGAGAGTTTTTGTTGCTCCATATCCTCACCAGCATTTGGTGTTGCTAATGTTTTGGATTTTGCCATTTTAATTTGTGTTTAATTTTTGTGTGTAGTGGTATCTCACTTGCTTTAATTTGCAATTACTTAAAGACAAACTGCTGAGCTATTTTTCATTTTGCCAATTTGCCATCTGTATAATCTATTTGACGAGGTGATTGTTCAGATCTTTGTCCATTTTAAAAACTGGGTTGTCTTTTTATCACTGAGTTGTAAGAGCTCCTTATATATTCTACATATAAGTCTTTATCAGAAATAGGATTTTACAATTGTTTTCTCACATTCTGTAGGTTGTTCTTTTTGCTTTCTTGTTGGTATCTTTGTTTTTTGTTGTTGCTGTTGTTTTTGAGATAGGGTCTCATTCTGTTGCCCAAGCTACAGCGTAGTGCTGCGATCCAGGCTCACTGCAGCCTCGATCAGGTGATCAGGCTCAGGTGATGCTGCCACCTCAGCCTCACAGACAGATGGGAATACAGGCATGTGCCACCACACCCAGTAATTTTTTTTTTTTTGTATTTTCTGTAGAGATGGGGTTTTGCCATGTTGCCTAGGCTGGTCTCAAACGATCCACTCATCTTGGCCTCCTGGGCTCAGGTGATGCTCCCACCTCAGCCTCACAGACAGGTGGGACTACAGGCATGTGCCACCACACCCAGCAAAAAAATTTTTTTTTTGTATTTTCAGTAGAGATGGGGTTTTGCCATGTTGCCTAGGCTGGTCTCAAATGATCCATCCATCTTGGCCTCCCACAGTGCTGGGATTACAGACGTGAGCCACTGTGCCCAGCCAATTGTTCCTATCTTTGAAACATAGTTTTTAATTTTGATGAAGTTCAACTTATCTTTTTCTTTTGTTCCTTGTGCTTTTTGGTGTCACATCTTAAAAAAACCCACTGCCTACTCCATGGTCATAAAGACTTATATTTATATTTTCTTCTAAGGGTTTGGTAGTTTTAGTTCTTATATTTAGCCTTTGATCCATTTTGAGTTAATAGAGTAAATGTTTATTCAAGTTTTAAGTTACTTTTAAACAACGATTTGTAGTCTTCAAAACATAGTTTTACATTTCTTTCTTTTTTTTTTTTTTTGACAGAGTTGCTCTGTCACCCAGGTTGGAGTGCAGTGGTGTGATTTTAGCTCACTGCAACCTCCGCCTCCTGGGTTCAAGCGAGTCTCATGCCTCAGCCCCCTGAGTAGCCGGGATTACAGGTGGGCACCTTCACACCTGGCTAATTTTTGTATTTTTTTTGGTAGAGATAGGGTTTCACCATGTTGGCCAGGTTGGTCTTGGAACTCCTGGCCTCAAGAGATCTGCTAGCCTTGGCCTCCCAAACTGTTGGGATTACAGGCATGAGCCACTGCACTGGTCTAATTTTACATTTCTTTTGTTAAATATATTCTTAATATTTTTTTATGCTCTTGTAGATGAAATTGATCTATTTTCCGATTGTCCATTGCTAGCGTATAGAAATAAAACATATATATTACTTAACAAATCTTTATTAAGGGCCTACTATGTGCCAGACAGTCTCTCTTACGTGTGTAAGAAAACTATTATTATTATTATTTATTTTATTTTTTTTTGAGACAGAGTGTCACTCTGTTGCCCGGGCTGGAGCACAGTGGCGCAATCTCGGCTCACTGCAAGCTCCGCTTCCTGGGTTCATGCCATTCTCCTGCCTCGGTCTCCCAAGCAGCTGGGATTACAGGCACCTGCCACCACGCCTGGCTAACTTTTTGTATTTTTAGTAGAGATGGGGTTTCACTGTGTTAGCCAGGATGGTCTTGATCTCCTGACCTCGTGATCCACCCTCCTCGGCCTCCCAAAGTGCTGGGATTACAGGCGTGAGCCACTGCGCCCGGCCTAAGAAAACTATTATTAACATATTGTGGATAAAAGTATGCAACACTAGCTGGGTACGGTGGCTCATGCCTGTATTCCCAGTACTCTGGGAGGTCGAGACAGGTGGATCACTTGAGGTCAGGAGTTTGAGACCGGCATAGCCAACGTGGCGAAACACTGTCTCTACTAAAAACACAAAAATTAGCTGGGTATGGTAGTGCACACCTGTAATCCCAGCTACTTGGGAGGCTGAGGCATGAGAATCACTTGAACTTGAGAGGCAGAGATTGCAGTGAGCCAAGATCACACCACTGTACTCCAGCCTGGGTGACAGAGCAAGAAAAAAAGAAAGAAAGAAACTATGAAACATTGTAAACACATTTTTACAACTTAGAAAGACTTTTGCTTTTTCAGACAACTGATACTTATATACTCATATCCTGCAGCTCTGCCTAGTTTTTTGTTTCTAATAGCTTTTTCTTTGTAGATTCCTTAACATTTTCTATATATAAGACCATGTCATCTGTGAATGAGATTGTTTTTATTTTTTACTTCTTATCTGAATGTCACCGGTTTCATTTACTTGCCTAATTGCCCTGGCTAGAAAGTCCTGTATGATGTTGAACAGAAATAGTTAAGAGTGGAGATCCTTGACTTGTTCCTGATCTTAAAGAAAAAGCATCTAGTCTTTCACCATTCAGTATGTTAGCTGTGGGTTTTTCATCCATGTCCTTTGGGTTGAAGAAGTTTTTTTCCTAGTTGTTTCAGTGCTTTCATTATGAAAAGGTATTGGATTTTGCCAAATGCTTTTTCTGTGTCTACTGAGATGATCATATGTGTGCAATTTTGCAACTTTTACTGATACAGTGAATTACACTAATTGATTTGTAGATGTTAAGTCAACCTTACATTCCTAGGAGAAATTGGTGATTATATATTTTAAAGTCTAATTTATTTTTTCTTTTTCCTTTTGGATGAAAGGAAAATTTGGGAAAATTTTATTTTTTTATTGTGATAATATATACATAACACAAAATTTACCATCTTAACCATTTTTAGGTCTATAAAGCATTAAGTGTGTTCTAATGGTTCCCAAACGTTGTGCTATAGTTTTTGTTACCTTTCTCATCTTTCATTTCAGTTAATGTCTACTGAGTAAAACTGCCTGAAGCAGCTGCACCTTCCCTACTGAGTAAAGTGCAGTGGTTTTATGAACAATAGTTTTCTCAATGTTAAAAAAGCTCCTTATGACTTACCTCTTAGGTTTCTTTTCTTTTTTTGAGACAGGATCTCACTCTTGTCACCCAGGCTGCAGTGCAGCACAATATCGGCTCACTGCAACCTCCGCCTCCTAGGTTCAAGCAATTCTCGTGCCTCAGCCTCCCAAGTAGCTGGGATTACAGGCACACTTCACCACACCCAGCTCATTTTTTTGTATTTGTAGTAGAGACAGGGTTTCACCATGTTGGCCAGGCTGGTCTCGAACTCCTGACCTCAAATGATCCACCCGCCTTGGCCTCTCAAAGTGCTGGGATTATAGGCATGAGCCACCACACCCGGCCTTGGGTTTCTCTAGTGATCTGCATAGCTAGGTTTATTGAATATCTGACAAGATTAAATAGATGTTACTGTACTATGACTAAAAAGCACTGGACTACCACAATAAATCTAACATGATGAAATAAAGGATTTACAGTACCAAACAGAATTATACCTATTTAAATAGAAGGCAGTGTTACTCAATTTTAATTCAACAGGTTTCTGTCAGGAGAAAAACACGCACAACACACACACACACACACACACACACACACACACACACACAGAGAAAGAGAGAGAGAAAAATTTTAAAGTATTAAGTCACCCATCTTACCTGAGCACCCACGAGCTGCAGCAATGCTGAGTTCACAGGGAGGAGCTCAATGTCTGTATTGATAGTGGTCTGGTCAAATGGGCAAGCCTTGCGGTGGAGTTTATTCAGGCACATCTTGCAGACAGTATGGCCACAACCCAAACTGATGGGCTTTCGAATTGTTTCGTCGAAAGTCTGAGTGCAAATTGGGCAGGAGAGGAAATCCGTCCATTGTGGAGCTTGTACAGGCATTGCTTCTGGAGTTACAATTCACGAACACAAACACACACACAAATCTAAAGCAAAGATTCCACTGGAATCAAAATCTTTGAAAAAAAGTTTATCTTTTTTTTTTTTAAATATCTTCTGTAGATACAGTCAGCACATAGTGTGAAATATAACCTGAAAACAAAGGAAAAGGAAAAAAATTGAGTCTTTCTTTTCAATTAAACTGTTGAAAAAGAACCACAAGTCCAGTCTTATCCCACAACTTTTTATACCACATTTATATCACTGTAATCCATCTTTTTATACTTTTACAGAATTAGAGCCATGATAAAACATCTATTTCCATTCCCTCATTTTAGAGATGGGAAGTAGTCCCCTGCCTGAGAGGAGACTTGAAGTTAGTAATAAAGTTCCATCCGGGACCCTAGTCTCTTAAGTTTATCTAAGTTTTTTTTTTTTTTTTTTTGAGACGGAATTTCGCTCTTGTTGCCCAGGCTGCAGTGCTATGCTGCAACCTCTGTCTCCTGGGTTCAAGTGATTGTCCTGCCTCAGCCTCCCAAGTAGCTGGGATTACAGGCATGCACCACCACACCTGACTAATTTTGTATTTTTAGTAGAGACAGGGTTTCTCCATGTTGGTCAGGCTGGTCTTGAACTCCTGACCTCAGATGATCCTCCCGCCTTGGCATCCTAAAGTGCTGGGATTACAGGTGTGAGCCACCACGCCCAGCTAAATCTCTAATTTTTTAAAAATAAATATATCTAAAAAATAATCTTGGCTGGGTACGGTGGCTCATGCCTGTAATCCCAGCAATTTGGGAGGCCAAGGTGGGCAGATTCCTTGAGGTCAGGAGTTCGAGACCAGCCTGGCCAACATGGTGAAACCCTATGTCCACTAAAAATACAAAAATTAACCAGGCGTGGTGGTAGGTGCCTGTAATCCCAGCTACTCAGGAGGCTGAGGCAGGAGAATCGCTTGAACCCAGGAGGCAGAGGTTGTGGTGAGCCAAGATAGTGCCATTGCACTCGTCTGGGGAACAAGAGCGAAACTCTGTCTCAGAAAAAAAAAAAAAAAAAAGCTTTGTTGGGGAAGGGGGTAGAGGGAGGGAAGAATTACTGTACAAGACACAAATAACTTTTGACGGCCAGGCGCGGTGTCTCAGGTTTGTAATCCTAGCACTTTGGGAGGCTGAGGCGGGAGGGTCACTTGAGGTTGGGAGTTCGAGACCAGACTGGCCAACACGGTGAAACCCCGTCTCTACCAAAAATATAAAAAATTAGCCAGGTGTGCTGGTGCATGGCTGTAATCCCAGCTACTCGGGAAGCTGAGTAAGGAGAATTGCTTGAACCCAGGAGGTGGAGGTTGCGGTGAGCTGAGATCCGCCACTGCACTCCTGCCTGGGCGACACAGTGAGACTCCATCTCAAAACAAACAAACAAACAAAACTTTTGACAACATAAGAATATTTTAAAAGTAGAAACAATTTATATAAACATATGTTTCCTCTGTATTTATACCACAATCTCGACAGACTCACACAAATTTTTCAGGCTGGGTGTGATGGCTCATGCCTATAATTCCAGCACTTTGAGAGGCTGAGATGGGAGGACTGCTTGAGCCCAGGAGTTTGAGACCAGCCTAGGTAACATAGGGAGTCCCTGTCTCTACAAAAATTAGCCAGGCATGGTGGCATGCACTTGTGGTCCCAGCGACCCAGGAAGCTAAGGGCTAAGGTAGGAGGATCGCTTGAGCCCAGGAGTTTGAGGCTGTAGTGAGCCACAAACACATGACTGCACTCCAGCCTGGGTGACAGAGCAAGACTCCATCTGAAAAAAAAAAAAAAAAAAAAAAAAAAAAAAAAAGGAAAAAAAAAGAAAGCTTATTCCATTCCCAGGAAAAATTAAATTTAGTTAGATGACAAAAAAATGTTTTATTGGTCTTTACTATGTGTTCAGTACTAGGGATAAAAAAATGATAAGTCATTCTAAGTCCACATGGAGCTTGCACTGTTTCTTTCACTAAACATATAAACAGCAATCACACAACTAAATATATGATTCCAAGTTATGGTAAGTGATATGTAGGTAAAGTACAGGGAGATACAAGCATATATAACAGAGGCAACCTGACCAAATTAGGGTGGAGCTGATGTACAGGTAAGTGATATTTATGGTAAGATTTTAAAGATGACTGCTGAATGAAAGTTAAGGGAAGAATAATGTTTAATATGTGTGGTATAGATTCTGGGTAAAGAAACGGCATTACCATAGATTCTGAGACTAGATAGAATATAGTACAGATGAGGCCGGGCATGGTGGCCCACACCTGTAATCCCAGCACTTTGGGAGGCCGAGGCAGGTGGATCACCTGAGGTCAGGAGTTCGAGACCAGCCTGACCAACATGGAGAAACCCCATCTCTACTAAAAATACAAAATTAGCCAGGCATGGTGGCACAACGCATGTAATCTCAGCTACTTGGGAGGCTGAGGCAGGAGAATGGTGTGCACCTGGGAGGCAGAGCTTGAAGTGAGCCAAGATTACACCACTGCATTCCAGCCTGGGTGACAGAGCAATACTCCATCTCAAAAAAAAAAAAAAAAAGAAAAAGAAAAAAAGAATTAGCAAGGACCAAAGAACACAGGATCTTCTAACTTATATGATGGTATTTGGTTACTATATGAAGAGTAGTGTAAAGCCACTGAAGGGGCAGGAGGTGACTCACTTTATTGTTTTGAATGTTCTCCTGTGATATTATTCTCACCAATCACACACAGTCCACTATGATCTCCTTCAAGGCTCAACTAGGAAGGTAACAACTATATATGTCTTTTCTCACTCCTGGGCCCTAAAGCACTCATATGCTGCTACACCAGCATGATGCTTACTTTAAGAAAACCTGATATGTAAAAACTCTAATATGGAAAACAGATTGGTTACAGTGATTGTCCATATTACAGAAAGATAATAAACTTTACCAAGTTAAAAGACTAGAAATCTATGTAATTGAAAAAATTGGGCTGGGTGTGGCGGCTCACACCTGTAATCCCAGCACTTTGGGAGGTCGAGTTGGGCAAATCACCTGAGGTCAGGAGTTTGAGACCAGCCTGGCCAACATGGTAAAACCCTATCTCTACTAAAAATACAAAAATTAGCCAGGCGTGGTGATGGGCGCCTGTAATCCCAGCTACTCGGGAGGCTGAGGCAGTTGGACTGCTTGAGCCTGAGAGGCAGAGGTTGCAGTGAGCCGAAATCACGCCGTTGCACTCTAGATAAACAGAGACATACCCCAGTGCTATGAAAATGTATGGAAAGAGACTCGAAATACATTAAGTAAAAAAAACAAGTCTTGCAGACCAATACATATGACATCATTTGTGCTGAGGGAAAAGAACACTTATATATTAGTCTGCGTATTAATATATGTAAATGAATGGAAGAAAAGGGTCTGAAAAGACACTCAACAAGCTGTAAGCAGACAGCAAGGTCTTCATGGACTATAGGAATTAATCAACTTGAACAATCAGCCTGTTTTATAGCCTCCTGCCTTCCAGCCTATTTTTGCCTAAACTCTGTGTAGAATGCAGTCACCTAGACAGCTAGAACCAGTTCCTCACAGACCCTGGCAACTCATAGATAAACCTGAGTGAACTTTCCTCATTACCATGCTAAAGTCTCTATCCTGGAAGAAGCTATAGCTTCACTACCACAGCATGTGACCTACGTCCGGGCATAAAGACTCACTATATGTACACCACTGGGACCCCTCCTCTACATGCAGTGACATACCCTCCCTTCCCTCTCCATCGCCCCATAAAACCCTCCTCTCACTTTCCCTCAGAGAGCCACTGCTTTGGAGAATACTCCCAGTGCTCTCCTTACTTGTGGCAAGTAATAAAACTTCTATTGATCAAAATCTGTGTTCTTGTGGAGTCATTTGTTACTTGAAAGGCAAAGGAACTCTGTTTTTTTTTGGGTAACAAAACTTAACGGCACTGCCAGGCATGGTGGTTCATGCCTGTAATCCCAGCACTCTGGGAGGTGGAGACAGGTGGATCTCTTGAGCCCAGGAGTTTGAGACCAGCCTGGGCAATAAAGTGAGACCCTGTCTCTACAGAAAAATAAAAAATTTAGCTGGACATGGGCACCTGGAGTCCCAGCTGTATGGGAGGCTGAGGCAAGAGGATTGCCTGAGTCCAGGAGGTCAGAGCTGTAGTGAGTCATGTTTGCTCCACTGCACTCCAGCCTGGGCAACGGAGCGAGACCCTGTCTAAAACAAAACAAAACAAAAAAACTTAATGGCAGTTACACAGTTGGGCAACTTACAAAAGTATGTAATCATGAATTACTTATATAAGTACAAATAAATTGAAAGAGTAACACAAAGCTAGAGTACACTTAGAGTACAATTTAAGCTTAAGATAATCACTCTAAAACGATTCAAAACATTTGTCCTTATTAATCTTCTTTTACACATTTGGATAGCCAAATATCAAAACTTATTAGTTCTTTTCAAAATTTAAGAAGCTTAAAATAGTTTGTAACTTATCCCTTCAAAGAATTAGCATTCCTTTATTAATTTTGTTTATCACCTCCATCTCTATTAACTTGTAAAGTAAGGTATGTAGTTGTTAATCTCTTAAATTTTCTAGTAAATTAGTTCTTTGACACAACTATAAACAACTTGATGGAATAAAAATACAAAAATCAGCAATCAGTTCTTCATTAAAAATAGAAGCATTATTTTGACCATAAATACAGGTTTGAGAGACCAAGGGGAAAATAATATTCTTAAAGCTTGACTTTTTTTGGGAAATTTGATGATTAATAACAGAAAGTCACTCTTAGATGACCCTATTTCAGGACTTAAAAAATCACAAGGCAAAGATTTTTTTGATGCTCAAAGTGTCAGTTAATTGTAGATCGTAGATCTAAGAAGAATTTCCATTTCCTCATTCTTTAAGTATCTTTCTCTAAACGCATTCTTCCAAACATTCTCCAAGCTTCTCAAAGACAGTTTATATACTCTTCAACCACAACATGTATCTAAACCACAAAAGACATGATTTAGTAAATATAATAAGCATTCTTTCAGTCAAAAGTAAACATATGAAATAAAATTATTAATATACCAACATCCAGATGTTTTGAACTTCCCCAGAACAAGGTATGTCAGCAAACTAAAAAAGGCCACAAAACAAAAACAGCTGTAAATAATTCTACTAATCAAAGCACATGCATTCAAGGCCTGCAGATAAACTGCTGGGGGTCAGGTCAAATCTAGTTCATTACGAGTATTTCTACTGGAACCTTCCTAATTGAAACAGAAGACAAATGATGAGCCCTCTTTATTTCCAAAAAGATTCAAAAGAGTGACACTGCTGCTCAAGTATGAAAGCAATGGTTTCCCCATCAGTTTAAATAAGGACTCCTCTCCTACAAAAATGACAGAGATTTTACTGTTGATAATTGCTAATACAGAATATACATGATAATTAAATAGCAATCAGTTCAAGGGTCTGATCTAAGACCCAAGTTCAAAAAGAACATATAATTTCCCCAATTATATATACATATTTTTACACCACTAAAGAGTGCTCATAGAAAACACTGAAAAGACTGCTTTATTTGGTTATATGCCTTGTTCATGGCACTGACTGAAGCTACAGTACAGAATATCACATCTGATATTTCACTATTAATTTATCCCAATGTCTAAATTCTGGTTAAGAACCACCACTTTCTTAAATCTCTAAACTTTTATCACTAATATTACCATTTGACTTTACTCAGTTTTTTTTTTCTTAACAAAGAAATAAAGATCTTATTATCAAAATAAAAAAATTATTTTGGCTGGGTGCTGTGGTTCACACCTGCAATCTCAGCACTTTTGGGTGGCTGAGGTGGGAGGATCACTTGAGACCAGGAGTTTGAGATCAACCTGGCCAACAAGGCAAGACCTTGTCTCTATAAGCAAAATAAAAAATGAGCAGAGTGTGGTGGCACGTACTTGTAGTCCCAGCTACTCAGGTGGCTGAGGTGGGAGGTATGCTTGATCCCAGGAGTTCAAGGTTTCAGTGAGCTATGACCACACCACTGCACTGCAGCCTGGGCAACACAGTGAAACCTCATCTCTAAAAAAAAAAAAAAAAGCCGGGTGTGGTGGCTCACACCTGTAATCCCAGGACTTTGGGAGGCTGAGGATGGCAGATCACCTGCGGTTGGGAGTTTGAGACCAGCCTGACCAACATAGAGAAACCCTGTCTCTACTAAAAATACAAAAATTGCAGGCACATGCCTGTAATCCCAGCTACTCGCGAGGCCAAGGCAGGAGAATCACTTGAACCTGGGAGGCAGAAGTTGCGGTGAGCCAAGATTGTGCCATTGCACTCCAGCCTGGGCAACGAGAGCAAAACTCCCTCAAAAAAAAAAAAAAGAGAGAGAGAAAGAAAGATATGAATTATAAACAACAAGGCTACTGCCTGGGTCCACCAGCTAAGTAACTAGTTTGTAGATATCAAACTCCAAGTCTTACAGCTCCCTTAGCTGTTAAACTCAAATGTACACCTCTGCAAAATAACAAATAACTACATATTGTGAGCATCGATGTTTAAGTATGATTAAAACATTGTCAATGAACTACTACAGATAAAATTGTGATGACATGATGCATCTGGAAAGATGTAAAACAGCTTTGTTTTCTGAAAATCAATCATGTGTCAGTCACTGTGCTGTTTTCAGATGTTTCTCTTATTTAAATGTCCACAATGTGAACTACCACCAATAACCAACATTTGTGAAGCAAAAACTAGGACACTATACTTTTAGTGCTCTATATACAGTATCTAATTAATGTAGTTATTATGCCCATTTTAAAGATAAGGAAACCAAAGTACCCAAGTCACAAAGCTAGAAAGTGGCAGGACTAAGACTCAAACTCAGGCCAGCCAAACTCCCAAGCTGGTACTTTGAAACTCTATAATGTGTGCCACCACACGAATAAAAGTTTATAGTAATTATGGCAAGGGAGCTCTTGGGAGTGACAGAAATGTCTTAAAATTGTATCGTAGTAATGGTTGCACAACTCTGTAAATTTACTAAAATTCATTTGTGTATTTAAAATAAGTGAATTCTATGGCATGTAAATTATACTTCAATAAAGCTGCTAAAATAGTCATTAAGGGCTTTTTAATAGTCTTAGTTTTCAAAAATGTTAAGTAATAATGTAGAAACATAGAAACTATTCAAATCTGTTCTATAAGCACAGCAATAACCCTATTAAATAGCTAAATTACATTGCTGTGAAGATTTCATTTAAACGTATCACACATTTATTACCATCTCCTCTATTATAGGTTCCTTTTATATGTTCCTGATTTAGAGAGAGAAAAATGGAAATTAAAATTCAAGTATCTACTGTGAGCCAGGCACTCCTCTGAGGCATTATTATGCCCATTTTACAGACGATAACTCGAGGTTTGGTGGCATTACGTAATGGCCCCAAATCAATAAACTGTTGAGCTGGGATTAACACCAGGTCTTACATATCTGAAGTATAAGTTGGCCTGTGAAAAATGTTTTATCAAACAAAACCACACTGTCTGTAAGAAGAAAATCTTGGCTCTCTTCCCACCATGCCCGATGAGATGAGATTTTAACTCATTATTCTTGACCTTAACTTAATTTTTCATTTCTCTGGAACATTTCCATAGCAACCAGCATGTAGGGCCACATCAGAGAAGAGAAAATGTTTCACTGTCTTGAAAAATGAAGCTAGAAGCAGGAGATAAAAACACAAAGAAGAAAACTAATGAAGGCCTATTATAACAATTTTTTAATCCTCAGCAGAGCATCAACTAATTTACAGTGGAAATAGAGTCTAAAATTTGAGGAGGCTCAAGGTTTTTCCAGCAATAATATCTTGTGAACAAAGACCCAGTTTTGATTGTAAAAATACCTCTTCCCAAAATGTATGGACTGAATTGTAACCCTATATACACAACATCCTGGATATAAATAATTTAATATGATTATGTTAGTACAAATGGATAAATACTTGGGACAGGCATAAAGAGAAGGGCTTCTGAGTTAGAGGGAAAAATAGCTTGAAAAATAGAACTTGATAAAGAAAGGTCGAGGAAAGTTCAAGGGGTTAATTCAGGTTGCTTACTTTTTCAGCGTTCAGAGGCAAAACGAAAAATTTCTATCTCCAACCTAATGCCAGATTTAGGAGAAGTAGTAAGAAAGGACAAAATCATTCATGGAGAAGTCGCCTAACCTGAGTTTGAAACAGAGAGCCAGAGAAAGTAAGACAGTCTTTAACTTTACGTATGTAGTTAGAATCTCCAGGTTCAAGTTATGCATTACATATAAATGTGCTACACTAAAGAGGGCATTAGTCCTCATTAATTATCAAACAGGTGGCAGAATGATGTGACCAGACTCAAAGGCATCATCTTTTTTTGTTTTTGTGGTTTTTTTGTTTGTTTGTTTGTTTTCTTCTTCAGACGGAGTCTCGCTCTGTCACCCAGGTTGGAGTGCAGTGGCGCGATCTCGACTCACTGCAAGCTCCGCCTCCCGGGTTCACGCCATTCTCCTGCCTTAGCCTCTCCGAGTAGCTGGGACTACAGGCGCCCACCACCACGCCCGGCCAATTTTTTTTTTGTATTTTTAGTAGAGACGGGGTTTCACCGTGGTCTTGATCTCCTGACCTCGTGATCCACCCGCCTCGGCCTCCCAAAGTGCTGGGATTACAAGCGTGAGCCACCGCGCCCGGCCTGTTTTTGTGTTTTTGAGACAGATTCTCATTCTGTTGCCCAGGCTGGATGGAGTACAGTGGCACAATTTTGGCTCACTGCAACCTCCACCTCCTAGGTTCAAGCCATTCTCATGCAGAGTAGCTGGGATTACAGATATGCACCACCATGCCTGGCTAATTTTTGTATTTTTAGTAGAGATGGGGTTTCGCCACGTTGGCCAGGTCTCAAACTCCTGGCCTCAAGTGAGCAGCCTCAGCCTCCCAAAGTGCAGGGATTATATAGGCGTGAGCCACCACGCCCGGCCAAAAGCATCATCTTTAAAGGTAGTAGCAAGGAAATTTTACCAATTAAGCAAAAAAGTAAAATCCTCTAATTTTTTCAGTTTTTGCATTAACACTGTTGAATATTATATATACTATACTATCAAGTAAATAAATATATAATCACCAATTTAGTGTTAGTACAAACACTAAGGATGTAATAAAAACTGGTTACTAAGATAAGGAGTATTTTTAGTATACATTGAGCATTTCAGTTTACTCATTACCCTCAAAAAATTTTACAAAATAGTTTATTATCTTAACTGCTTTTCAATTAATCATAAATTTCTGAAACTGTTTTTTTGTTGGGAGCGGGGGAGGTAAAAGTTGATATCTCTTTCTTAATCAAGCTTCTTTTCCAAATCAGAAAGATATTTCAGTCCCAAAATGAAAGATTCATCAATACATTTTGAAGATGAGGCCAAATATTTTAAAAAGACTAAACAGTTTTCCAGGTCATCTTTTGAAATCAGTCCTCTTGCTGAAATAATGGTTCATTTTTATAAAGGAAGTTTACTCCTCTTGTCCAGTTATTTTGAGACACACAAATCTGACTGGCAAATAATAATGTGGGATACAGGGACAAATAATCAAAATGAAAAGAAAATCTAAACCTGTGCCTAATAAATTTATGTTTCGGGTTATTAAATACTATCCTATAGAATCGTAAGGAATATGATGAAATTGAGACATTTTAGAGGATGGCACTAATATTCTGTTTCTTCAACTTGTCCTTCATTATTAGTTCTTTCCTCACTGGCATGCTTAAATCTTTGTTCAAGAGCTGAAAGAAATTTGTCTCCAACTTGTCTCATCTAAAAAAGTCATTCATGTCCTTTGCCCACTTTTTGATGGGGTTGTTTGTTTTTTTCTTGTAAATTTGTTTGAGTTCATTGTAGATTCTGGGTATTAGCCCTTTGTCAGATGAGTAGGTTGCAAAAATTTTCTCCCATTCTGTAGGTTGCCTGTTCACTCTGATGGTAGTTTCTTTTGCTGTGCAGAAGCTCTTTAGTTTAATGAGATCCCATTTGTCAATTTTGGCTTTTGTTGCCATTGCTTTTGGTGTTTTAGACATGAAGTCCTTGCCCACGCCTATGTCCTGAATGGTATTGCCTAGGTTTTCTTGTAGGATTTTAATGGTTTTAGGTCTAACATTTAAGTCTTTAATCCATCTTGAATTAATTTTTGTATAAGGTGTAAGGAAGGGATCCAGTTTCAGCTTTCTACATATGGCTAGCCAGTTTTCCCAGCACCATTTATCAAATAGGGAATCCTTTCCCCATTTCTTGTTTTTGTCAGGTTTGTCAAAGATCAGATAGTTGTAGATATGCGGCATCATTTCAGAGGGCTCTGTTCTGTTCCATTGATCTATGTCTCTGTTGTGGTACCAGTACCATGCTGTTTTGGTTACTGTAGCCTTGTAGTATAGTTTGAAGTCAGGTAGCGTGATGCCTCCAGCTTTGTTCTTTTGGCTTAGGATTGACTTGGAGATGCGGGCTCTTTTTTAGTTAAGAAGACATTTATGCAGCCAAAAAACACATGAAGAAATGCTCATCGTCACTGGCCATCAGAGAAATGCAAATCAAAACCACAGTGAGATACCATCTCACACCAGTTAGAATGGCCATCATTAAAAAAGCAGGAAACAACAGGTGCTGGAGAGGATGTGGAGAAATAGGAACACTTTTACACTGTTAGTGGGACTGTAAACTAGTTCAACCATTGTGGAAGTCAGTGTGGCGATTCCTCAGGGATCTAGAACTAGAAATACCATTTGACCCAGCCATCCCATTACTGGGTATATACCCAAAGGACTATAAATCATGCTGCTATAAAGACACATGCACACGTATGTTTATTGCGGCACTATTCACAATAGCAAAGAGTTGGAACCAACCCAAATGTCCAACAACGATAGACTGGATTAAGAAGATGTGGCACATATACACCATGGAATACTATGCAGCCATAAAAAATGATGAGTTCGTGTCCTTTGTAGGGACATGGATGAAACTGGAAAACATCATTCTCAGTAAACTATCGCAAGGACAAAAAACCAAACACCGCATGTTCTCACTCATAGGTGGGAATTGAACAATGAGAACTCATGGACACAGGAAGGGGAACATCACCCTCCGGGGACTGTTGTGGGCTGGGGGGAGGGGGGAGGGACAGCATTAGGAGATACACCTAATGCTAAATTACAAGTTAATGGGTGCAGGAAATCAACATGGCACATGGATACATATGTAACAAACCTGCACATTGTGCACATGTACCCTAAAACCTAAAGTATAATAAAAAAAAATAAAAATAAAAATAAAAAAAATAAAAAATAAAAAATAAAAAAAAATAAAAAATAAAAAAGTCATTCAATCCTTGTCCCTGTTTCCATCCACCACTATTGTGAAATAACTCTTAACAGGCACATTAAGAACCTTATGAAATTCAAGAGTCATATCTCAATTCTTATTTTACTTCTTTCTATATAGCATTTAATAACATTAAACAGTTACTCCTACAAAAGCTGCCCTTTTCTGGCTTCTATATAACATACTGTCCAATGATTGGCAGGCCACTCCTGCCCATATCTATTGAGGGCTTCTTCTTCTCTATTCATCCTTGGAATAGTGTTGGTTCTTAGAATTCCTTCCCCAGTTCTCTTCCCTAGAAAGTTTCCCTGAGTAATTTCATCTGTTTTTATGTTTTCAACTACCAACTAGATCCTGCTGACTTCCAAATCTCTCTCTCAAGTTCAGACTTTTCTTCTGAGTGCCAGGGCCATATAACCAGTTGACTACTAAGTCATTCATGTTCATCTCCTCCCCACCAAACCTTTCGTTCTCTTTGTCAGTGACTGAGTGACATACCAATTACTGTGATAAAAGCATGGGGAATTGCCAGGCGCGGTGGCTTATGCCTGTAATCCCAACACTTTGGGAGGCTGAAGTGGAAGATTACCTGAGGTCAGGAGTTTGAGACCAGCCTGGCCAACGTGGTGAAACCCCGTCTCTACTAAAAATGCAAAAATTAGCCAGACTTGGTGGTGGGTGCTTGTAATCCCAGCTACTCGGGAGGCTGAGGCAGGAGAATTGCTTGAACCCGGGAGGTGGAGGTTGCAGTGAGCCGAGATTGAGCCATTGCACTCCAGCCTGGGCAACAAGAGCAAGACTCCCATCACACACACACACACACACACACACACATATGGGAATCATCCTTGACTACTCTCTTTTCTCACACCCCTACCCATCAACTCATCAATCACCATGTACATATTATTTCTTTAATGTTTCTTAAAACCTTCTCATCCATTCCCAATACCAACATCTCTGACCTGGATCACTGTGACAATTTCTTAACTGGTATCCCTGGTAACAAACATCCCTAATACAGCAAAGCTAGGCTATAACAACTAGACTGTAAGTTCCGGAAAATCAGAGAATTTTTTTTTTTTTTTTTTGAGACGGAGTCTCTCTGTGTCCCCTAGGCTGGAGTGTAGTGGCACAATCTCAGCTCACTGCAAGCTCTACCTCCCAGGTTTCACGCCATTCTCCTGCCTCAGCCTCCCAAGTAGCTGGGACTACAGGCGCCCACCACCACGCCCTACTAATTTTTTGTATTTTTAGTAGAGACGGGGTTTCACCGTGTTAGCCAGGATGGTCTCGATCTCCTGACCTTGTGATCCGCCCACCTCGGCCTCCCAAAGTGCTGAGATTACAGGCATAAGCCACTGTGCCCGGCAATTCCCCATGCTTCTATCACAGTAACTGGTATGTCACTCAGTCACTGAAGTTTTTTTAATCTTTCTTTTAAAATTATTTTATATATACGATATATTATTACATATCATATATATCATATATAATTATATTATTATTATATATTATTTATTTTTATTATTATTTTTGAGACAGGGTCTTGCTCTGTCATCCAGACTGGAGTCAGCAGCACAATCACTGCTCACTACAGCCTCAAGTCACACCCTTCTGGGCTTAAGTGATCCTCTTACCTCAGCCTCCCAAGTAGCCAGGACTATAGGTGTGCACCAACACACCTGGTTAGTTTTTTAAAAATTTTTAGTAGAAATGAGATCTCACAACGTTGCCCAGGCTAGTCTCAAACTCCTGGGCTCAAGTGTTCTCCCATCTCAGCCTCCAAAATTGTTGAAGTTACAGGCGTGAACCACTGTGCCTGGCCCTATTTTCTCTATGGTTTTAATACACAAATACATATGTTATCCTATATGGGTTAGCAAATCAATCAAGCTGGAGTATTTATGTGTTCTTTAAGAGAATGTCACTTGGCAGGGCCAGGGGCAGTGGCTCACGCCTATAATCCAGGCACTCTGGGAGGCCGAGGCAGGTGGATCACCTGAGGTCAGGGGTTCGAGACCAGCCTGACCAACATGGTGGAACCCCATCTCCACTAAAAATACAAAAAAAAAAAAAATTAGCTGGCCATAGTGGCAGGTGCCTATAATCCCAGCTACTAGGGAGGCTGAGGCAGGAGAATTGCTTGAACCTAGGAGGCAGAGGTTGCAGTGAGCCGAGATCACAAAAGAGAGAAAAGAAAAAAGTCTATCGGGCTAATGGGAAGCTGCCAGGGAAGATAGGGTCTTACCATTCAGAGTAACATGCAAAGGCCCTAGGTTTCTTCCCTAACAGTTTCCCACTAGCCCAAAAGCTTTTTTTTAGAGGGGAGTGGGCAGGGGGACAGGAGTCAGTTGACTTTCTATTAGAGAATACATGAATACTCCAGCTTGATAGATTTGCTAACATATATAGGACAGCTTCCTAAGTATTAAAAAACATAGAGAAAATAGTGACATGGGGTCTATTTCCCCCATCCTTCAACCTGGGTGGCCCTGACTTACTTTCAACAGTTGCATGCAACAGAAGTGATGCTGGGAGAGTTTCAGAGCCTAGGTCTCAAGAGACTTT
Organism: Nomascus leucogenys; assembly: GCF_006542625.1. Classification (NCBI taxonomy): domain Eukaryota; kingdom Metazoa; phylum Chordata; class Mammalia; order Primates; family Hylobatidae; genus Nomascus; species Nomascus leucogenys. Next base: position 27,767,333 of record NC_044392.1, on the reverse strand, counting down.
GCAGGAAGCTTGAACTAGCTTGTCTGAGGACAAGAGTACACGAAACAAAGAAGAGCTGTTTTATAATAGCTCAGATCCCTAAAACCAGTCCTAATTTGAGCTGTCAGATGATTGCAGCTACACAAGTGGCCTCAGGGGAGACTAGCAGAACTACCAAACTAAACTCAGTCCAAATTGCTGACTCACAGAATTGTAAGCGAATAAAATGGTTGTTTTAAGCAACTAAACTTTAGAGTGGTTTGTTATTTAATAATAGATTATCTGGTGATTATATAATTAAGATAGTTTTACATGTATAAATTTCATTATAGTTTTTTGAGAAAACGTAATATTGATGTAGGAATTTGAAAGTTTCTCTCAATTGAATCATAACCTTTTTGACAGAACATATTTATCTTTTTTTAGGCTCCAAAAATCACTAAGATACTGATGGACCTTCACAAACACAACATGCCTAAATTTGGCTCCTCAATCCTGCATCATAAATTATCAGTAACAGAAAAGCAAAAGGATACATTTTCAAAGCACAACACGGGCAATGAACCCCTTTTGACTTAAAAATATGTACCATTTGTGCTTAATTTAAACCTATATAAAATGTATCATAATCCAGCTCAACATACTTAAGCTGTGATCCATGCAACAGTCCTCTATGTTGATGTGCCAAAGTAGCATTATTAACTCTTAATACTGATAATGTTTCATGTGTTTCCAAGTTAGATGTTGTCAGTCCTTACTGGTGACAATCTAAAGACCATTCCTGGCCGGGCGCGGTGGCTCATGCCTGTAATCCCAGCACTCTGGAAGGCCAAGGCAGGTGGATCACCTGAGGTCAGAAGTTCGAGACCAACCTGGCCAACCTGACAAAACCCCGTCTCTACTAAAAATACAGTAAGTTAGCCAGACATGGTGGTGGGTGCCTGTAATCCTTGCTACTTGGGAGGCTGAGGTAGGAGAATTGCTTGAACCTAGGAGGTGGAGGTTGCAGTGACCTTAGATCACACCACTGCACTCCAGCTTGGGAACCAAGAGCGAAACTCCATCTCAAAATAAATAAATAAATAAATAAATAAATAAATAAATAAATAAAGACTGTTCTTTACCATCATTAGCTAAGGCTGGTCATCTTCAGCAAGTTATACTTTTTACCTACCTACAACTATCTTCATATACTCCACAAATATTTTCTCTATCTTGAAACTGTTGGAGGAAAAGAAGAGCGTCTGGCTGCCAATCACTATCTCATTTAATCTTTCCAACAACCTTCTGACATAGATATTATTACCTCTACTTTACTGATGAAGGAAGGAAAGAAAACTCAGTTACTCAGCTAACTTAGTGATTTAGTCATAATTTGAACCCACATCTATCTGACTCCAAAACCTGTATTTTTTCCACTATAACACCATGCCTTCCAACTTTGAGCACTTGTAACTTTTTATTATACTTTTTAATAATTATTAGTGAGCCATAACCAAAGATATCAATTAAATGATGCCTGTTTTGGGTTTAATCTGAGCATGACTGGTTTTAAATAGGAACTCTGGAACTGTTTAAATCTACTTGTTTATTAAAAAGAAAAAATTAGGTTGTAGCAGCAACTACTGTATTTCTTTTGGAGAGAACCAAAAGGATAACTTTGTCTTGAAGATTTTATTAAAATATTTCACTGAGAAATGAGAAGGGAACTAAAATAAAATGAACCATGTATCTTAAGACACCTTACTGATATTTTAAGATGAAGTATAACATACATACAGATCAAGAGTGTTCAGTTCAACGAATTATCACAATGTGAGCACACCTGCATACTTAAGACATACATTATCAGCATCTCAAAAGGCCCCCTCACCATCCCTCCCAATGATTACTCCTTTATTCTTCCCCAAATATCACTACTATCCTAACTCCTAACACAATAGGTTAGTTTTGCCTGGTTTAAAATTCTATATAACAGGCTGGGCGCAGTGGCTCATGCCTGTAATCCTAGCACTTTGGGAGGCCGAGGCGGGCAGATCACGAGGTCAGGAGATCGAGACCATCCTGGCTAACACAGGGAAACACCGTCTCTACTAAAAATACAAAAAAATTGGCCGGGCGTGGTGGCGGGCGCCTGTAGTCCCAGCTACTTGGGAGGCTGAGGCAGGAGAATGGCGTGAACCCAGGAGGTGGAGCTTGCAGTGAGCCAAGATCACGCCACTGCACTCCAGCCCGGGCGACAAGAGCGAGACTCCATCTCAAAAAAAAAAAAAAAAATCTATATAACGAAATCATCAGTATGTATTCTTTTGTACTTGGCTTCTTTCACACAATGTTGTTGTTGTTGTTGTTGTTATTATTTGAGTCAGGGTCTTGCTTTATCGCCGAGGCTGAAGTGCAGTGGCATGATCATGGCTCACTGCAGCCTTGAACTCCTGGGTTCAAACGACCCTCCCACCTCAGCCTCCTGAGGAGCTGGGACTATGAGCATGGGCCACCATGCCTGGCTACTTTTTACAATTTTTGCAGACATGGGCTATATTGCCCAGGCAGTGATCCTCCTACCTCAGCCTCCCAGATCAGTAGGATGTCAGGTGTGAGCCACCGCGTCCAGCCCACACAATATTATTTTTGTTAGATTTTTTTTCCCAGCATTTACTACATTTTAAACTGTTACAAAGCACTCCAGTTAAAATGATCACAGTTAGGAAGCTACCCTTTATGAACTTATTTTTGGAGCAATGATGACTTGTAGATTTTGAATGCTGCAGATTTCTCATGTTGAACTGGGAGGAACAAAAATGGGTGTCAATAAAAAAAGTAGACAACAAAAATCTCTTTACTCAAGAAAACAGTGTATGCATCACACAGCATATGTGTCACACACTAATAGTCTCTTATTACTTGCTTCTTGCTCCTATTACTTGCTTCTATTTCTTTTTCCCAATGATCCTGTGCTTTAGGCTTCCTTGTGGCATTTGGTGGCTGCCATCATGTTCTGACTAATTCTAGAAACATATAGATGTATTCACAATAGGTACATATCTAATTATATATTCTGACTTAGAAATTTTATTTGCATTAAAAACCTAGTATATTTAATAATAATAATAGCAATAACATCAATGTTTTTAAAATGTATTTTCCCCATAATCTCTTAGGTCTTAAGGACATTTCATTACTTTGTTTTGTTTTGAAATATGCCTCCTAGAATTCAAACTATTTCCAGAAAACAATGTCACAGAGACTTTTAATTGCAGATACTTAAAAAACAGTGCTTAGAAAAGAAGAAAGAAGAAGAAAGAAGGAAGCAGAAGCAGCAGCAGAGGAAGAAGCAGAAGAGGGGAAGGGAGGAGGAGGAAGAAGAGAAGGAGGAAGAGGAGGAGCTGATTCATTTTCCATTTTAGAATTATTTCTCAACTACTATTGCAAGCAAAATTCCACTTTTAAGGGTTTAAAAGAATGAAAAAATTGCTACATGAACTCCAAACACAGAATCCTATAGCCACAATGTATCTTGTTTATACTGTATTATTATTTTATCTTTATATAAAGTGGTTTGAAACAGGAAATAAATTGCAAAAGGGGATGTTCTGGCTGGGTACGGTGGCTCATACCTGTAATCCCAGCACTTTGGGAGGCCAAGGCTGGCAAATCACCTGAGGTCAGGAGTTTGAGACCAGCCTGGCCAACATGGCGAAACCCCATCTCTACTAAAAACATAAAAATTAGCCAGGTGTGGTGGCGGGCGCCTGTAATCCCAGCTACTTGGGAGGCTGAGGCAGGAGAATCACTCAAACCCAGGAGGTGGAGGTTGCAGTGAGTCAAGATTGCACCACTGCACTCCAGCCTAGGCAACAGAGTGAGACTTTGTCTGGAAAAAAAAAAAAAAAGATGTTTTGCTGATTCCCAAGTAGTTGCGAATGTTAGAGAACCTACTGACTGGCTGCTGCTGTATCAGAATCAAATATGACACTTCCTCCAAAATATGTAATGATGATCTTTCGGGGATTAAATTCATGCTTAAGTTTGTATAGTGTGCATGTTATAGGGAAGAGGAAATGAAAGGTTGAGACAAGTCTAACTACTGTGGATTGCACAATAAACAGATAAGTCTATTTATTACTTGGTAAAAACAGGGACCATGGTTAAGAATACAGTTTGTCCTACTCTTCCTCCAACCCTGAACCTTCTCCCCATTTCTATATAGGCATTAATACATGAATTCCTTCAGAGAAGGCCTTCCCTGATCATCTTATTTCAAATAGATGTCCCAATCTCAATCCCTCCCCAGCCCTCTGCTATCCAACCACATGTTATACTGCATGCTTCCCATCTCTTTCCTGATTAATTTTTCTCAATGATACTTCTCATCCAACATCTATGTTTTATATTTATTTTGTTACGGCATATACCCATCGCTACTGAAATATTAGCTCCTTAAAAGTGGGCCAGACATAGTGGCTCGTGTCTGTAATCCCAGCATTTTGGGAGGCCAAGGCAGGTAGATCTCTTGAGGTTAGGAGTTCAAGACCAGCCCGGCCAACACGGTGAACCCATCTTTACTAAAAACACAAAAAATTAGCTGGGTATGGTGGCACATGTCTGTAGTCCCAGCTACTTGGAAGGCTGAGGCACAAGAATCACTTGAACCTGGGAGGCAGAGGTTGCAGTGAGCCGAGATCACGCCACTGCACTATAGCCTGGGCCACAGAGCAAGACTCAGTCTCAAAAACAAACAAACAGATTTTTGTTTCTATCTTTAACTATTTTTGAGTACACTCTATGTACCAGGAAGTCTTTTATGTGGATCACATGCATACACTTCATCCTTGCAATGAGCCTGTTTGGTCTCATTATTAATTTTAGGGCCGAGAACACTGTAACAGAGATGTTAGGTAATATGCTGGTCACTTGGCAACTAAATTTATTCTTATTTTTGAGCTGGTGATTCCTTCTGTAATCTTTCTTTAGTGATACCACTAGACAATGTACATTTCTGGTAATCATGCCTGACATCCTCACTTTTTCCTTCCATTAAAAAAAAAATCTTCCATAAATATACATACCTACTGTGTACCCACAAAAATTAAAAATAAGTAAAATGATAATAATAAATTACCTCTTGTATCTATAACTTCCTTTTCACCTCCACTTTCTTGATTGAGGCCCTTAGTCATTCATTCAAAAACTACTTATTTAGCATCTACTACATGCCAGTGTCCCAGAAAGTGATATAGTCCTGAATGAAATAGTCCTTGCTCTCATACAGAATACAGACTCATCACCTACATCACACAGCAACCTTTTTTTCTTTTTTCAATTTTTGAGACAAGGTCTCACTCTGTCACCCAGGCTAGAATGCAGTAGCATGATCAGAGCTCACTGCAGCCTCGACCTCCCAGGTTCAAGCAATCCTCCCACCTCAGTCTCCCCAGTAGCTGGACTACAGGCATGCACCACCATGCCTGGCTGTTTTTTTAGTTTTTTTTATAGACGGGGTCTTACAATACTGCCCAGGCTGGTTGCAAACTCCTAGACTCAAGTGATCCTCCTGCCTTGGCCTCCCAAAGTGCTGGTATTGTGAGCCATCACACCTGACCACACAGCAACTGTTTAACTGATCTCTGTCCTCAGGATAGTTCTTGCCTTCCTCTACCTTCCTCACAGCTGATAGTCACTTACCTACATCAAATTCTTCCATGACAACTCAATTTTTAAAAAGGATGATACACTTGAGCAGAAAAGGATATTCAAATGGCAATAAGCATATAATATGTTCACTGAGGAGCGATTACTCATGAGGGGAAGAAGGTACTTAAAACTTTTCATCTTAAAACTCTGGGTACAATGGATTAATTAATGAATGTCAATCATGGGGGAATAGGTGCTACCACTTCATTATTTATGGATGCCTTTGTAAGAATATTATCTGTACCAGCCTTATGATATTCTAATTACTCATATGCATTTAAAGAGATTTACCATCCTATTTTCTATTCTAAGAATTTTCTTACTTCAAAACCCATCAAATTCTATTTTATAGTGATAGAATAAACTGGAAGAGTCTTCTGTGCCCTCATGAACAGGTTTTCATCAACCACAGACCTACAAAATAAGAAGACATTTCTGAAAAAACTAACCCAGATAATGAATAAATCCAAAAAATCCATAATTCAATTAAAAAAACACTATATGAAGAGTCTTACATTTACTTTTTAAAGTTTTTGATAAACTTAATGACAGGCTAGATTCAAGCAAAGAAGATTGACAGTTTTAACTAAAACCATTCAAAAACTGCTATCAATGGGGTAATTAATGTAAAAATTGACATATAAAATATGGGTTTTAAAAGTAGTAATTACAGGGAAAGCATTTCTAAATGAAAGCTGAAATCCAGGTTTTTTTTTTTTCAAGTACAGTACTTGAATGTGGAAGACTACTACTCTTTAAAAGAGTCTCCACAAAAATGGACTTTTGAGCCAGTGTAACCAGTATACAGAAAAGTCAAATCAAGACCATAAGCAGTACGATTATTTTTAGTCAAGGACTAAGCACAGAGGGACAGCTTACCTCAAAAGAAAATCAAGAGACTGATACGAGGACCTCCATTTTTCAAGCTGTGAAAATTTTTAACATGATGAGTTTAGGAAGATGCAAGTTCATATAGTAACCAATTTGGGTTCTACAGATCAAAGTGTAGTTTGAATAGAATCCAAAGGTAAATTATGGCCAATAAAGGATTTAGGATGCCAATAATGTTCAGTTTAATTCTATTCACCTTTAACAACCAATTCGTATTAGTATTGAAAATTAGTTTTTGTCATCTAAAGTGGGTCACAGCCAGGCATGGTGGCTCATGACTAATCCCAGCAGTTTGGGAGACCAAGGTAGACAGCTTGAGCCCAGAAGTTTGAGACCAGCCTGGGCAACACAGCGAGACGCCATCTCTACAAAAAAATACAAAAATTAGCGGGGTGTGCTGGCACGCACCTGTAGTCCCAGCTACCAGGTGGGGATGAGGTGGCAGGGGTGGCCTGAGGTCAGTGGATCACTTGAGCCTGGGAGGTCAAGGCTGCAGTGAGCCCTGATCCCTCTACTGCACTCTAGCCTGGGCAACAGAGTGAGACTGTCTCAAAAAATAAAATAGGTAACATATGAAGAGATAAATATTTTTCCATCGAGAGAACCAGCTATTTAGCTGATTAGGATAAATTTCCTCATTTTAGTTTCTAATTGTTTAAAGAATTATAAATAATATGTTTATGAAATCTATAGCTATAGCTTCTATAGATTTAACTTATAAAAATATTTTAAATCACATATTACATAACCAGTCTCCAATACCCTCTTCAAAATAACTTCTAAAAGTAGCCCCAACTAGTGGTGATCCCAAGAAAGAACTAGAGCCGGGCACGGTGGCTCACGCCTGTAATCCCAGCACTTTGGGAGGCCGAGGCGGGTGGATCACGAGGTCAGGAGATCAAGACCATCCTGGCTAACACGATGAAACAAGGTCTCTACTAAAAACACAAAAAAATTAGCTGGGCATGGTGGTGGGCGCCTGTAGTCCCAGCTACTCGGGAGGCTGAGGCAGGAGAATGGCGTGGACCCAGGGGGCGGAGCTTGCAGTGAGCCAAGATCACGCCACTGCACTCCAGCCTGGACGACAAGAGTGAGACTCTGTCTCAAAAAAAAGAAAAAAAGAAAAGAACTAGAATAAGGAGATCTAGATTCTAATACCAACTCTGCCATTTATTAGTGCTGAGATCTGCACACCTCTGCTAAATATTCAAAAGGTATAGAGGAAAATAAAAAACAAAAAGATGACTCCAGATTTTAAGGACAAAAAGGATCAGACTTATAGAATGCTGCCACATAAAATAAATTTTTTTTAAAAATGAAGGCTCAAAAACAAAATAAAATTATAAAAAATTTAAAAAAAGACCAGCAGACTAAAAAGAGATGATGCTGTGATGGAAAACCTAGGAAACCATACTATAATGGACAACATTTGAAAAGGATGGTTCTTTGGGGGAGTAAAGGATTTTAAATATCCAATTGAGGGTTGCTGATAGTACAAGCAACAAAACAAAATAGACAATGCACTGAAAATGTAGGCTTGAGGAGAAATTGAGATCATATAAACAGGAAAGTTCTCTATGAGAGTGAATGGAAGTGGAGAATTGAACCTTGGGGGAATCATATATATCAGTGCTTTCCAATATGGTAGCCACTAGTTACATGTGGCCATTGAGCCTTTCAAATGTGCTGGTGAGACGGCAGAATTAAATTTCAAATTTTAAATAAAATTTAAATGTATTCATACAATGGAATAGTATTATTATTATTATATATATCTATTTTTGAGAGACAGTCTCACTCTGTCGCCAGGCTGGAGTGTAGTGGCGCGATCTCAGCTCACTGCAACCTCCGCCGCCCGGGTTCAAGCAATTCTCCTGCCTCAGCCTCCCAAGCAGCTGGGACTACAGGCGCACACCACCAGGCGTGGCTAATTTTTGTATTTTTAGTAGAGATGGGGTTTCACCATGTTGGCCAGAATGGTCTTGATCTCCTGACCTCGTGATCCTTGGCCTCCCAAAGTGCTGGGATTACAGGCGTGAGCCACTGTGCCCAGCCACGATGGAATATTATTAAGCGGTAAAAATAAACTGTGAAGCCATGAAAAGACATGAAGAGGGCCAGGCGTAGTGGCTCACACCTATAATCCCAGCACTTTTGGGAGGCCAAAGCAGGAGCACTGCCTGAGCCCAGCAATTCAAGACCAGTCTCTATTTTAAACAAAAACAAAAACAAAAGAAGAACGTATTCAAGAAGGGACCTAAATGCATATTGTTAAGTGAAGATGCCAGTCTGAAAGGACTATATACTATGATTCCAACCACATGACATTCTGGAAAGGTAAAACTATGACTGTAAAAAGATCAGTGGTAGCCAGGGGTTCAGAGGGATGAGGCAGAGATGAGTAAGTGGAACATGGGACATTTTTAGGTCAGTGAAACCATTCTGCACTATTCTAGAATAGTGGATATATAATGTTATGCATTCGGCAAAACCCCTAGAACTGTCCAACACAAAGGGTGAATCCTAATGTGAACTATGGACTTTAGTTAATAATGTATCAACACTGGTTCATCAGTGATAACCAACACACCACACTAATGCAAGATACTAACAGAGGAAACTGTGGGGGAGAGTATAGATGGGAACTGTGTATTTTTTTGTACATTTTTTCTGTAAATCCAAAACTGTTCTAAAAAAATAAAATCTTTCAAAAAACTCAAATTTACATAGCCACATATAGTTAGTGGCCAGTATTGAACAGCATAGGCCCATATAAATAGACTGATGTGGGAAGAAAATGAGAATGGTATATGAAGAATTACTTCATTTCTGACTACCACTCCCAAAAGTACACACACAGTTAACCCTAAACTATATAAGGTTTTATATGCAGCTTCTATATTAACATTTTACAGTAGAACTTGATCAAAAATATTCTGGATGAATATCTTTCTAATTTTTGTTAAACAGAATTTAAGGAGGAAAATAACATTTATTAAAGGTGTCAGGTACTATACTAACGATATTATCATTTACATTTCCAAACAACCTTTAGAGAAAAGTATTACTATTTCTGTTTTTAGAGATGAGGAATTACAAAGCTTAAGTCATAAAAGATGAGAACCTAGATATACTGGACTCCAAAGTCTATGTTCTATTTTTTTTTTTAGCAAAGTCTATATTCTAATATACACCACTCTACTGTATATATGTTTATGATTCCCAAAATTACAAACATAATTTTCCCACAGTGAATTTTCCATCAGGAGCAATACTTTATATATAGCACAATACAACAGTTAATGATATACTCAGAGTCTAATGAGGTGTTGTATAGGTAACTGCTGTCCCTATTTTAAACAGCCTCAGGCTAATATGACTTTTTTCCTGCCACCCAGCTGGCCCTCCATCCTACCTAGATGGCTCTACTCCAACATCTACTTTGCACCTTTTAATCTGCTGTGGGACAAGAAAATAGATAATCAAATTCCTTGAATTATGTACAAAGCAAGAGAACTTCTAAACCAATGTGTTAGTGCAGATGATTTAGTTCATTAATTTTTCTGACAATTACAGGCCTTTTTTTTTTTTTTTTTTTTTTTTGCCTACTTCTTAATCTAAACTGAGACCTGGACAAATTAAATACTGTTCTATAATAAAGCTAAGAATTTACTGATTGTTTCATTCAAAAGTTTTCCACTCCACTTTTTTTTTTTTTTGAGACAAGTCTCGCTCTGTCGCCCAGGCTGGAGTGCAGTGGCATGATCTCAGCTCACTGCAACCTCTTCCGCCTCCTGGGTTCAAGCAATTCTCTGCCTCAGACTCATGAGTGGCTGGGATTACAGGTGCCCGCCACCATGCCCGGCTAATTTTTTTGTATTTTTAGTAGAGATTGGGTTTCACCATCTCGGCCAGGCTGGTCTTTGACTCCTGACCTCGTGATCTACCTGCCTCGGCCTCCCAGAGTTCTGGGATTACAGGCGTGAGCCACCGCACCTGGCCTCATATTTTTCAATATATATATATGTTTTAATACAGATGGGGTCTCACTATGTTAGCCAGGCTGGTCTGGAACTCTTGGCCTCAAGTGATCCTGCCACCTCGGCCTCCCTAAGTGGTGGGATTACAGGTATGAGTCACCGCCTCCTAGCCTATCCCATATTTTTCATGGATATAGCTCTAAACATCACCTCATTTAAAGACATTATTTTTATTTTTGTATTTGTTGACACTATCTACTTCAAGATAAAAGTTCGGCCAGGTGCAGTGGCTCATGTCCGTAATCCCAGCACTCTGGAAGGCCATGGCGGGTAGATCACCTGAGATCAGGAGTTCAAGACCAGCCTGGCCAACATGGTGAAATCCCGTCTCTACTGAAAATACAAAATTTGGCCGGGCATGGTGGCGTGAGTCTGTAATCCCAGCTACTTGGGAGGCTGAGACACAAGAATTGCTTGAACCCAGGAGGCAGAGGTTGCAGTGAGCCGAGATCATGCCATTGCACTCCAGCCTGGGTGACAGAGCGAGACTCCGTCTCAAAAAAAAAAAGTTATTTTTATAACTTAAATGTATTAATTGAGTACATTAGCTTTCCACTAAATGTTACTCTAAAAAATTAACGAGGCATATATAAAAACACAGAAACATGTATTTACAAAAAGTTGACATTTTCCTGAAAAACATTACAGAAAACCAGAAATTTTACTGCAGAATTCTAAATATTTTGATATAATCCTTTTCCTTATCATTTTTTAAGTTTTCTTTTTTCTTTTTTCTTTTTTTTTTGAGGTGGGGTTTCACTCTATTGCCCAGGCTGGTCTGGAACCCCTGGCTTCATGAGATCCTCCTGCCTTGGCCTCCCAAAGTGCTAGGATTACAGGCTTGAGCCACTGCACCCAACTTAAGTTGTTCTTATAACTAAATTATAATTATGTATATTAATAAAATTTTCCTTAAGGGAGATTAATAACAAAATTTTAAATTATTTTTTTCTACTTAGATCTCCTATAACCCCATTAGAAATCTTTACTAAGAACACAAAGTGACTTTTGTTTCTCATAAATTTTAATATTTCAATTCAATTAGATAAAGTACCATTTTGAATTTAAGATAACGATATATTTCCAAAGCCCCAAATGGAAACGTCAATCTTAGCAGTAACTCTGAAGTCCAAGTTTATTACTCTTTATTCTAGAAAGAAAAAAAAAACAAACTAATTTTGCCTCCCTCAGTCAGCCCATTAAAACAATCCAAAAAAGCTTACTAAACAACTGCCTTTGTAACAATGTTCATGTTTTTAGAGGTGATCAGGTATAGGGCCAAGATCAAGGTTTCTAACACTTTCAACGAGGGATTAAAAGCGGAGTGTCAGACAAATCAAAACTCTAAATATTCTCAAAGATTAGCTGAATAAAAAAGTCATAAAGTTAGATTTACAGGGATCAAAGAGCTTCAACCTAATTCTAAAAATCGTTTCCCAGTGTAACTTCAAATAAATCCTTTGTGAATATTCCTAGTTTCTTCCATACATTAAGAAAATCTAAAAGGCAAATGAGTTCTAGATAGGAGACTAAGTATTAGTTGTTCACATTTGTATAGAACATTAAATTTTAGTTCTTATAACCCAATGAAGAAATACAAATGAGTCTAAGAGTTTGAGCAAAACCCTCTGGAGTGATCAAAACAAAACTGCAAACTTCTATGATTCTCAACTTTTCTTCCATAAAGAGTCCCTGGCAGCATGTCTACTGTACTTAGAGAAGCATGCAAAGAATTAGGTGGTTTTTTATTCCTAACAATCACATCCCAAAGTTTTTTCTGCAATTTCAATTGTACAGAGTACTCTTCCTCGATGTTGGCTCAAATTAGAGACAGAAAGCAGAATGGGTTTGCTAGGGATTAGGGAAGAGGGGAATACAGAGTAACTGCTTAAGGGGTACAGTGTTTCCTTTTGGGGTAATGAACATGTTTTGGAATTAGAGCTGGTGGTTGAACAACATTGTGAATGTACAAAGTGCCACCTAAACTGTTTACTTTAAAATGATTAATTTTATGTTATGTGACTTAACCTCAATAAAAAAAATTATGTTAATCTGTAGATAAAAATGACCCCTTTAGAACTCTTTTCTTCCTCAAAAAAAAAAAAAAAAAAAACTGCTACCATGTTCAAATGCTATTTAGATCTTGGAAAGTTTTTAGATAAAATGCAATTATAAGTTAAATTATTACCACATGTGCACAGTAATAATCAGTGAAGGTATACCAGTGTCAGTTTAAAACACTGCTATGCCTGTAATCTCAGCACTTTGGGAGGCGGAGGTGGATCACTTGCGCCCAGGAGTTTGAGACCACCCTGGGCAACATAGCAAAATGCTATCTCTATAAAAATAATAAAAATTTAAAAAAGTAGCCAGGTAAGGCAGGAATATCACTTAAACCAAGGAGTTTGAGGCTGAAGTGAGCTATGATAGTGCCACTGCACTCCAGCCTGGGTGATAGACCATGAGTGACTCTGTCATTCATTCATACATATATACATACAGCATTGCTAAAATGCTTGATAACTTTTAAAAGAATATTGCTCTGACATACATCTGTAAATAAGTAAGGTGACTTTAAATTTGCGGAAAATTCTTTCCCCAAGCCTCAATCAGGAAAACATCATAAACTAATAAGAAGTATCTAATAAACAAAAAGTAAACAAGATTATATAAGAAGTAAACAGGCAGAATCCTGACCAAAAATGGACAGACATAAATATGCTAAAGTTAACTGTCTTGGGGATGTAGGGCAACATTACTTCAGATTGGTAAACGTCACACTTCAAAAATAGAAGAAATCTACCTTAAGAAACTCTGTAGTAAGAAAAACTCCTCTGTATAAATGCCTGACAAAATTAATCTTTTATCATAACCTCTAAAGCTAGTCCAAATCCAGCCTAGATTCCAGAATTACACAAAAGAAAAAATCTTGGAGACGGTTCTGGGAAAAGGCTGACTGAAATCTGTGACTGTTTTGATACAGGCCAATCTGAGAATTTTAATCCCTCTGAACCCAATCCTGAAGAATACCTGAACCCTGAGCACAGACGGGGCCAAAGCTAAACCAGGTCAGAATACCCTGCCAAGGAACATCCTGATCCGAGGTGTTCACCAAACAGGGATCATTTATCAGTTTATTCTTCACTTTGTTGGATGCTGACCATTTTCAAGATATATACAAGAGTGGACTGATCAGACCCATCAAAATCCATTTCAAGCCCTAAGATCTGGAGATGAAAAATACTGCAGAATTCTAAATTATCTATGGCTTAAAGAAAAAAAATTATAAATTAAGAACTTCAAATATTAGCTGATCCAACTTTAACATCATTGAATATCTTTAATTATTTAAAAAAATTTATAAAGTATTTCAAAGGCACAATTTAGTAATTGCCTATGTAACAAATGAACCATGAAAACAATTATAGCAGTATGATAAATCTGGCCTATGTAAACAGTATGAGTTTTTATATTTTATAGCATTCAGATATGCTAAAAACAAAAATTTAAGTGTTTCTTTTATGATTCACATGAACAAATACTTTCTTGGTCTTACAAGTAGATATCTGACAGGATACAAATAAGGATAATAGCGTAAGTTCACAGGCAAAAAAAGGAATCTGTCGACACAGAAGATGCTTCAAAGTTTAACTGTGACACATGTGGTAGTGGCAAAGAATCTAATTTGTGTCACAAGACCTGGGTCTGAGTAAGCTCTTTTACCTATTAATTATGTGATCTTTTTGCTGGTTACGTAGCTACTCTTAGCTTCAGATTCTTCATATGAAAAAAATGAGGACAACAGAACTAATACTGCAGTATAATGAGGAAGCTTAAATATTTTTATTCATTCAACAAATATGTTCTGAAAAACTAAATTTTTATTATTGTGTACAAAATTACCCTTTTTAATTTCTTCAAATAAATCAAACATATATTAACTTTTAATATTACCAAGAAAATATAAATCTAATTCTTAAGCTCTGGTTCCAAAACTTCTTAGAAGCAAATTTTTATTACCTGAGAAAATATGAACTTAAGTAGTAAGTATTGATACTGAAGACGGGACAGTTGAGGGATCATATCTTAAAACTGTTTTGACACAAAATAAATAAGAACAATTCCCTAAATTTTTTTCCTATTAAACAGAAATACAGACCCAGACTAAGCCCATAAATTGCTGGGTCAATAACCAATCTCAAATACAAAACCTTACCACTTAAAAATATTTATTTTCAGGAAAATGATATTAAATGAGGTAAATCTGCCCTTGACATAACACGGTGAGATTTTTTTCATAACACAGCACATGAACCACTTAAAACTTACAACCTATAAATTACTACAATTGTTCTAATAGGTTTAGGGCCACACATAAATTTAAATATCATTATAACACAGACTTTATTTGGAATCTGTGCTGACCTAACAAAATTTAGCACAGAAAAAAAAAAAATCACAGATTTGAGCACCTGAAAAACGGTGTCCTTTCTGAAATATCTGCAGAAAAGTCACAACATCAGGAGCCATAGGAAGTTGTTATTTCTCCATCACTAAAAAAATCAAAACATTTCCAACATTATTTACGCTAAGCATAAAATGAAGGTCAATCCTGATATTCATTCACTATACTTCAAATCCTAAACAAGATAATTCAACCTTTATGTTTATTCAATTGCTAGTCTATTCAGTATCAATTGTTGTGGAAGAACTAAGAACTAGACTAGTGCTGTTTATAATGTTTTTAATTATAACAGACTTGGACCAATTCTACTTAGAAATTTACCCTTAAAAGAGGTGAAAGATATTAACTGGCATCTTTTCAGCACAGGTCAGTGCTGAAAAGAACACAACCTATAATCCTTAGGCCTTGCAGTTGAATGTTAACAAGTGAAAAGCGATCTCCTTGGATGTATCCAAGCAATTTTAATATAAATTTCTGCATACCTAGGTAGAAAGTACTTTAGAAATAAATCTACCTTTTCCCTCACTTGTAAGAAAATGTGGTAGAAGCCTTGAGAAATTAAGTTTAAGGCTGAGCGAGGTGGCTCACACCTGTAATCTCAGCACTTTGGGAGGCCGAGGAGGGCAGATGACTTGAGGTCAGGAGTTCCAGACCAGCCTGGCCAACATGGTGAAACCCCGTCTCTACTAAAAATACAAAAATCAGCCGGGCGTGGTGGCGGGCGCCTGTAATCCCAGCTACTCTGGATGGTGAGGCAGGAGAATCGCTTAAATCCGGGAGGTGGAGGCTGCAGTGAGCCCAGATTGTGCCACTGCACTCCATCCTGGGTGACAGAGCAAGACTCCGTCGCAAAATAAAACAAGAACAAACAAAAACGAAATCAAATTTCAAACTCAGAGAAAAGACTGGTCTTGAACAGTTTCAGGAAAAATTACTGAAACACGAGACAAGGCACAAGAAGCTCTACGGCCGGAGACGAACCACCTCTGTCTCCTTTAGAAGTGCTTCCTGAGGTCCACTTTGTGCTAGTTAAATGTTGCTTCTTATACTGCAAGTTATAATTCAAAACGCCTAGCTGGAATAAAAGTCCTCTTTAAACATTACAGTTGGTCTCCGCGTTGCCAGTAAGTGTTTGTTTCCAGTTTCATAGGCTATTCTGGTATGTCAAGAGTTGTATCATTACTGTTCCAAAAGAGCCCTTGTTTCAATCCACTCTCACCAGGGAGGCGGGCATAACTGATGTTTACAGAACTGATGCTTAGAGATGTTTAGAGAGGCGCGCATCCCTTACCACTCCATCCTTTATCGATAACCAGATTTTGTATGTTTTTGTTGCATTTAAGTTTTTTTTTTTTTTTTTAAAGACACCTGCACACACACAATTTTCCCATCGCCAGCAGGGAGAAGACTACCAGGCTAGATCTCCAGGGGCTTCAGGGAAACAGACACCGTGAAATCTACTTGGCCAAAGAAGGGGAGCGCTTCAGGGGCTGGGGGTGGAAGCAGCCTTGAGGTGCTGGGAGGCCGAGGCGGCGCCTGTTTACAGACGCCTTCGCCCTCCCCCACCCTCACAGACGAGGGGTCCAAAAAGCAGTTCCCGTGCGCACTCCCCGCCTGGCCCACGCCCTGGGAGTACCAGAGGAGCCAGGCAGCCCTTTCGCCCCCTCCCACTGGTCCGAGCCTCCCTTCGCCCTCCTCTCGGCCTACCTATCCCGACAGGCGCTCCAGGCGGCAGGCAGAGGCCTGAGGCCTAAAGGACGCCGGCCACTGACAAGCCCCAGAGCAGCCAGCGGGGGCCCTGAGGAGCCTGGGGCCGGCCGGGCGGCCGCTGCCGCGGAGGAGCAGAGGGCGGGCGAGGACAAACCCTTCCAGACCACAGCTGCCTATTGTTCCCGACTGAGGCCTCGGCCGCTGCAGCCCCGCTCCCCAAGTCGCCGCCCGCCGCTCGCTCACCGCGCTGGTCCGAGCAGCAGCTCCTCTCAGCTCCGAGTCCCCGCGGCCGTCGCCACCGCCGCGGCAGCTGCCGCCGCCGCCGAGGCCACCGTTGACTCTGATTCTGTCCCAGGCCGCCGGGCCACGGCTGCCGCCGCCACCGCCAGCACCGCCTCCGGCCTCCCACCTGCTGCTGCTGAGGCTGCTCCTGCAGCAGGGGCCATCTTGTTGCTCGGCCTCCTCTTCCTCCTCCTCGTCCTCCGCCGCCCAGTCGCTCGTTGTTTTCGTCCCCTTCCTCTTCCTCAGGCTCCGGCCCGCCCCGGAGACTGGGGCGGAGACGAGGGCGAGGATCCTCCCTCAGGAGGCGGGGCGGGCGGAGGGGCGGGGCGGGCGCAGGAGCAAAGCTCTGAGTCACCCGCCACCAACGCCCAGAGGGAGACCGGCGACGCTCTCCGCCGCGACCCAAAGTCTCACACGCCCTGAGCAGAGGAACCGGTCCCTCCGTCCGGCCTGCCCTCCCGCACCGGCGCCTTTTGGCTCAGCGGGCCATTGGCCAGATGGCGAGAGTAAATTGGGGGAATTTCTGTCGTTTCCATCGAACCCCGCACTACGTCTACTCTTTGGCTTTCTCAGCCGTTGTCCCCCAACTCTTGTTTCTTTTTCACGTCTTGTCCCCCACCCCATATTTCTTCTTCCATATTGTCCAGATTCTGGATCTCATCAGCTTTGTGCTCGTCACCCCTCTCGGAGTTCAGCCTCCTAAGGCTGTGAAACAGCCCAAAGGCCCGGACACGCTACTCCAAAACGTCTCTCCTGGGCTGTGTGAACAATGAGAGCTATTTGGGGACGGCAGAAAAAGATATGGCCCATAGAAGAGCTCCTGAAATCTAACTTTGAGACTCTTTAAAAGTTTCTTTTCCCTTGTGGAAAAGGTGCCGTTTTGGTTTTGGGGAATGGGAGGTCCCTTCAGACAATTCATTTTAGCCAAACCCTCGCTTTTGAGAAGGGAAAGAAATGGGAATATTGTAACACCATACAGTACTAATTTCAAAATAAATCATCTAGAATAGAGGAGAGAGAGAGTCCCCAAATAAACAACCATTTAATACTCTCTACTCGGTGCTATCACCTTTTTTGCTTCAGGACTTGACCAAGAGAGCAGAGATTATGTTTTTCTGTCCTTTCTTCACTGTTTACATCACAGTACCCCAAGAGAAGCACTTCCGCCTTTAACTTGATACATTGGAATCGCTATCACAGATAGTGTTTTTGTATTATTTTTAAGAAATATCACACACCTTCCTAAACTCTTGAAAGAGAAGAATTCTTTTTAGTTGTTAACATCCTCCTGCTACTGAGATCCCAGCTTCTGTTTAGAAGACCTATTGATGTCTTTCTACTGATAGGAATTTGCTGCCTTTGAACTGGGTTTAATCTGTAATCGTCTTTTCAGCCTACTAAATAGTAACCCCAGTTCTACAGAGAGTGAATTTCTAACTACCACAGGGGGATTTAGGTTAGTATGTGCCAATCTAAAGGGATCTCTTAAAGCCTTTCCTTCCTCAGACCAGGCCTCTGTACCCTGCTAGGAAAAACAGATTAATCTGCTCCTCCTGCTTTTCCTCCTCCTCCCTTCTTCTCACTCCTAGGGAACCTTCCACAACAGAAGGTTTTAGCGACTGTTGCTAGGCAAACATGCCAACTTCCTTGTTTAGGTGAAGCAAGTAACTCAACTTCCATTACAAGTAACCTAGATAATGTAATTTCTTTGAACTATTAATAGTTGTACCACAGTTGGTAAGGCTCCTTAAAGGTTCCCTTAAGCAAAATGATTTTTAAGTTGTTTATTTTTATCTAGTCAATATTTCAATTAAAAATACGTTAAAGGCCAGATAGATGCAGTGGCTCATGCCTGTAATCCCAACATTTTAGGAGGCTGAGGGGGGCGGATCACCTGAGGTCGGGAGCCTGACCAACGGGGAGAAACCCCATCTCTACTAAAAATACAAAAATTAGCCAGGCGTGGTGGCGTGCACCTATGGTCCTAGCTACTCGGGAGGCTGAGGGAGGAGAATCACTTGAACCTGGGAGGTGGAGGTTGTAGTGAGCCTAGATCGCGCCATTGCACTCCATTCTGGGCAAAAAGAGCTGAACTCTGTCTCAAAAAAAAAAAAGAAAGTTAAAAATGGAGGCGCTTCCCCAAACCCAAATTCATTTTAGTGATATAAAGACGCATTTGACAGAAAAAGAAGAGCAGCTTTGAAGAAAACACTTATGCTTACAATAAAAAAATAAAAAACTAATCTGTGAGAAGTCATATGTTTTCAACTCCCCAGTCAGACTAGAAGTATAAGATACAGGGGATAAGGCCGGGAGCGGTGGCTCATGCCTTTAATCCCGGCACTTTGGTAGGCCCAGGCGGGCAGATCACGAGGTCAGGAGATGGAGACTATTCTGGCCAACATGGTGAAACCCCGTCTCTACCAAAAATACAAAAATTAGCCGGGCATGGTGGCGCACGCCTATAGTCCCAGCTACTCGGGAGGCAGAGGCAGGAGAATCACTAGAACCCGGGAGGCAGAGGCTGCAGTGAGCCAAGATTGTACCACTGCACTCCAGCCTGGATGACAGCGAGACTCGGTCTTGGCCGGGCATTGTGGCCCACTCCTGTAATCCCAGCACTTTGGGAGGCTGAGGAGGGTGGCTCTCCTGAGGTCAGGAGTTCAAGACCAGCTTGGCCAACATGGTGAAACCCCGTCTCTACTAAAAATACAAAAAAATTAGCTGGGCGTGGTGGCAGGCACCTGTAATCCCATCTACTAGGGAGGCTGAGGCAGGAGAATCCTTTGAACCCGGGAGGTGGAGGTTGCAGTGAGCCGAGATCGTGCCATTGCACTCCAGCCTGGGCAACAAGAACGAAACTGCGTCTCAAAAATAACACCAAAAATTAGCTGGGCATGGTGGTGCACGCTTGTAATCCCAGCTACTTGGGAGGCTGAGACAGGAGAATCGCTTGAACCCAGTAGGTAGAGGTTACAGTGAGCCGAGATCACGCCACTGCACTCCAGCCTGGCGACAGAGCAAGACTCCATCTCAAAAAAAAAAAAGATACAGAGGATAATTTATCTCTTGAAACTGAGTCTATTTAAGATAAAGATAATATGAATATTCAGCAAGGGGGAGAAAAGATATTCTGGGTTTTATTCCTAAATTAACAATTATTTGAAAATTTAGCTAGGGAAATAAGCTCTTTTAAAAAATTTTATTTAAAATGTTTTTACTCTTGTTAGAGTATTCAGATTTGTTGTGAATTAATACAAATAAGATTAAATGAGGCCGAGCATGGCGGCTCATGCCTGTAATCCTAGCATTTTAGGAGGCTGAGGCAGGAGGATTGCTTGAGGCCAAGAGTTCAAGACCAGGCTGGGCGCAGTGGCTCACGCTTGTAATCCCAGCACTTTGGGAGGCCGAGGCGTGCAGATCATGAGGTCAGGAGATCGAGACCACGGTGAAACCTCGTCTCTACTAAAAATACAAAAAATTAGCCGGGCGTGGTGGCGGGCGCCTATAGTCCCAGCTACTCGGAGAGGCTGAGGCAGGAGAATGGCGTGAACCTGGGAGACGGAGCTTGCAGTGAACCGAGATTGCGCCACTGCACTCCAGCCTGGGCAACAGAGCAAGACTCTGTCTCAAAAAAAAAAAAAAAAAAAAAAAAAAAAAGAGTTCAAGACCACCTGGCCAACATAGCGAGACCTTGTCTCTATTTAATTTTTTAAAAAATTTATAAAAGATTAATGACGCCAGGCGAGGTGGCTCACGCCTGTAATCCCAGAACTTTGGGAGACCGAGGCAGGCGGATCACCTGAGGCCAGGAGTTCAAGACCAGCCTGGCCAACATGGCAAAGCCCCATCTCTACCAAAAATACAAAAATTGGCTTGATATGGTGGCACATGCCTGTAATCCCAGCTACTCAGGAGGCTGAGGCAGGAGAATTGCTTGAACCCGGGAGACAGAGGTTGCAGTGAGCCGAGATCACGCCACTGCACTCCAGCTGGGGTAACAGAGGAAGACTCTGTCTCAAAAAAAAGATTAATGAGACATTATGTTGAAATTTAAATTATATATATTTAAACCTCAGAACTCTTAAAATTTGTTTTAATCCACTGAAACTCGTATTAATACACTGAAATAGTGTTTGAGAAGAGTCTTGAGCTTAGATCATATGTTAATTAAGAGTATATTACTTAAACAGCTTGTATGTTTCATAGCCATTTGTGCTCAGAAATCACTATTTTGCTCACACCTGTAATCTCAGCACTTTGGGAGGCTGAGGTGGGCGGATTGCTTTGAGCTCAGTTGTTCCAGACCAGCCTGAGCAACATGGCAAAACCCCATCTCTACAAAAAGTACAAAAATTAGCTGGGTATTGGTGGCTCGTGCCTGTAGTCCCAGCTACTCAGCTACTCAGAAGGTTGAGGTAGAAAAATCAATTGAGACTGGGAAGCAGAAGTTATAGTAAATGGAAATCATGCCACTGCGCTCCAGCCTGGGCTACAGAGTGAGACCCTGTCTCACAAAAAAAAAAAAAAAAAATCACTATTTTGTAGCTTCAAGACAACTTAAACAAATTGTTTTATCTCTTATTTTGTTAGTAATTCTGATGTGGAGTACCCAGAAATTTAGACTCTGCCCTGGCTTCCACTACTGATATACTATGAAAATCAAATGAGTCATTTCATATAAAATATCAGTACATGGCATGTAGTAAGTACTGAATTTTTTTCAAATTCATTTTGTGCATATGTTATTATAGTCTTTTGTTTCTTAATCAGTCAGATAAGAATGGCAAGTCATCAAATACATTTTTGCTCTTTGCATGAACCCTAAAAAAAGATTAATGCAACTTTTCAGATCATACACAAATCAGTTAAAATAATGCCTTATGTTTTCAATATATATTCTAATATGCCTATACTGTATTTTCTGATATGCCTGTACTATATTATTTGTTCCTCTGATTTTTTTTTTTTTTTTGAGATGGAGTCTTTCTCTGTCACCAGGCTGGAGTGCAGTGGCACAATCTCAGCTAACTGCAACCTCCGCCTCCCGGGTTCAAGAGATTCCCCTGCCTCGGCCAGGCTCATGCCTGTAATCCCAGCATTTTGGGAGACCGAGGTGGGCAGTTCACAAGGTCAGGAGATCGAGACCATCCTGGCTAACACGGTGAAACCCCACCTCTACTAAAAATACAAAAAATTAGCTGGGCGTGGTGGCGGGTGCCTGTAGTCCCAGCTACTCGGGAGGCTGAGGCAGGAGAATGGCATGAACCTGGGAGGTGGAGCTTGCAGTGAGCCGAGATTGCGCCACTGCACTCCAGCCTGGGTGACAGAGAGAGACTCTGTCTCAAAAAAAAAAAAAAAAAAAAAAAAAGAGATTCTGTTGCCTCAGCCTCCTGAGTAGCTGGGACTACAGGTGCACGTCACCATGCCCAGCTAATTTTTTATATTTTAGTAGAGATGGGGTTTCACCATGTTGGCCAGGATGGTCTCAATCTCCTGATCTCATGATCCTCCCACCTCGGCCTCCCAAAGCACTGTGATCACAAGTACGAGCCACCGTGCCTGGCCTCCTGTGATTTTTTTTTTTTTTTTAGAATAACTTAATGCTTTTTAGGTTATGCTGTATGACTTTTTAACCTATTACATGCTTTAAAATTGTTCTAGAATGTGTAAATGTCAGCCTAACACACTGTTTGTCATATTAAGGCTAGAAATGACCTTAGATACTCATTTATTTCAACAGTCGAAGCTGAGAGTAAGAAAGACTGGATAGATCACTTACCTACCCAACTACTTCTTTATAGATAAACACCATGTAATTGAGGAGGGGGTTAGGGAGCAAAGAGGGCTGGGAAAAGAGGTGAAAAGATGAATGAGGTATGTATCCCTGCCTTAGAGAAATTGAATAACCTAGTAGGAACAATACAATAAGATATTCATGTAAACTAGAATATAAAGTACCTTAGTGATTAGTGCATAGAAAGTACAAAGTCAGGCCAGGTGCGTTGGCTCATGCCAGTAATCCCAGCACTTTGGGAGGCTGAGGCGGGTGGATCACTTGAGGTCAGGAGTTCGAGACCAGCCTGGCCAACATGGTGAAACCCTGTCTCTACTAAAAATACACAAATTAGCGAGGCATTGTGGCTGGCGCCTATAATCCCAGCTACTCAGGAGGCTGAGGCAGGAGAATCGCCTGAACCCAGGAGGCAGAGGTTGCAGTGAGCCAAGATTGTGCCATTGCACTCCAGCCTGGGCAATAGGAGTGAAACTCCATCTCAAAAAAAGAAAGAAAGTAAGTACAAGGTCCTCTGAGAGTTAAAATCATTCTAATGTCATGGAACCTACCTTCTGACAGGTGGCAATTCTGTGGTATCAGATGCGTACCTGGGGCATAGAAATCCAATCAGCTCTCAACTTGGGACACCAGGGGGATGAAGGAGGATAAGGAAGGAGAAATTGAAAGGTATGAGAGTAGAGTCTGGATTAACTAAAAAACCTGGTTTAAAGTACAGCTGGGACCTGAGACCTCTCCAGTCTAAATAATTTATGTAAGGGGAGGAAATGACATCCTCAAACACACACACACACAATAGGGAGTACTGGAGCTGAGCCACTTGGGTTTTCTGAACTGCTTTAGGTAACGTAAGAGTGGGAAGTTAATTGTCTTCTCCATCCTTACTATCCTCTCTTACTCTTATACAAAGATTCTCCATGACCTCCTACTTCCTCCCCAGTCCACAATATTGTACCCCTCCTATTAAAATTTCATTAAAAATAAAACACTAAAAAATAAGAAGCACAGGAAGATGTCCCATGCAATACACTATAGAAATATGAGGAAACCGATGGTGTCTGACCTACCCTACACCTTTAGAGTCAAGTCCAAAATCAGACCCAAATCATCATCTGCAAATTAAGCCTAAGAGGTTGCTGTAGGTTCAGGGTGATAATCACATGGCAAACATAGCCCAATTTAGTTCTGAGATTTCAAGAGCTAGGTTCCTGTAGACTTGAGATTCTGAAAGAGCTAAGTAAAATGATGTTTCTGAGTCTTACATGAAATTGCTTCTAAATTGGCCTGCCTTCCATAAAGGCCTCCAGCCCAACATTGAGCTGTCTGAACTTCAGCTGACCCTCAGAGACTTATCTGAAGCCAATGATAAACAGAACGCCTTTACAAAGGAGACGTCAAACAACTTTCAGCAAAGTGGTCCTTTCTAGGCAGTTGGGTTAAGAGAAAGCAGCTCCACTTTTCCAGTGGCAAAACTCACTGGAATATTGTTGTTTTCACTATTAGTTTGCTAGGGCTATCCCACCAAATGCCACAGTCTGGGTGGCTTTTTGTTTTTTAAACGTAATCCCACATGGCAGCATGTTAAGTTATTATTGGTGTAAAATGGATAAGTATAAGACTTTTGTTTTGTTTTTGAGATGGAGTCTCGCTCTGTTGCCCAGGCTGGAGTGCAGCGGCATGATCTTGGCTCACTGCAACCTCAACCTCTGCCTCCCCGGTTCAAGCAATTCTCCTACCTCAGCCCCCTGAGTAGCTGGGATTATAGGCATGAACTACCATGCCTGCCCGGGATAAGTATAAGATGTTTTATGTAAGCCTCAGGGTAACCATAAAGCAAAAGCCCATAATAGATATGCAGGCCAGGCACAGTGGCTCATGCCTGTAATCCCAGCACTTTGGGAGGCCGAGGCTGGCGGATCATGAGGTCAGGAGTTCAAGACCAGCCTGGACAACATAGTGAAACCCTGTCTCTACTGCAAATACAAAAATTAGCCAGGCATGGTGGTGCACGCCTGTAGTCCCAGCTACTCGGGAGGCTGAGGCTGGAGAATCGCTTGAATCTGGGAGGTGGAGGTTGTGGTGAGCCAAGATCATGCCACTGCACTCCAGCCTGGGCAACAGAACGAGACTTAGTCTAAAAACAAACATATATATATATGCATGCAAAGGATAAGAAAAAATTTCAATCATACCATTATAGAAAATCATCAAACCATAAAGGAAGAAAACGACAGAGGAAGAAAGGAACAAGAAACTACAAATCAACCAGAATAACAAAACAATAATTAAAAAAAAAAAAACAGAAAACAATTTTTCAAATGGCACTTATAAGTCCTTACCTATATGTAATTACTTTGAATGTAAATGGATTAAATTATCTAATCAAAAGGCATAGAGTGGCTGAATAGATTAAAAACAAAAACAAAAACAAGACCCTCAGAGGCCAGGTGTGTAATCCCAGCACTTTGGGAGGCCAAGGCATGCAGATCACCTGAGGTCAGGAGTTTGAGACCAGCCTGGTAAACTTGGCAAAACCTTGTCTGTACTAAAAATACAAAAATTAGCTGGGCATGGTGGCAGGCGCTTGTAATCCTAGCTACTTAGGAGGCTGAGACAGGAGAATTGCTTAAACCCAAGAGGCAGAGGTTACAGTGAGCCAAGATCACACCATTGCACTCCAGCCTGGGCAACAAGAGCGAAACTCCATCTCAAAAAAACACAAAAAACTTAGCTAGGCATGGTGGTGGGCGCCTGTAATCCCAGCTACTCAGAAGGCTGAGGCAGGAGAATGACTTGAATCCAGGTGGCAGAGGTTGTAGTGAGCCGAGATCGTGCATTGCACTTCAGCCTGGGTGACAAGAGTGAAACTTCATCTCAAAAAAAAAAAAAAAAAAAAAGACCCTTGGAGCTGGCACAGTGGCTCACCCCTGTAATCCCAGTGACTCAGGAAGCTGAGGTGGGAGGATCGCTTGAGCCCAGGAGTTGGAGGCTGCAGTGAGCTATGACTCTGCTGCCATACTCCAGCCTGGGCAACAGAATGAGACCCTATCTCTAAAAACAAACAAAAAACAAGACCGAAGTATATGCTGCCTACATAAGACTCACTTCACCTTAAAGCAGGGGTCCCCAACGTCTGGGCCATGGACTAGTACCAGTCTGTGCCCTGTTAGGAACCTGGACACACAGCAGGAAATAAGCAGCTAGCAAGAGAGCATCACCGCCTCAGCTCTGCCTCCTTTCAGATCAGTGGCAGCATTAGATTCTCATAGGAGCACGAGCTCTATTGTGAAATGTACATGCAAGAATCTAATGCCTGATGATCTGAGGTGGAACAGTTTCATCCTGAAGCCATCCCCCACCCCTGGCCTGTCCGTGGAAAAATTGTCTTCAAAGAAACTGGTCCCTGGTGCCAAAAAGGTTGGGGATCATTGCCTTAAAGGACTCTTGTAGACTGAAAGTGAAGGGAAAGATGACTGTTTGTTTATATAACTAATTATTGGAAACTCGTGTGGGGCTCTGTCTGTCTAAGCATACAATTCTAGATATACTGAGTTCAATATACTTTGTAACCAAATGATGTCCTCTAGCACAAATGTATATTCAACATCTATCGGGCAATATTAGGTTTATCCGATCATGAATATCAGTTAAGAAAAAGTTGGACATTCATATGTATATCATTCAGGAAACTAGAATTTGAAACGTAATGCTTTAAGCAATATGGAGAAGAAACTTCCTTTTGCTCCATACTTTACTTTGTATGATCTGGACTCGGGGGAGTCTTTAGAGTTTTCTGTTTTTCTAGGAGGTTAGGGACCAAAGATTATCCCTATCACTTGGAAGCCATTCATGAACCATGCAGTAAAATGTCTGTATAGTAGGTTCCTCATTGAAGATGAATATTCAGCTTCATGTTACTCCATGAGTTTATTTTCTTCTTGTTATCCTCTACGTTTGAATAAAGTGTTTGAGTGCTGTAGTCTTTTCTCAGTGCTAATCTTCTATTAATGGGAGAGTTCTGCAACCATACTTGGGCCAGTATAGCACCAGTGATGGGAAATACCTAGAGCTCCACCAGAGGAAAAGCAAATCACTCGGGTTAAGAGTCAAGAGTCCTGCCGGGTGCTGTGGCTCACGCCTGTAATCCCAGCACTTTGGGAGGCCGAGGCGGGTGGATCACGAGGTCAGGAGATCGAGACCATCCTGGCTAACACAGTGAAACCCCGTCTCTACTAAAAATACAAAAAAAATTAGCCCGGCGAGGTGGTGGGCGCCTGTAGTCCCAGCTACTCAGGAGGCTGAGGCAGGAGAATGGCCTGAACCCGGGAGGTGGAGCTTGCAGTGAGCCGAGATCACGCCACTGCACTCCAGCCTGGGCGACAGAGCAAGACCCCATCTCCAAAAAAAAAAAAAAAAAAAAGAAAAAAGAGTCAGAGTCCTTCTCCATCTTGATATTTTTTTTCAGTTGTCAAACTGGGACAGGCAGAAAGATCTAGTTCAAGCCCTTGTTCCACTGCTTACTAGCTGTGTGATCTTGTACAAGTTAACCTTAGAAATGTTCACTTTCCTTTAGTATAAGATTTGTCAAACATATCTAATGTAAAATACAAGGATTGTGAAATTTATTTTATGGAGATTAAAATGAGAAAATATATGTAGAACATCTAGTACAATGCCTGACATCTATTAGGTACTTGATGAATGAGAGTTATTAAAATTATACTAGGTACTGTACATTGCATTAGGCTGATGGTTCTCAATTTTGCTGCGAACTTTTAAAAACTATGGTCCAGGCATGGTGGCTCACACCTGTGATCCAGCCCTTTGGGAAGCTGAGGCAGGTGGATCACTTGAACTCAGGAGTTCAAGATCAGCTTGGGCAACATGGCAAAACCTCGTTTCTACAAAAAATACAAAAATTCGCTAGGTGTGGTGGCACACACCTGTAGTCCCAACTATTTGGTGGGCTGAGGTGGGAGGTTTACTTGAGCCTGGGGAAGTCAAGGCTGCAGTGAGCCGTGTTTGCACCACTGCACTCCAGCCTGGGACAAAAAGTGAGACCCTGTCACAAAAACAAAGCAACAACAACAAAAAACTGTGTATCTCCAGCTCTGACCCTAGAAATTCTGATTTGGAGTGTTGGTGTGGGGCCAGGCATCTTTATGTTTTTTGGATTTTACAGGTGATTTTATCCTGTCTTCTTGGGTGAGAACCACTGACATAGGGCAATGGTCAGCAAACCTTTTTGGTAAATGGCCAGATAGTAAATATTTTAGGCTTTACATGGCATATGGTCTCTGTCACAGCTATTTGACTCTGTTACTGCAGTGTTAGAGCAGCTATAGACAATATGTAAACAAATAAGAATGAGTGTTTCTAATACAACTTTATTTATAAAAACAGACAAAAGGAAGTGGCAGGCCAGATTTGGTCCCCAGACAATTGCTTGCCAACACTTTCTTATGTGGAGGGAGATTTTTTTTATTTGCTATAGCCAGAGAAAGTATATTATTATTATATTCAATGGTGATATTAAAAGCCTTACAGTGTTTGGTGCAATACACAGTTAATTAAATAGACAACGCTCCTGCCCTCCAAGGAATTAGTCATTCAAAACAACAACAACACAGACTTAATATTTACAAGTAATCCTGCATGAGTAATTATCACATAAACAAATGACTATACAAGACTACATATGAAACTGAGTTCAGGAATGGCCAGATTCTCCTAATGCTTCCATTTACAAATATCAGATAAAATAAAAGGAACATAAGGACTCATTCAGGAATCAATGTAAAGAGGAGAATGATGCCCCAGAGTAGCTCCCTTTTTTCAGCAATAGGCTGTAAGGGAGCATCTTTTAAAAAGGGATCCTTTAAATAGTACTTCATGGCTTTCCACATGGCTGAATTTACCTTCTCTCAACACTGATTTCTTCATCAAAATATATTATTGTCAGATTTATCCTCTGAGTTTAGGGGCTATATTATGGTTAAGTTTAATGATATCAGTGCTCATTACCTTTAACCTGGAACAAAGAAAAATATCTTCTGTCTCAATAGGAATAGTAAACTTAAAGGAAAAGTCAGTAAATCAGTTTGTGTGGATGTGTGTGCAAGTGTGTATAGGTATGTTTAAATAAAACTATTGGTAATTTAGTAACCTACTGCCTACAATGGTAGAAAGGACGCAGTAGTAGCTGTTGCATAGGGCAAGTTTCTTATATAGCCCTGAAGGGATGGGCAAGTGTTGTGAACATTAGTAATTGTGGCTGCCCAGCATCTGACTCTCTCCTCCCTCTCTTTGGGAATTCTCCATTTGGGAGTTTTAGTGGATGGCAGGGTCTCTTCTCCCACTATAAGGACTGGAAAGGTCAGATACTTGCCTAAATGCCCTCCCCCAATCTGCCAAACACAAAATACACACCCAACTAGGCTGAAGGAAAGTGATCTAAGCTTGGTCAACTATAGATGCTGTTAGTTGGGACTGTGAATCTGCAGTGAGTTACACAGAATTAGGTAGAATTCATCCCACTAGCAGCGCTGGTACCAAGAGTCTGGTGGGACATCAGAGTCTGATGGCAGCAATCCCTGAGGTGATGGCCAGCATCCACTGGCAGTGGCAATGGTACTCTTATCAGGGCATTTCAAGGCTGACATTAGCTGTGATTCTGGCTATCTAGGTTCTCTCAATTCCTGTTCCTCAAAACTGTGAACTGCCTGGGCGCGGTGGCTCAGGCCTGTAATCCCAACACTTTGGGAGGCTTGAACTCAGGAGTTCAAGACCAGTCTGGGCAGCACGGCTAAACCCCTTCTCCATCAAAAATACAAAAAAAAAAAAGAAAAGCTAGGCATGGTGGCACGTGCCTGTGGTCCCAGCTACTCAGGAGGCTGAGGTGGGAGGATCACGTGAGCCTGGGAGGTAGTGGCTACAGTGAGCCAAGATCATGCTACTACACTCCAACCTGGGTGACAGAGTGAGACCCCATCTCAAAAAAACAAAACAAAACAAAAAAACTTTGAGCTACTCAGTTTGCTCCTAGTAAATTCCTATTCTGCTTACGTTAGCCACTGAGATAGTTTGACCTATAAGAGGAAGAGTGTAGAAATCAAGGGACTGCAGAAATAATCTATTTTTCTATTTCTAATACAGGCACCCTTTACTCAGTTTAAAGGACTTATCCATGCTTTTTCTTTTTCTGTGCCCTGATTTTTATGATTGCAGTTGTCAGAGTCTCAAAACTTCAAGGTACATCTATATCCATTTCACTTAAATTGAAGTGAAGGTATCCTAAATGACATGTTTCCTTCTGTTAACTCAGTTCATTTATTATTCCCAAATAATAAGCCCTCCTTTCAAGCTTTTGATTTGAACTTTTTACCCATCTGTCAAGAATGTTCAGTGTCTACTTTAAAACTAATATTGCACTTATTTCTCAAGGGGAAAGTCTCCATATCAATTTCTCTCTTAGTCAGGATTTATATCCTAGGGGAGAAAAAGAAGAATAAAATAATCTCTTTCTTGGCTAAAAACTATTACAAAAAATAAATGTTTTTTTCTTGAATTCCTAACAAGAATTTTTCTTTTTTCTTGAGATGGAGTCTCTTTCTGTCACCCAGGCTGGAGTGCAGTGGCGTGATCTCAGAAGAATTTTTCTAATCAAGCATTTCATCTGGGGCAATCAAGCAATCAAAGCCTTCCTTGCTAAAATTACATGGAAAAAGAATTATTTTCTACATTTTTGCAAAAATATTTTAACTACCAAAATTGAAATGTTCATTTATGTTTTTTTTTTTCTGCAAAGATACTTAACCTTGTTTCTGCAACATCTAATTGAGTCACAAATGTTCTCAAGTGATGATATAAAAGTCACAGAACAAAATTAATTTGCATTCACTTTATTACAATCACAACAAATATTTGGTAACCTCCTTTGTGCCACATAACACCACAGACACTGTGCTATGTTTTTTTGGTTTTTTGGTTTTTTTTTTCCTGTCACCCAGGCTGGAGTGCAGTGGCACCATCTTGGCTCACTGCAACCTCTGTCTCCCGAGTTCAAATGATTCTCATGCCTCAGCCTCCCAAGTAGCTGGGATTACAGGCGCCTGCCACCACACCTGGTTAATTTTTGTATTTTTAGTAGAGACAGGGTTTCACCATGTTGGCCAGGCTGGTCTTGAACTCCTGACCTTAGGTGATCCGCCCACCTCAACCTCCCAAAGTGCTGGGATTACAGGCATGAGCCACTGCATCCAACCGTGCTATGTTGATATAACAGTAAACAAAACAGACAGGGTCTCTCCCTCAGAGGCTTATAGTTTAGTGTGGAAGACAGAAGACTTATAATTAAATAACCACAAGTATGTTAAGTGTCCTGAAGGCCAAAGTACATGGGATGTTTAGCAGTAAGAATTGACCTAGTCTGATGAACAGAGAAGGTTCCTCAAGAAAGTGATGTTTAAGCTGAAGTGAAAGGATGAGTAGAAATTAGCTAGGCAAATGAGGGATAAAATGTTTCAGGCAGAGGATAGCATGTGCAGTATCTCTGAGGTAGGAAAAAGTGTGGTATATTCAAGGAACTAACAGAAATCCAGTTTGGCTGAAGAAAGTATACAGATTCAGAGGGAGGCTAGCAAACAAAGAAGATGCCACAGAGGCCAGCAGGTAGACCTTGGAAGCCAAAGTAGGAATTTTGAACTTTATTTAATTTACTTTTTCAATATCTTCAAATCATTTGAGCTTTATTTTAAGATAAGTTTGCCAGATAGTATACAGGATGTTAAACTAATTTATATTTTAAATAAACAATAGTATTTTAGTATATGTCCCAAATATTGCATGGAACATAAATTGAAAAAATCATCCATTATTTATATGCAATTTAAATTTAGGCCAAGGGCGGTGGCTCACACCTGTAATCCCAGCACTTTGGGAGGCTGAGGCAGGCAGATCACCTGAGGGCAGGAGTTTGAGACCAGCTTGGCCAACATGGTGAAACCCTATCTTTACTAAAAATATAAAAATTAGCTGGGCGTGGTGGCAGGCACCTGTAATCCCAGCTACTTGGGAGGCTGGGGCAGGAGAATTGCTTCGACCCAGGAGGTGGAGGTTGCCCTGAGCCAAGATGGCACCATTGCACTCTAGCCTGGGCAACAAGAGTGAAACTGTGTCTCAAAAATAAATAAATAAATAAATAAATAAATAAATAAATAATAAAAAACAAACTTAACTGGGCATCCCATATTTTAATTTGCTAAATCTGGCAACCCTACTCCTTATTTATTTATTTAGGAGATACAGGGTCTCACTCTGTCTCACTCCAGGCTGGAGTGCAGTGGCACTATCATAGCTCACTGTAACCTCAAACTCTTGGGCTTAAGTGATCCTCTTGTCTCAACTTCTTTAGTAGCTAGGACTACAGGCAAGCTCCACCTCACTGGGCTATTCTCTATTTTAAGAGCAAAGTCTGAAAGGCTGAAGAGGGACATGGCAAGATTTCCCTGTTGGCCAGGCGCAGTGGCTCATGCCTGTAATCGTAGGACTTTGAGAGGCTGAGGAGGACAGATCTCTTGAGCCCAGGTATTTAAGACCACCATCATAAAAAGAAAGCATCCCCCACATCTAGAAGCTTTATACTCATTATATTGAATCTTTACAATACTGGAAGATGGATATTATTACTGCCGTTTTACAGAATAAGAAACTGAGGTTTGGGATGGTTCAATAACTCACTCCAGATAAAACAGAGTACATAGCAGAACTAGGATTCAAAGCCAGTTCTACTCATTCCAGTGTACTCAGTCTATATTATAACAGTGCTGACTCTCAGATATCTCAAGTAAATTTAGCTAATCTAAAGCTTGAATGGCTTTCTTTTTTTAATGATAGTAATAACCCATTTGACTCAGTTAATGATAAGATACAGGGCTGGTCCTGAGACTGTTTACCTCCAGATCCATTTCTTGCTTTACTTGATCCCCGAATCACAGTAAGGACTGGCCTTCCTGTGTCAGCTGCCTTCCTGGTGTGTTTGGCTAAGAAGGAGGAAAAAGAAGCCAAGTTACTTCTTGCTGATTCTCTTCCTCCTGCTTCAGGTGGAATCCTGGGCAACAGCTATTTCCTTCATGGCCCCAGCCGAGGCTGAGCAGGCTTCCACCAGGTAACCCTAGTTCCTGGGCCCCATAAAACGTTTTCCTCTCTTTGTCCCTTTAAACTAGTGTTGTTGGTGGCTAATCTCTGGATTGCCCCTCCTAACACCTATGTAACTAATTCTGTGCATCAAACTTTGTCTGTTTTAAATATTTAGAGTACCTTCCACAAGCCTGATAAGACCCTGGTATGGACATTGTCTTGGCCAGTGTCATGGATAGGATATTGCTAGTTTGGACTGAAGGACCTCTCTTCTCATTCTGATAATCTCTAATCTTACAGATGAGAGCCTAAAAATACTACTATTATTATTATTTTTAGCTTAAAGCTTTGAATTCTCTCATTGATAATACCACCACACATTTTTACATGCTTCAAATATAATCAAAGAACAGGGCTGGGCATGGTAGCTCATGCCTATAATCCTAGCTCTTTGCAAGGCCGAGGAGGGCGGATTCCTTGAGCTCAGGAGTTCAAGACCAGTCTGAGCAACATGGTGAAACTCCATCTCTACAAAAAGACACAAAAATTAGCCAGGCATGTTGGCGCACGCCTGTAGTACTAGCTACTTATGGGGCTGAGGCAGGAGGATTGCTTGAAATCTGGGAGGTCAAGACCGCAGTTAGCCAAGATGGTGCCACTGCACTCCAGCTTGGGTGATCAAGTGAGACCCTGTTTTGATATATATACATATACGTATATTTATGTATATATATTCAAAGAACAGTCTATTTCACTGGAAGGGTAATTGTACCCACAGCCTCTTTCTAGGGAAATCTTTAACAATGCGATATCCTTGGGTATCAGAATAAGTGGATGTGTTTGTTCCTGTTGACTGGACCAGGTGAGTGCCATTGGCCCAAGAACAGCAAATGATTGACTGGCTGGCTTCCTATGAAAGAACTTGGAGTGAGAGCTTTGTCATCAGGTCCTTAGCAACAATCTATCTGGTGTTTGATCTATAGATTTAGGGGGTCAATTAGTTGGTATTGGGAGCAAGGGCAGAAAGTCACCCTGAGAGAAACAGAATCGTAGAGAAAAGATACGATGTCAATAGCTGAGCACTTAGGAAATGTTGGCAAGTTCTTGCAGCAGAGGGGATGCTTTATTTGTGCTGAATCCTGAAGAAGTTTTTAGTTCAGAAACCACAGTATTGACTCTGTCTAGTTCAGCTGTATTCAGATTCATATTATTCCTGTGTGATCCAGTGATCTTGCCATTTCCTATTTTCCTGGTTGGCTGAGATTTGTGGCTAAGATTCGTCTTTATTTTCTTTTTAAAATTTCCCTGAATATCTTTTTAGTAAACCGTCTACTACTTGATATAATCTGAGTGTGCTTATGTTTCCTGCAACTGATATAAAAACCTAAAACAGTTTTTAAGGCATCTTTAGATTTTTTCCATCCTTTTTTTTCTTTTTACTTTGTTTTTTTTTTTTTTTTTGAGATGGAGTCTTGCTCGGTCACCCAGGCTGGAGTGTAGTGGCGTGATCTCAGCTCACTGCAACCTCCACCTCCTGGGTTCCAGAGATTCTCCTGCCTCAGCTTCCTGAGTAGCTTTGATTACAGGTGAATGCCGCCACGCCCTGCTAATTTTTGCATTTTTAGTATAGATGGGGTTTCACCATGTTGGTCGGGCTGGTCTTGAACTCCTGACCTCGTGATCCACCTGCCTCGGCCTCCCACAGTGCTGGGATTAAAGGCGTGAGCCACTGCACCCAGCCACGACTGACTAACTTTTAGTAGAGATGGGGTTTCATCATGTTGGCCAGGCTGGTCTTGAACTCCTGACCTCAAGTGATATGCCCACCACAGCCTCCCAAAGTGTTAGGATCACTGGCGTGAGCCACAATGCCCAGCTATCAGCTAATCTTAATTGAGTGCTGAGGTTGTGTCAGGCATTGTTCTAAATGTACTAACTCATTTAAATTCTTACAACAGCTTTATAAATTGGTATTATTATTATTATCACCATTTTACAAATGAGGAAATGTAGGAAAGAGAAAGGTTAAGTTATCGCCCAGCAGTCACTCATCAAAACTGTGGTAGAGCTGGAAACTGAGCTTGGCAATCTGCTGCAGGATCTGGACTGTGAAGTCGTCCTGCTAAAGAGTAGGAGGAAAAATTACCCAATATTGTTGAATATGCAAAAACATATTTTCCAGTATACTCAGTGGAGATTTTGGAATCAATCCAAGAGATCAGTTTGGTTTTGACCTTCATAAGAGATTGAAGACTCAGAAATATTTACTGGGCTGGGTGCAGTGGCTCATGCCTATAATCCCAGCAATTTGAGAGGCTGAGGCCAGAGGATTGCTTGAGGCCAGGCGTTTGAGACCAGCTTGGACAACATAGTGAGATCCCTGACTCTACAAAAAATAAAAAAAAAATTAGCCAGGCATGGTGATGTATACCTGTAATCCTAGCTACTTGGGAGGCTAAGGCAAGAGGATCACTTGAACCCAGGAACTGAGGCTTCAGTGAGCTATGATCGTGCCACTGCACTGCAGCCTAGGTGACAGAGTGAGACACTGTCTCTAAAAACTAAATAAAATATAGAAATTTATTGAAGGTCAGAGCGAATTAAAAAATTCATCAGTGTTCTAAATCACCCAAAGAATATATGGGATACAATGTATTTCGATACCCTAGGAAAATAGCCACCAAAAAAAGCACATCCTTGGGTATTAACCAAAAGTTTACTTGTATTACAAACAACTTTATCTACTGAATTGGAGACTGTCTTTTTGTAGGCTGAGAGTTAGCACTGGGCCAAGCTTAAATCAGCTCTTGTTCATAAGGAGATCATGAAGGCTGGGCGTATGCTGGCTCACACCTGTAATCCCAACACTTTGAGAGACCAAGGTGGGAGGATCACTGGAGCCCAGGAGTTCAAGACCAGCCTGGGCAACGTGGCGAGATCCTGTCTCTAAAAAAAAAACAGATCTTGAGATCCAGCAACACCTTTGGACACTTATTTCTTCCCTCAGGGGTTTATGTAATTTGTCCTGCATTCCTTTGTTCTACACAGTTGCCACCACACCATCTATGTTTCTCCTCACAAGGCTGTCTGAGAAACCATCTCTTCAGCCTTCTCTAACCATCCTCGATTACCTTAGAAAAAAAGCCCAGAGGCCCTTTTTAAGGAATCACTGTTTGTTTGTTTTTTTCCTGAAGACATGCCAGTTTTATTATTAATTTTTTTTGCACACAAAACAATAAACATTTTCTAAAAATACATACAAACAAAAAGATGCATATCAAACATATTAGGAAGGTTGCACATGGGAAGACGGGGAATAGAAATGGGGGGTAGGAATTAAAGAAAATAAATGAGAGAGGGACTTTGTATGGATCAATGATAATAACTCAATCCTCTATTTGACAAAGAAGGAGAAGGAAGAGGAAGAAAAAGAAAGTGGGATAAAGGATCAGAAAGGGAAGAAAATAGAAAAAATTAGAGTATGACTCCAGGGTAGACCTGTTTTGTTGTTGCTGGGTTGGTTGGTTGGTTTGTCTGTTATATTTTTCATATGTTTTGCCATGTTGGCCAGGCTGGTCTCAAACTCCTAGCCTCAAGTGATCAACCCTCCTCGGCCTCCTAGAGTGCTGGGACTACAGGCATGAGCCACCACGTCCAGCCCCCACATTGCGTCTGGCCTCCGTGGTAGACCTCCCAGACAGGGCAGCCAGGCAGAGGCGCTCCCCACTTCCCAGACGGGGCGGCCGGGCAGAGGCGCTCCTCGCTTCCCAGACGGGGCGGCCGGGCAGAGGCGCTCCTCACTTCTTCCCAGACGGGGCGGCCGGGCAGACGCGCTCCTCACCTCCCAGACGATGGGCGGCCAGGCAGAGACGCTCCCCACCTCCCAGACGGAGCGGCGGCCCGGCAGAGGCTGCAATCCCAGCACCCTGGGAGGCCAAGGCAGGCGGCTGGGAGGCGGAGGCTGCAGCGAGCCAAGACCACCGCACTCCAGCCCGGGCAGCACGGAGCACCGAGTGAGCGAGACTCCGTCTGCAGTCACAGCACCTCGGGAGGCCGAAGCGGGCAGACCAGTCGAGGTCAGGAGCTGGAGAGCAGCGTGGCCAACATGGCGAAACCGCGCCTCCAGCTAAAGGACAAAAAGCAGGCAGGGGTGTGGCACGCGCCCGCAATCCCAGGAAGCCTGTAGGCCGAGGCAGGAGAATCACGGGAGCCGGACGCAGGGAGTGTTCAGCAAGTTGAGTATACTCCAGCCTGGGCCACGGAGGGAAGAAAAAAGAAAAAAAGAAAGAAAGAGGAAGGAGGGAGGGAGGGAAGGAGGGAGGGAGGGAAGGAGGGAGGGAAGGAAGGAAGGAAGGAAGGAAGGAAGGAAGGAAGGAAGGAAGGGAGGGAATCACTGTTAATTGCTATGGGGAAACATTTGCAGGCAAAAGACAGACGAAAATGGGGAAGCAACAAATAATCACAAAATGTAAACAAGTTCTACAATTTTTTCCTAATATTTTACCAAAATGAGTTAATAGACTGGGGCTAAACTAGTTTTATCATAGTCCTACCTGGAACTTGCTTTTTGCATAATTGTTATTTTTTGAGCACTTATACGCTGGGCACTGTCTGAATCATTTTACTTATCCTAGCTCCTCATAACATCCTTGTGAGGTAGGCACAGTTAGCATCCTATTTCATATGAGGAAACAGGCACAGAAGGGCTGGCTACTTGCCCAAGGTGACAATGAATAATAACAGAGTCATGATTCAAACTGCAGCTGCCTAGCTCTGAAGTCTACTCTCTTGACTACTGCACTATATGGCTTCTCTAGTGTGGTCACATCAGGACAGATGGTTGTCAAGTGGAAGTGTGTAACAATTTGGGGCACTGAGTGGAAGTATGGCTTAAGGGTTGACTGTTCTGGCAGGCTCTCCTTAGCAGAATACTTGGCAAGATCACCACTGCTTGGTGACTGCTCCTCAGCTTTGGAGATTCGTAAGCTGGATTTTCTCCATTACCCAGATATGAATAGTGTCTTGGAGGCAATTCACACTGACCAAACTCAGGACACTTATATACTGGCCATAATGTCATAAGACATTTCTCTTTCCAGCGTCTGGAAACTCTTACTGCTCTCTGGGGCTCTCTCTTCCTGCCATCAGGGGCCCTGGAAAACCAGAGAGTTTGCTAGTGAGAATGGAATTGTAGCAAGGGAAGTAGAAAATTTGAGAGGTAATACACGTTGAGCATCCCTAATCTGAAAATCCAAAATCGAAAATACTCCAAAATCTGAAACATTTTCAGTACTGACATGATGCCGCAAGTGAACAATCCTACACCTGATCTCATATAATGGGTTGTAGTCAAAATGCAGATGCACAACACAGTTTATTCAGCATCCTCAAAGGAAACAAGACCCTCCCACTTGTGTGTGAACTTACTTTTGTGTAAATAAGTGTCAGAAAATTATTGTTTATCAATAGCACATAAGTTTTGAGTCAGGAATGATGGTGATACCGAACAAACACATATTGTTCACATGGGTAACCAAGACAGTGACACATTTGCTTTCTGACAGTTCAATGTACACAAACTTTGTTTCATGCACAAAATTATTTAAAATGCTGTATAGAATTACTTCAGGCTCTGTGTATAAAGTATGTATGAAACATAAATGAGCTGAGCACCATGGCTAGCTCCTATAATCCCAGTTACTCAGGAGGCAGAGATGGGAAAATCGCTTGAGGCCAGGAGTTCAAGATCAGCCTGGGTAATGTAGCAAAACCTCATCTGTAAAAAATTTTTTAAATTAGCTAGGTGTGGCAGCTTGTACCTGTAGTCCTAGCTACTGGGAGGCTAAGGCAGAAGGATCATTTGAGCCCAAGAGCCTAATAACTTAAGACTGCAGTGAGCTGTGATCATGCCACTGCACTCCAGCCTGGTTGACAGGTTTTTTTTTTTCTCTAAAAAAAGAAGAAGAAAGAAAAGAAACATAAATGAATTTCATATTTAGTCTTAGGTCTATCCCTGAGAGATCTCATTATGCATACACAATTTTTTTTTTTTTTGAGACAGAGTCTCACTCTGTCGCCAAGGCTGGAGTGCAGTGGCACAATTTCGGCTCACTACAACCTCTGCCTCCCAGGTTCAAGCAATCCTCTGTCTCAGCCTCCCGAGTAGCTGAGATTACAGGCACCCGCCACCATGCCTGGCTAATTTTTTGTATTTTTAGTAGAGACGGATTTCACTATCTTGGCCAAGTTGGTCTTGAACCCCTGACCTCGTGATACACCCACATCGGCCTCCCAAAGTGCTAGGATTACAAGTGTGAGGCACTACGCCTGACCTTAATTTTTTGTATTTTTAGTAGAGACGGGGTTTCACCATATTGGTCAGGCTGGTCTCAAACTCCTGACCTCAGGTGATCTGCCCGCCTCAGCCTCCCAAAGTGTTGGGATTAAAGGCATGAGCCACTGTGCCTGGCCCAAATATTTTAAAATCCAGAAAAAATCCAAAGTCTAATCTCAAGCATTTTGGTCTCCAGTTTTTTGTTAGTTTGTTTTTGAGACAGAGTCTCACTCTGTCGCCCAGGCTGGAGTGCAGTGGTGCAATCTCAGTTCACTGCAACCTCCGCCTCTTGGGTACAAGCGATTCTCCTGTCTCAGTCTCCTGAGTAGCTGGGATTACAGGCATGTGCCACCACGCCCAGCTAATTTTTTTGTATTTTTAGTAGAGATGGGGTTTCACCACGTTGGCCAGGCTGATCTGGAACTCCTGACCTCAAGTGATTCATTCCCCTCAGTCTCCAAAGTGATGAGATCACAGGCATGAGCCACCGTGCTGGCCATGTTGACCCAATTCTCTCTTCCTCCCCTTTCATTGAACTGTCTTCCCCCAACTCGCATGTAAAACTTTGAGGAGTGAAATCAGATCAAATATTTCTTTCTTTTTTTTTTTTTGAGGCAATGCCTCACTCTGTCACCCAGGCTGGAGTACAGTGGCATGATCATGGCTCACAGCAGCCTCCTGAGCTCCTGGGCTAAAATGATCCTCCTACCTAAGATGCCCAAGTAAGGACTACAGTAGCGTGCCACCACGCCTGGCTAAGTTTTTGTTTTTGTTTTTGTTCGTTTGTTTGAAACGGAGTTTTGCTCTTGTTGCCCAGGCTGTAGTGCAATTGTGCGATCTCGGCTCACTACAGCCTCCACTTCCCGGGTTCAAGTGATTCTCCTGCCTCAGCCTCCTGAGTAGCTGGGATTACAGGCATGCACCACCATGCCTGGCTATTTTTATAATTGTAGTAGAGACAGAGTTTCTCCATGTTGGTCAGGCTGGTCTCGAACTCCTGACCTCAGGTGATCCACCCCACTTGGCCTCCCAAAGTTCTGGGATTACAGGCATGAGCCACCATGCCCGGTGTTAATTTTTTATTATTTGTAGAGAGGGGTCTTGCTATGTTGCCCAGGCTAGTCTTGAACTCTTGGCCTCAAACAATCCTCCCACCTCAGCCTTCAAAGCACTGGGATTATAGACATTAACCACTGTGTCTGGCTCAAATACTTCCTATAAATTCTTTTTGACTAGTTAATAAGTGCATATCTCAATAGGAAAAAATATCAAG
Organism: Nomascus leucogenys; assembly: GCF_006542625.1. NCBI lineage: Eukaryota > Metazoa > Chordata > Mammalia > Primates > Hylobatidae > Nomascus > Nomascus leucogenys. The sequence continues at coordinate 27,726,734 of NC_044392.1, read as the reverse complement.
AATCAAGAATCTTCATTATTGTTTTTAGGCTGCATTCTTTGAACATTGAGCATATACTTTTTTTTTCACTTCTTTCTTTTTTTCTTTTTTATATTCAGGTGTCCAAAGGCAAAAAGGATGTATTTTATTAGTCTACAAGAGAATTGTTGGATACTACCTTTTTTTTTTTCAGAGACCGGGTCTTGCTCTGTTGCCCAGGCTGGTGCTGGAGTGCAGTAGCATAATCAGAGCTCACTGCAGTCTTGACCTCTTGAACTCCTGGGCTCAAACAATCCTTCCACCTCAGCTTCTGAAGTGGCTGATACTACAGGTGCACACCACCACACCTGGCTAATTAACAAATTTTTCTTCTTGGCTGGGTGCAGTGGCTCACACCTGTAATCCCAGCACTTTGGGAGGCCAAGTCGGGCGGATCACGAGGTCAGGAGATCGAGACCCTCCTGGCTAACATGGTGAAACCCAGTCTCTACTAAAAATACAAAAAAATTAGCCAGGTGTGGTGGCGGGCACCTGTAGTCCCAGGTACTTGGGAGGCTGAGGCAGGAGAATGGCGTGAACCCAGGAGGCAGAGCTTGCAGTGAGCTGAGATTGCGCCGCTGCACTCCAGCCTGGGCAACAGAGCAAGACTCCATCTCAAAAAATATATATATATGTGTGTATATATACATATAAGTGTGTGTGTATATATATATATGCATATATATATATACATACATGTATATATATATTTTTTTCTTTTGTACAGACAGGGTCTCACTGTGTTGACCAGGCTGGTTTTGAACTCTGGGCTTAAACAATACTCCAGCCTCCTAAAGTGCTGGGATTACAGGCATGAGCCACTGTGGATACTACTTTTTTTTTTTTTGCTAGTTACCTATACACCTGAAAATCTCTTGAGTTTCATTATATTCCTCCAAATATTGTTTGATTCTTCTGCAAACACTAACAAAGATAACTTTAGAATTATCTAGAGTTACTTAGATTTAATGCTCTACCTTTCAGAAAGATCCCAACATTCTCTATAATGTGTACTGGTCTTATTATTTTATGTAGACACACTGCACTTCCTTAGTGCCTTTCATTGAGGATCATAAAGTGCACAGCAAACATTAATTAATTCTTACAACAACTTTGTGAACTATAATTTTTATGTGCGTATAGTAAATGAATCACCCAAAGACCAGCAAAGCACAGCCTTTGTGAGGGAAGACTAGGCTTGGCACAACTTAATGTATAAACAACCTATTCAAATAGTTTAGGTCAGGAAAGAAGACATCATTTTTCATTTAACTGAAACCACCAATGGAGTTTCAATAAGAAAATGATTATTCAAATAATGACTTATCTAAGTGTCCACAAGCAAAACTTGGACTTTTGAAACAAACACTATCAGAAAAAGAAGGCGTTAGAGTCTATTAATAGCTATACCTTCAGTCTTATTGTCACTCCCAGAACAAGCACTTTGGCAAAGAGGAAGCAGGCCTAGTCATTAACTGCAGCTTTGATTTAGTATCAGTCAAAGAAAGTGTGCCACAGGCTGACTCATCAACACTCTGCTTCCTACCTAGATTCCCCTGAGTTTCTCTCACTGAAAAGAGATGAAATCATTATTGTGTTTTAGGCCACTCTCTTTAACAAAAACAAAATCAGAAATATAATTTATAAAGGAAAATATTTACAAGAAAATGGCTTCCTTCTTTTCTAAGTTGACTCACTGAAACATCAAGAATATGTACCAACAAATGCTTTGCTCAGGGAAACTGATTTAAGACCTTTTCTTTTATTGGGAGCTCATCTTTATTCTAGCTTTTTATTTAGAAATTTTCAAGTACACATAAAGTAGATAGAATTATATAATAAAAACCTCAGAGCTGGACACAGTGGCTCACGCCTGTAATCCCTGCACTTTGGGAGGCCGAGGCGGGCAGATCACCTGAAGTCAGGAGTTCAAGACCAGCCTGGTCAACATGGAGAAACCCCATCTCTACTAAATACAGAAAAATTAGACAGGTGTGGTGGCTCATGCCTGCAATCCCAGCTACTCAGGAGGCTGAGGCACAAGAATTGCTTGAACCGGAGAGGCAGAGGTTGCAGTGAGCTGATTTTGCACCACTACACTCTACCTGGGCAATAGAATAAGACTCTGTCTCAAAAAAAAAAAAAAAAAAGAATTAATAAAAACCTCAAGTACCCACCACTCACCTCTAGCAGTTATCTCAGCTCCTCTTACTCAAACATTGTCATGTAATGTACACTGCAGAAATTCCCAGTCCCTTGGTTTGACAACAGCACAGTTATCTGAAAGGGTCACATGGAATCCTGAAAGCTAAATTTTATTTTATTTTATTTATTTATTTATTTTTTGAGACGGAGTCTTGCTCTGTCGCCCAGGCTGGAGTGCAGTGGCGCGATCTCGGCTCACTGCAAGCTCCGCCTCCTGGGTTCACGCCATTCTCCTGCCTCAGCCTCCCTGAGTAGCTGGGACTACAGGCGCCCGCCACCACGCCTGGCTAATTTTTTGTATTTTTAGTAGAGATGGGGTTTCACCATGGTCTCGATCTCCTGACCTCTTGATCTGCCTGCCTTGGCCTCCCAAAGTGCTGGGATTACAAGCATGAGCCACTGCGCCCGGCCTAAATTTTATTCTTATTTTTATTTATTATTATTTTTTGAGACAGAGTCTTGCTCTGTCACACAGGCTGGAGTATAGTGGTGCAGTCTCAACTCACTGCAACCTCCGCCTCAGGAGTTCAAGTGATTCTTGTGCTTCAGCCACCCGAGTAGCTGGGATTACAGGTGTGCACCACCACACTGGCTAACTTTTGTATTTTTGGTAGAGATGGGGTTTTACCATGTTGGCCAGGCTGGTCTTGAACTTCTGACCTCAAGTGATCCACCTGCCTCAACTTCCCAAAGTACTGGGATTATTGGTGTGAGCCACCCCGCCTGGTCAACAAACAATAATTTGTTGACCTATTCCTCCAAGTTACTTCCCAATATTTGTCCTAGAAACAATCTCCCCTCTTTTTTTTTTTCCATTTTACCTGTTTCTTTATGATTTATGCCCATATTCTTGATAATATCTTTATAAAACTGCCTCTTGGTTTATCACTTTTAGAAATTATCAGTTGACTTCCTGGCATAGTAGAAAGAGTTTACTTGTTCAACAAATATTAATTGAACAACTACTATACGACAAATTCTGCTCTATGTGCTGGGGGTGCCAGAGGCACAAAACAGACAACGCCTTGAGTTTGTGGAACTTGCAGTCAAGTAGATTAGACCCTTTTACAATCCTTCCATCCATTTCCCATAGTTCTGTTATAATTACATAATAATTTTAGTTAATCATCTATGTTTGTCTATGTAGATATTGTTCACTGTGTTGCTCTAAACTGTACTATAATCATATTTCTTCTTTCTGCAACTCTTGAATACCTTAGACCATTTGTGCTGTTATAACAAAATACCACAGCCTGAGTAATTTATGAACAGTAGATATTTCTCTCTCACAGTTCTGGAGGCTGGAAGATCAAGATCAAGGCATTCAGCATCTTGTCAGGGCCTTCTTGCTGCATCCTCACATGGCAGAAGGAAGGCAGAAGGGCAAAAAGAGCTGAACTCTGTGTGAAACTTCTTTTTTATAAAGACCCTAATCCCATTCACAAAGGAGGTGCCTTCAAGTCCTAATTGCCTCCCAAAGGCCCCACCTCTTAATATTATCGCGCTGGAAATTAAGTTTCAACATGAATTTTGGGTGACACATTCAGACTATAGCAGGTTGTTAACAACCTAATTAGAATCCCAATCCATTTTTTCACTAGCTTACCCCCAAATGTTCATACATGTCAGAAAAGTAGTCTTTTTTTTTCTTTTTTCGAGATGGGTTCTTGCTATGTTGCCTAGGCTGGAGTGCACTGGCTATTCATAGGAGCGTTCATAGCTCACTGCAGCCTCTAACTACCCCTATCCTTCTGCCTCCACCTCATTAATTGCTAAGACTATAGGCACATGCCACCGCACCTGGCTGCAGTCAATTTTCTTATTTTCCTAGAGCCTCATGTGGAAACTGCTGTTTTGTTTCTGTCTGTATTGATTGCTCTCTAGGCCTGCTTCTTTGCTATTGCATTGTACTATTTCCTAGATTCTATGTTTTTCTCTGTCTTGATCTATATCCCGTTTTTATTGAAGTGTATTCTTAGTGAAAGTCAGAGAAAGATAGAAATAAATTTTCAGGGTCCTCGAATACATGAAAATGTCTCTAAATCTGTCTTCCAGTTTGAAAGATATTTTTTTTTCTCAGAATTCTGAAAGCATTGCTTCAATTATCTTCTAGCATTCAGTATTGACGACAGAATTCTGATACCGTTCTCTTTCTTGCTCTTTTGAATAGGATCCATTTTTCCTCTCTGGAAGCTTTAGAATCTTCTCTTTATCTGTGGAGTTTTAAAATTTCACAATGACAAATCCTTGTGTGAATTACTTTTTTCAGTCATTGCTCAAGGTATTTGGGTTTTTTTTTTTTCCACTCGTAGACTACTGTCTTGTGGGTCAGGGCAATTTCTAGTATTATTTCTCTGACAGTTCCTCTCTACTCTTTAGTTTTTCAGAAATTTACAGCTTGGATGTTGGCCTTTCTAGATTGATCCTTTATATCTCTTTTATTTTCTATTTTCTACTGTTTGTTTTCTGAGAGATTTCACTTTCTCTTTTAACCCTTCTAAGCATATTATTCTTTACAAGGATCCCCAAGCCCCAGGTCATGGACTGGTACTGGTCTGTGGCCTGCTGGGAACCAGGCTGCACAGCAGGAGGTGAGTGGCTGGCAAGCGAGCATTACCGCCTGAGCTCAGATCAGTGGCAGCATTTGATTCTCATGGAAGCGTGAACCCTGTTGTGAACTGCACATGTGAGGGATCTAGGTTGTTTGCTCCTTATGAGAATCTAATGCCTGATGATCTGAGGTGGAACAGTTTCATCTCCAAACCATCCCCGCAACTCCCCCACCACTGTCCATGGAAAAACTCTTCCACAAAACCAGTCCCTGGTGACCCCTACTTTAAGGGATCACATTTTTAATTTCTAAGATATCTTTTGTGCTCTCTGCTTATTTTTTAAACAGCATTCTGTTTTTGTTTTAAAATGGGTATCATATAATCTCTTCTCAGAAAATTTTAGAGTTTTAAAAAGGGTTTCTTCTTTTCTATGTTACCGCTGTCTTCCCTGGGTCCTTTTGTTCTGTTTATTTAGTTTAGGATGATTAGGTGGGAACCAGCCGTTTCACTTGAGGGCCATCTTTTTTCAGGGGTTCTTCAGTTTTTGCTCTGTGGAATAAGTTGTCTTTTAATTTTAGTGGGGTCTTAGGTGGGAGAGGAGATAATTTCATGTGATCAATCTGCCATCTTCAACCAGAATCTACGAGAGAAATAGAAAGGCTTTCACATATACAATCTTTAGATTCCTCTTGATGATTGTCATTAGTAGGAGTAGGAAGGTTTATAGAAATAATCTTTATTAAATTTCGCTTTTTAATAAGCTTTCTATCTAAGCCTATTAGCCCAGTTGGACAGGCAAAATAATGTCAAGGTTATGAGTTTGCTCTCCATGGAGTTTAATTAAACTTACTTAATTTCATGGACTCCATCTTCTCCCCTAACTCACAGAGAAGGTCAAGAATGTTATTTTGGGAAGCTATAAATGTTATTTTGGGTAGCTATCAGCAGCTGTTAAATGAAAGTTGGATTATTTCTTGTCAATTTTATAGGCCAACAATAATCCAGCTTTCATTTTATTGCTGCTGTTAGGACTCTATGTCCTAATGAAATTCTATATGCTACTAAAGGAACATAAAAGGAACAAAAAATACTGGCAAATTAAAGGAAAATAGAGAGAAAAATAGTACAGACATATCACTATACATCAATTTACTTCTTCTGGGGGAGAAAATCAGCCCATTTGTCTTACTTAGGTCATTTCCCCAGAACGTGGATTTTAGATGGAGATTGGTAAGAGAAAGTCTTTTTGTTGATGTTGTTGTTTTGAGACAGAGTCTCACTCTGTTGACCAGGCTGGAGTGCAGTGGCACAATCTTGGCTCACTGCAACCTCCACCTCCCAGGTTCAAGCAATTCTCTGCCTCAGCCTCCCTTGTAGCTGGGGCTACGCGTGTGTCACCACACCAGGATAATTTTTGTGTTTTTAGTAGAGACAGGTTTCACTATGTTGGCCAGGTTGGTCTTGAACGGCTGGCCTCAAATGATCTGCCCACCTCAGCCTCCCAAAGTACTTGGATTATAGGCATAAGTCACCACACCTGGTCTGTAAAAGAAAGGTTTATTGGGGAGTGCTCTGAAGGACAACACCTGCAAGGGAGTAAGGGCAGGGGGAGGAGTTGACCTGTGATACAATCACAACAGAGGCCTCAGCTGATCCCACAAGAAGCTCTGGAACTAGGAATTCCTTCAGAGTTGTCTCACTTTGAGGCAAGAAGCCAGAACTTTCTAACCTCACATTGACCAGTTGTTGGATAAGAGCTATCCCCAAGAAAGGACATGAACTTCTGGGGTCAGGACTTCAGTGAAGTTCCTCTCTTCAGCTGACAGCAGTCTCCAGAGTTTTGCAGCTGTGATCCAGCAATCAATACACCTGGCAGCCGGGGTGCCAGACCACAGCATCCACTAGACCAGGGGTCCCCAACCCCTAGGCCACAGACTGGTACCGGTCAATGGCCTGTTAGGAACTGGGCCGCACAGCAGGAGGTGAGTGGTGGGCAAGCGAGCGAAGCTTCATCTGTATTTATAGCCACTCCCCATCACTCCAATTACTGCCTGAGCTCTGCCTCCTGTTAGATCAGTGGCGGCATTAGATTCTCTTAAGAGCGTGAACCCTATTGTGAACTGCACATGCGAGGGATCTAGCTTGTGCACTCCTTATGAGAATCTAATGCCTGATCATCTGTCACTGACCACTGACCATCACCCCCAGATGGGACCATTACCCCCAGATGGGACCACCCCCAGATGGGACTTCTCCCATCACCCTCAGATGGGAAAAGAGGCTCAGGGCTCCCACTGATCCTACATTATGGTGAGTTGTATAATCATTTCATTATATATTACAATGTAATACTAATAGAAATAAGGTGCACAATTAATATAATGTGCTTGAATCATCCCTGCTGCTACTGGTTCACGGAAAAATTGTCTTCATGAAACTGGTCCCTGGTGCCAGAAAGGTTGGGGCTATAGCACTAGACTACATAAAGTAGTACCTGATCTCTTGAAAGTTCATGAGCTGAAATACTGTATTTTTCTTTCATTTCTTCTAGATACCTACAGGAGGAGAAAACAAACTATGTTTGAACTGAGAAGGTACAAAGACCTGTTTAGTCTGTAAACTAGATAATTAGCATCCAAGAAACAGAATGAATGGAATAAACTTTTGAAGAGTTTAGCTATTTTATTTCATGCTATTTTTGCATCTTGGGCGTATTTCCTTTGTTTAACAATCATTCTTAAGTTTTAAATATGAAGCCAAAGTCATTATGTTTAGGTTTATAGTACTAAGTTGGGGGAAGTTCAAATTTTTCTCAATATTTACAGGAGAAAGAAACACTCGGCATGTATTTTAACTTCAGTTAACAGGTATGGAAAAGTAATAGTCAAAAATTCTAATTTTTTGCTTTGTATTTAGGGAGAAAGAGAAAAATAGTGACGTAAGTATACTAAAATAGTTAAGTCTTTAAAGATACAGAGAAGTTCGGGCATGAACTTCCTGTAATCCCAGCACTTTGGAAGGATTGCTTGAGTCCAGGAGTTCAAGACCAGCCTGGGCAACATAATGAAACCCCTATCTCTAAGAAAAAAGAAAAAAAAAAAGAAAAAGAAAAAGAAAAAAAATTAGCCAGGCATGGTGGCACATACCTGTAGTCCTAGCTATTCAGTGGGGTGAGCTGGGAGGATCACTTGAGCCTAGGAGGTTGAGGCTGCAGTGAGCCAAGATCGTGCCACTGCACTCCAGCCTGAGAGATAGCAAGACCCTGTCTCAAAAATAAATAAATAAACGAACGTGGAGAACAAAACTTTTTTTAGTATATTAAAGTGTTTCCACCTTCAACCTGACCCAGTTTTTTTTTCTCTCTCTCTTTGTTTTTTATTCTCCCCCTCTCTCCAACTTAGGGTTTATGTATGTTATTTTATCTCTAAAATTACATTGTATTTCTTGGAAAAGGTAGGGAAATTTAGTAACATCTTTTTTTTTTTTTTTTTTTTGAGATGGGGTGTCTTGCTCTGTTGCCCAGGCTGGAGTGCAGTGGCACAATCTCAGCTCACTACAACCTCCACCTCCCAGGTTCAAACGATTCTCCTGCCTCAGCCTCCCAAGTAGCTGGGATTACAAGCATGTACCACCACACCCGCTACTTTTTTTTTTTGTATTTTTAGTAGAGACGAGGTTTCACCATGTTGGCCAGGCTGGTCTTGAACTCCTGACCTCAGGTGATCCGCCAGCCTCGGCCCCCTAAAGTGCTGAGATTACAGGCATGAGCCACTGCGCCTGGCAGTAACATCTTTTAATATCTTTTGTTGTTGCTAAAAAGTTAGCAATTTAATATTTTCTAAGCAAAGATATATAAAAGTCGTTCAAGACAAAAAGCTAAGGGAAACAATGATTTGAACTTTAATTCTGCTCTCTTAAGCTTAAAATCTGTGGAAAACAGAAGGTAAAAGAAGAGAGAGGAACTTCACAGCCTAAGAATCAATTTTCCATTGTTGTTGGGAAACTGAAGAACATTAATCAAATAACCCAAGACATTTAAAGAGGGAGGGAGCAAGTTTTCATTTGGTGGTGACTTAATTGGGTTCAGTATGACAAGACGCATTGTGAAGCCAAGCAGTGGCTGCGTCATGTATTGGAACAACTGAGCTTCACTTCCAACAGGCAGCTGGATTTAGTATCATGTGGGAATTGAGAACAAAGGCAGCTGGTTTCTCTGTGTCATAATAAAGGCTCCGAAATGGTGTGGGGAGAGGGGTGGCTTCAGCATCATCTCAGAGAATCTTCAGAAAACTTTTCCTGGAGATTAGGCTCATTCGGTTGAATTCCATTCCGTATGCTCAGTTGTTCCTGTCTTTGTGTCAAAGAGAGATCCATCAACTGTGAAATCTTGGACCGATAAAATTTACTTTCGGATAGGCAATGAAAAATAAGCCTTCCTCCTCTGTCCTCCAAATTCCCTGTTCCTTTCCCAAAGGCAAACGTTTTTTCCAGTTTCTGGAGTATTTATTTGCTGCTAAAATATTCTAACGTGTAGGTTTTTAAAATATACACTTTATATTTTTGCGGCCACAACCTCCTAAGTATCAATATATATATAATAGCTTTGTTTTAGAAAACGAATTTAGTCTTATGAGTTTATAATAAACCTCTGCTGATGCTTAACAATTGATTACTACTTCTTTTCAAAGTGATTCTAAACAATGTGTGTGTCCTCAAATTTCTCCTGGGACAGAATTCTGTAGTTTTTAGGGCTTACACATTGCAGTTTCTCTGAAGGCCAGGCAGAAAATTGAAACGTAAAATGTCTGGAAGAAAACTGGAAGTGGTGGGTCATATACAAACTGAAGTTCCTAGTCTAAAGGTATTTCAAATGCCAAGATTGTTATAGACATGGTACAACTAAACTACATAGTTGTATGGCCCCTTATTATACAGTTCATTCTTCTTAAAAATCACAAATACGTGTATCTATCACCAGCCTTCTACTACCTAGCCCATTTTTCCTAATTTTTAAAAAATTACAGAGATCACTTCAATAATTTCAGGATCTGGTAGATAATTTGGTTTGGTCTCAAGAGATTTAAATCTAGTGTGGAAATATTGTTTTAATTTCATGAAGTGGCCAGGCACAGTGGCTCACCCCTGTAATCCCAGCACTTTGGTAGGCCAAGACAGGAGGATTGCTTGAGCCCAAGAGTTCAAGACCAGCCTGGGCAACATAGTGAGACCTTGTCTCTACCAAAAAAAAAAAAATTAGCCAGGCGTGGTGTTGTGTACCTGTAGTTCCGCTACTAAGGAGGCTGAGGCAGGAGGATCACTTGAGCCTGGGCGGTCAAGGCTGCAATGAGCTGTGATCGAGCCACCGCACTTCAGCCTGGGCGGCAGAGCAAGACTCTGTCTCAAAAAAAAAAAAAAAAAAAAATTATGAGGTCAAATCACAGAGTGCGTAAGGACACAGGCCCTGAGTTCTGAGACCTGAATTTGAACTTCAGGTTAGACATTGGCCAGATTGGGCAAGTTCTCCAACTTTTTGGGAACTTAGCTTCTTTTTTTTACAAAATAGGGATTAATAATTGTTGTTTCAAATGTTACATTAGGTAAGTCAGGTTAAGTGCTTCACACAGTACCTGATACCTACTTCGTAACTCAATAAATGAGAGCAATGATTATTACTTAGAAAATCTTTATATATTATTATACTCCTTGGACTTGAATTCCCTGATAACTAGCTTTTTCCCACTTATTTTAATTTGAAGATCATTAAAATTTTTTTCTATCACATTAAATATTTGTCTCTTCTTTATGCTAGAACCATTCCAATTCTTCTCTTCTGGCTATTTTGAAATATACTATAGTCACCATACTAATCTATATAACAATAGGTCTTATTTCTTCTAGCAGAATGTTTGTTTGTACTCATTATTATCAACTTCTTTCTCTTCATTCCCTTTTCTCATTATCCTTCCCAGCCACTAGTAACGATGAATCTACTCTCTGTCTTTATGAGATCCACTTCTTTAGCTCTCACATGTAAGTGAGAACATGTGATATTTGTCTTTCTGTGCCTGGCTTATTTCACTTAACATAATGGCCTCTAGTTCCATCCATGTTGCTGCAAATGACAAGATTGCATTCTTTTTATGGCTGAATAATATTCCATTGTGTGTGTGTGTATCTATCTATCTATCTATCTATCTATCTATCTAACTATCTATCACATTTTCTTTATTCATCTATTGAAGGCACTTAGGTTGATTTCATACTACGGCTATTGTAAATAGTGCTGCAATAAACATGAGAGTGCAGATATCTTTTCCATATATTGATTTCCTTTCTTTTGGATAGACATACCTAGTAGTGGAATTGCTGGATCTTATGGTAGTTCTAATTTAATTTTTTTGGGGGAAACTCCATGCTATTCTCCATAGTGACTATACTAATTTATATTCCCACCATCAGTGTATGATGGTTTCCTTATCTCCACATCCTCGCCAGCATCTGTTATTGCCTGTCTTTTTTTTTTTTTTTTTTTTGAAACTGAGTCTCACTGTGTCCCCCCAGGCTGCGGTGCAATGGCACAACCTCAGCTCACCACAACCTCCAACTCCCAGGTTCTAGCAATTCTCCTGCCTCAGCCTCCTGAGCAGCTGGGATTACACACACCTGCCACCACGTCTGGCTAATTTTTATATTTTTAGTAGAGACTGGGTTTCACTGTTAGTCAGGCTGGTCTCGAACTCCTGACCTCAGGTGATCCACCCGCCTCAGCCTCCCAAAGTGCTGGGATTACAGGCGTGAGCCACCATGCCTGGCTGCCTTTTTGATAGAAACCATTTTAACTGGGGTGAGATGATATCTCATTGAAGTTTTGATTTGCGTTTCTCTGATGATTAGTGACATTGAGCATTTTTTCATATACCTGTTAGCTGTTTGTATGTCTTCTTTTGAGAAATGTCTATTTAGATTTTTTTTTTCTTTTGAGACAAGGTCTCACTCTATTGCCCAGGCTGGAGTGCAGTGGCACGACCTCAGCTTACTGCAACCTCCACCTCCTGGATTCAAGTGATTTTCCCACTTCAGCCTCCTGAGAAGCTGGGACTGCAGGCGCACCACCACGCCTGGCTAATTTTTGTAATTTTTGGTAGAGATAGGGTTTTATCATGTTGGTCAGGCTGGTCTTGAACTCTTAACCTCAAGCGATCCGCCCACCTTGTCTTTCCAAAGTGCTGGGATTACAGGTGTAAGTCACTGCGCCCAACCTATTCAGATTTTTTTTTTTTCTTTTTTTTGAGATGGAGTTTCAATCTTGTTGCAATGGTGGATCTCGGCTCACTGCAACCTCTGCCTCCTGGGTTCAAGCAATTCTCCTGCCTCAGCCTCCAAAGTAGCTGAGATTACAGGCATGCGCCAACACTCCTGGTTAATTTTGCATTTTTAGTAGAGATGGGATTTCTCCATGTTGGTCAGGCTGGTCTCCAACTCCTGACCTCAGGTTATCTGCTCGCCTCAGCCTCCCAAAGTGCTAGTGTGTCCGGAATTGGTAGGTTCTTGGTCTCACTGACTTCAAGAATGAAGCCGCAGACGCTCGCGGTGAGTGTTACAATTCTTAAAGGCGGTGTGTCTGGAGTTTATTCCTTTTGATGTTCGGATGTGTTCGGAGTTTCTTCCCTCTGGTGGGTTCATGGTCTCGCTGGCTCAGGAGTGAAGCTGCAGACCTTCGCGGTGAGTGTTACAGCTCATAAAGGTAGTGTGTACCCAAACAGTGAGCAGCAGCAAGATTTACTGCAAAGAGCAAAAGAACAAAGCTTCCACACTGTGCAAGGGGACAGGAGCGGGTTGCTACTGCTGGCTCGGGCAGCCTGCTTTTATTCTCTTATCTGGCCCCGCCCATATCCTGCTGATTGGTCCATTTTACAGAGAGCCAAGTGGTCTGTTTTGATAGGGTGCTGATTGGTGCGTTTACAATCCCTGAGCTAGACACAAAGGTTCTCCACCTCCCCACTAGATCAGCTAGATACAGAGTGTCAACACAAACGTTCTCCAAGTCCCCACTGGAGTAGCTAGATACAGAGTGTCGATTGGTGCATTCACAAACCCTGAGCTAGACACAGGGTGCTGATTGGTGTGTTTACAAACCTTGAGCTAGATACAGAGTGCCGATCGGTGTATTTACAATCCCCTAGCTAGGCATAAAGGCTCTCCAAGTCCCCACCAGACTCAGGAGCCCAGCTGGCTTCACCCAGTGGATCCCACACTGGGGCAGTAGGTGGAGCTGCCTGCCAGTCCTGTGCCCTGTGCCTGCACTCCTCAGCCCTTGGGTGGTCGATGGGACTGGGCACCCTGGAGCAGGGGGCAGGGCTGTCGGGGAGGCTCGGGCCGCACAGGAGCGGGGGCCGGTGGGTGGGTGGGAGGCTCAGGCATGGTGGGCTGCAGGTCCCAAGCCCTGCCCGGTGGGAAGGCAGCTAAGGCCCGGCAAGAAATTGAGCACAGCAACTGCTGGCCCAGGTGCTAAGCCCCTCACTGTCCGGGCCGGCGGGGCCAGCCGGGGGCTCTGAGTTAGCGGCCTGCCAAGCCCACGCCCACCTGGAACTTGTGCTGGCCTGCAAGCACCGCATGCAGCCACGGATCCCACCGGCACCTCTCCCTCCGCACCTCCCCGCAAGCTGAGGGAGCCGGCTCCGGCATCGGCCAGCCCAGGAAGGGGCTCCCACAGTGCAGCAGCGGGCTGAAGGGCTCCTCAAGTGCTGCCAAAGTGGGAGCCCAGGCAGAGGAGGCTCCGAGAGCGAGCGAGGGCTGTGAGGGCTGCCAGCATGCTGTCGCCTCTCACTAGGATTACAGGCCTGAGCCACCGAGCCCCGCCAACCTATTCAGGTCTTTTAACCACTTTTTAATCAGATTATTTCTTCTTTTGCTATTGAGTTATTAAAGCTCCTTATATATTCTGGTTACTAGACTATTGTCAGATGGGTAGTTTGCAAATATTTTCTCCCATTCTGTAGATTATCTTTCCACTTTATTGGTTGTTTCCTTTGCTGTACAGAAGCTTTTAAACTTGATGCAATCCCATTTATCTATTTTTGCTTTGGTTGCCTGTGCCTTTGAGGTCTTATCCTAAAAATCTTTGCCCTTGCCGGATGCAGTGGCTCATGTCTATAATCCCAGCACTTTGGGAGGCAGAGGCAGGCGGATCACCTGAGGTCAGGAGTTCAAGACCAGCCTGGCCAACATGGTGAAACCTTGTCTCTACTACAAATACAAAAACTAGCTGGGCATGGTGGCAAGCACCTGTAATCCCAGCTACTTGGGAGGCTGAGGCAGGAAGAATTACTTGAAACCTGGAGATGGAGGTTGCAGTGAGCCAAGATTGTGCCACCACACTCCAGCCTAGGCAACAGAGTGAGACTCCATCTCAAAAAAAAAAAATCTTTGCCCATACCAATGTCCTGGAGTTTTTCCCCAATGTTTCCTTCTAGTAGCTTCATAGTTTCAGGTCTTACATTTAGGTCTTTGATTCATTTTGATTTGATTTTGTATATGGTACGAGGGAGGGGTCTAGTTTCAGTCTTCTGCATATGGTTATCTAGTTTTCCCAGCACCATTTATTGAAGAGACTGTCCTTCCCCCATTGTATATTCTTGGCACTTTTGTCAGAGTTGCCCGTAAATGCCTGGATTTGTATGTGGGTTCTCTATACATTCCATTGGTCCGTGTGTCTGTTTTTATGCCACTCCAGTGCTGATTTGGTTGCTATAGCTTTGTAGTAAATTTTGAAGTCAAGGTAATATGGTGCCTGCACCTTTGTTCTTTTTGCTCAGGATGGCTTTGGCTATTCAGGGTCTTTTGTGGTTCCACATAAATTTTAAGATTTTTTTTTTCTATTTCTGTGAAGAATGTCATTGATATTTTGATAGCAATTACATTTGTTTGTTTGTTTCAAGACAAGGTCTCACTCTGTCACCCAGGCTGGAGTGCCATGGTGCAGTCTCAGCTCACTGCAACCTCAGCTTCCTCAGCTCAAACGATCCTCCCACCTCCAGCCTCCTGAGTAGCTGGGGCTACAGGCACATGCCACCATGCCTGGCTAATTTTTGTATTTTCTGTAGATACGGGGTTTCACCATGTTGCCCAGTTTGGTCTCGAATTCCTGAGCTCGAGGAATGCGTCCACCTCAGCTCCCAAAGTGCTGGGATTACAGGCATGAGCCACCGTGCTCGGCCTGTTATTGTCTTTATTTGGAAATTGAATATATTTAAGGAGATTTGTATGGGTTCCAAGTTAACGAGGGGTGAACTTTTGGACTTGATTTTAGGTGTCAACTTGTCTAGATTAAAGAATACTTAGAAACCTGGTAATGTATTATTTTGGGTGTGTCTGGAAGGGTGTTTCCAGAGGAGACTGTAGTGTGAGTCGGAGTGGATTAGGTGGGAAAGATCTGCCTTCAGTGTTCGTGGGCACCACCCAATCCACTGACGGCCTGGAGAGAACAAACACAGAAGGTGAATTGGTCTCTGTCTTAGAACTGGGCCAAGCTTTTTTTTTTTTTTTTCTGCCGCCTTGAACATCAAAACTCCAGGCTCACCAGCCTTTGGGCTCCAGATTTACATCATCAGGCCCCTGAGCCCTGAGGCCTTTGGCCTCAGACTGAGAGTTACACCCTTGGCTTCTCTGGTTCTGAGGCCTTCAGACTTGGTCTGAGCCATGCTAATGGCATTCCAGGGTCTCCAGCTTACAGATGTCGTGGGACTTCTCAGCCTCCATAATTGCATGAGTCAATTCCCCTAATATTCTCTCCTATATGTATACACATATCCTATTGGTTCTGTCTCTCTGGAAAACCCTGACTAATACAGACTCAGTATTGAGGAAGCTGAATATGATTCCCCCTTACTGACTTTCTCACAACATAATGGAAAAGATCTGTGAAATTGTTTCCTTACAAAAAGGCTGTGATAATTGTATGAGTTTGCTTAATGATGAAATATAAAAGTCTAAAAGCTAATTATTATTGATGCTGTGAAAGCAGAAAATCGCTTAATTGCAATGGCTGAGCAATAACCCGAGTTTCAAATGGACAGCATATACTTTAGAAATTTGCAGGCCGGGTGCGGTGGCTCATGCCTGTAATCCCAGCACTTTGGGAGGCTGAGGCAGGCGGATCATTTGAGGTCAGGAGTTCGAGACCAGCCTGACCAATATGGCGAAACCCTGTCTCTACCAAAAATACAAAAAAAATTAGCCAGGCGTGGTGGTGCATGCCTGTAGTCCCAGCTACTCAGAAGGCTGAGGCAGGAGAATCACTTGAACTCAGGAGGTGGAGGTTGCAGTGAGCCCGAGGTGGTGCCACTGCACTCCAGCCTGGGTAACAGAGCAAGACTACATCTCAAAAAAAAAAAAAAAAATTTATACCACAACCACTCTTTAAATACAAGTGCAGTGAGTATTTTGAAGATTACAGAAGTGAAAACACAGGCAAAAAATCCACAAGTCTCCCCTGCCAAATTATTCAATCATGTACAACTTTTGCCCCTTCATACACAGCACCATTCTTACCTTTAAAGAATGTCCTTTGTCAGAGAATAAAAATAATTCAACAAGCTCGGCAACCTTCTGAATCAAAGTTATTTGCTGATATTGAATGGCAAACTATCCTGAATTCAGGATTTGACTGTTGAAGAAGATAGACTTCTTATATTTTCCCGTAAATCTAACAGAAAAATCAGCACATGCTTATCTTTGGCTAATGGATGGCACTTTCAGAACTGTCCCCACTGTTTTTTCTTTTTTAATGAATTATATGCAATTTATGCCCCTGTTAAATCCAAAAGTTCTAGAATTTATTTGCTTGTTTACGTATTGATGACTGAAAAAAGTGAGGCACTTTATAAAACCGTATTTGTAGATTTGGTGGACTTGGTAGAAGAAAATGGATTTCAACTGAATCCTCAAACCATAATGACAGGTTTGGAATTAGGACTAATCAAGTTTTCTAAAAGTGAATTTCAAGGTATTACTAATAAAATTTGTTTTTTCCATTCAGTCCAATGCATTTGGTGGAAAATTCGATGAGTGGATTAGCCAGGCAATAAGGGAACAATGAAAACCTCAGTTTAAAAACTGTGTCATTTGCCTGCATTGATATTCCTTCCAGATGATGACATTCCAGGAGCCTTTGATAAATTAAAGCCACATTTGCCTGAAGAAGCCAGTGAAGTTACTGACTAGTTAAAAAATAATTATGTACGTGGTAGGATGAGAAGACACTCAACGGTATTGCTGAGGTTTTTTTGTTTTTTGTTTTGAGACAGAGTCTTGCTCTGTTGCTCAGGCTGGAGCACAGTGGCGCAATCTCAGCTCACTGTAGTCTTTGGCTCCTGGGTTCAAGCAATTCTTGTTTCGCAGCCTCTCGAATTGCTGGGATTACAGGTGCGTGCCACCATTCCTGGCTAATTTTTGTATTTTTAGTAGAGATGAGGTTTTACCATATTGGCCAGGCTGGTCTTGAACTCCTGACCTCAAGTGATCCACCCGCCTCGGCCTCCCAAAGTGCTGGGATTATAGGTGTGAGCCATCTCGCTGGCCTGCTATTGCTGTTTGATCACCATTATTGTTTTCACCAAATCTGTGATCTATATATGAGTGCATGTGAAATGGATTTCCACATGGCCAAAACAACATAGAAGCATGGCATGGGAAAAAATAATAAGGAATGCTGGTGTCTATGTATAGAGAATCATAGAAAAATTCCAAAAAGAGTAGTGTCACATAGAAAATGAATGTAAACGTATTTTTCAAGGAGACTCATGCCCCTAAAAGAAAAAAAAGCAGGTATTCATTGAGATGTAAGACTTCAAAACATAGTCAATGATTGTTAAAGTTGTTCAGCTCTTATGGACTACCTCTGTGCAGTTACTCATAGTCTATCTCTGTAATGCACTTTTTTGTATGTCAGTTTTTTTAGCTTTTGGTTTAGTTTAGTTTAGTTTTTTTTTTCCTGCTATTTTAAATTGCTGGCATTATTTTTTAGAAGTCTCTATGATTTGTATCTCATCTTTGCATCATTTCCAATACTGGATGTATAAATTGTGCAAAGACTTTCAGAGTTCTAATTCTTTTTTTTTTTTTTTTTTTTGAGACGGAGTCTCGCTCTGTCACCCAGGCTGGAGTGCAGTGGTGCGATCTCGGCTCACTGCAAGCTCCGCCTCCCGGGTTCACGCCATTCTCCTGCCTCAGCCTCTCCAAGTAGCTGGGACTACAGGCGCCCACTACCACGCCCAGCTAATTTTTTTGTATTTTTAGTAGAGACGGGGTTTCACCGTGGTCTCGATCTCCTGACCTCGTGATCCGCCCGCCTGGGCCTCCCAAAGTGCTGGGATTACAGGCGTGAGCCACCGCGCCCGGCCTCATTTTTTTTTTTTAATGGAGTTTTGCTCTGTCGCCCAGGCTGGAGTGCAATAGCGCAATCTCCACTCACTGCAACCTCCACTTCCCAGGTTCAAGTGATTCTCCTGTCTCAGCCTCCTGAGTTTTTCATGCATTTTTTGCAAATTTGTCTCCACAAAGGTGCATTTGTGTATAAGCATGTGCATGTACATAAAAACATTGAAATGTCCTCAAAAAATGAAGAGATGTTCATTTTGTGCATTTGCATTAGTGAAAGATAAAATTTCTCAAGAGTTCAGCTCTTTGGATGACTGCATCTGCAGTGGTGAACATCATAGTTTTTGATCAACCTCATCAGAAGACTTGGGTTGCCCGTCACAAGATGTCAGATTATTGAAGTTATATAAGCTCGCTTGCTTTCTCTTTCCTTCCTTCCCTCCTTCCTTCCTTCCTTCCTTCCTTCCTTCCTTCCTTCCTTCCTTCCTTCCTTCTTTTCTTTCTTTCTTTCTTCCTTTTCTTTCTCTCTCTCTTTCTTTCTTTCTCTTTCTTTCTTTCTCTCTCTTTCCTTCTTTCTTTCTTCTTTTGAGACAGATTCTTGCTCCACCACGAGATATCAGATTATTGAAGTTATATAAGTTCTCTTTATTCTTTTTCCCTTCCTTCCTGCCTGCCTGCCTGCCTGCCCGCCCTCCCTCCCTCTTCCTTCCTTCCTTCCTTCCTTCCTTCCTTCCTTCCTTCCTTCCTTCCTTTCTTTCCTTTTCTTCTTTTGAGACAGGTTCTTGCTCCATCACCCAGGCTGGAGTGCAGTAGTGCAATCTCCACTTGCTGCAACCTCTGCCTCTTGGGCTCAAGCAATTCTCCTGCCCCAGCCTCCTGAGTAGCTGGGACTACAGGCATGCCCCTAATTTTACCTCATGCACCTAAAATTAGCTCAGCTAATTTTTGTATTTTTAGTAGAGATGGGGTTTCTCCATGTTGGCCAGGCTGGTCTCAAACTCCTGACCTCAAATGATCTGCCTGCCTCAGCCTCCCAAAGTGCTGGGATTACAGGCATGAGCCACTGCACCTGGCCATAGTTCTTTATGAATATGATTCATCTGCTCATAAATGTTACACCCAAGTGACTGTTTTTAGAATATCTGAGTGTTTATGCTTGCAAAAATATGTATCTTAATGCCTAATCTATTGTGTAAAGTGGTCTATAAAGTGTTCTGCTTGTTGTTGTTATTGTTTGAGTCAGGGCCTCACTCTGTGACCCAGGTTGGAGTGCAGTGGCGTGAACGCTACAACTCCACCTCCTGGGGTCAGGCCTCCCGCTTCAGCCTCCCAGGTAGCTGGGACTATAGGTGCTACCACACCTGGCTAATTTTTCATATTTTTAATAGAGATGGGGTTTTGCTATGTTGCCCAGGCTGGTCTAGAACTTCTGGGCTCAAGCGATCCACTCGCCTCAGCTGTAAATGCTGGGATGACTTGGGTGAGCCACCGCGCCTGGCCTACTTCTGCTGTGTTTTTATGTTTCTCTAATAAGTCCCCATTTAAATATGTAAATAAATATCTTTAAAATTTTTAGAATTATGTTTCCAGAATTATATTTTCATTTTTGCTCTTTTGAGATTTCAACATTCAGGATTATGGTGTTCAGGATTTTGTCTTTCAGGGTTATAATCGGCTCCTACCACAGTGACCTCTTTGGGTGCTGTTCTGTTTTGGTCTTTGCCAGAGGCATTTGCAAATGTTTCCCTAACACTATGCTAGCTATACCTATAGTCATGTAGCCATCCTTCCCTGGATCATGTCGGACTTCTCCCTGTAAAAACCTCAAGACACAATTTATCTTTTTGTCACATTTCCCCTACCTCCCACCCACAACTCTGCTCCACAAAATACTGAGAAGAGCCAGGTTTTACTACAGATTTTATGGAAAGAAAAAGGCGAAGAATTTACAAGGCACACCACACACAAATGACTTAAAGTTTCCAGTTGAACATTTTTTGTCCTCTCCCCAAAATGCTACCAGCCAGTCTCTCGCTCTCGCCTAATCCTTCATACACCCTCTCTTAGAGTAATTTAGCACTTTTTGATTTCTCTATCTTTGCCAACCTTCCCATGACTTTTGAAGCCTAGTCTCTCTAAATGGGTTTAATCAAAGCAGGACTGTCCCCAGGGAAGGATTCTCCTGCTTCTTCTCCCCTCATTGTCTTATTCATATTGTTGCATTCCTGATTCTCTCTTTCCAGGCCAAATCCCTTATGAACTTTTTCATATCTAGTTGCCACCTGTCTTCTCTGCCTGAATGTCGCATAGCTACTTTATTTGATGATGTCTCAAATCCAACTTGCATTCTTTCCTGTCTTTCCAATTCTATTTCTCTTATTTCAGAAAAGGGTACCACAATCCACCCAAGTATTCCAAGGCAGAAACCTGGGAACCATCCTTGACTCTTCCCTCCTTCCTCACACCCATGTTGTCACTCCTTCCATCCATCTAGCAATCAATCACCAGGTACTATTGAATCTGATATTTCAAAAAATATTTTTAATCTACTCCCTTCCGTCCCCACTTGCCATAATGAATGAATCTCTTCTGCTCAGAAATTTATAACAGGCTGGGTGCAGTGGCTTATGCCTGCAACACCAGCATTTTAGGAGGCTGAAGTAAGAGGATCGCTTGAGCCCCAGAGCTGGAGGCCAGCCTGGGCAACATAGTGAGACTCCGTCTCTATAAAAAATAGAAAAGAAGTAGCCAGGCATGATGGCATGCCCCTGTAGTCCCAGCTACTATGGAGGCTGAGGTGGGAAGATGGCTTGAGCTCAGGAGGTTGAGGCTGAAGTAAGCCATGACTGTGCTAGTCTTGGCAACAGAGCAAGACCTTGTCTCATTAAAAAAAATAATAATAATAAATTACAACAATGCTCCATTGTTTGACACATAAAATAAAAAACTCTCTGCCTTTTAAAATGGATACTAACATGAAAACATTATGATCACAGGGTTGTCTGTTTTCCTCCCAAGAAAGCTATTTGCATCTGATTAAATTGTAGAGGTCCCTTTCAGTATCTCCCTTTATTTATTTATTTATTTATTTATTTATTTATTTATTTATTGAAACTGAGTCTCCCTCTGTTGCCCAGGCTGGAGTGCAGTGGTGCAATTCAGCTCACTGCAACCTCTGCCTCCTGGGTTCAAGCGATTATCCAGCCTCAGCTTCCCGAGTGGCTGGGATTATAGGCGCCCACCACCATGCCTGGCTAATTTTTGTATTTGTAGTAGAAATGGGGTTTCACCATGTTGCCCAGGCTAGTCTCGAACTCCTGAGCTCAGGTGATCTGCCTGCCCCGGCCTCCCAAAGTGCTGGGATTACAGGCGTGAGCCACCACGCCTGGCGTCCTCACACTTCTATACAACATATTCCTCTTTCTTGTTTTATGTTTCCCCCTAATTTGGGTGAAGCACACACCAGTAGCTTCCTAAGAAAGAGTACATAAGAGGTAAATTTTTTGAGACCTTGTATGTCTGAAAATTTCCTTAATTTACTCTCACAGCTAATTGGTGGTTTGATCAGATATATAATTCTAGGTTAGAAATAACTTTTCTAAAAGAAAACATTGGGCAAACACTCTAGGACCTTGGACTGGGCAAAGATTTCTTGAGTAATACCCCCAAAGCACAGGCAACCAAAGCAAATTTGGACAAATGGGATCACATTAAGTTAAAAAGCTTCTGCGCAGCAAAGGAAACAACAAAGTAAAGAGACAACCCACAGAATGGGAGAAAACTACCCATCTGACAGGGTATTAACGAGAATATATAAGGAGCTCAAACAACTCTATAGGAAAAATCTAATAATCTGATAAAAATGAGCAAAAGATTTGGATAGACATTTCTCAAAAGAAGACATACAAATGGGCTGGGTGTGGTGGCTCACGCCTGTTATCTCAGCACTTTGGAAAAAGGTTAAGGTGGGTAGATCACCTGAGGTCAGGAGTTTCAGACCAGCCTGGCCAACATGGCCAAACCCTGTCTCTACTAAAAATACAAAAATTAGTGGGCGTGGTGGCACCCACTTGTAATCCTAGCTACTCAGGAAGCTGAGGCATGAGAACTACTTGAACCTGGGAGGTGGAGGCTGCAGTGAGTCATCATCATGCCACTGTGCTCCAGGCTGGGTGACAGAGTGAGATTCTGTCTCAAAACAAAGAAACGAGTGAGAAAACTAGACATTATATGCTGTCAGATGTTAGGCAGTATCAGGTATACAACGCCATTATTTAAAAAAAAAAAGAAGAATAATAAGAAGGAGAAGGAGAAGAAGAAGAGGAAGAGGAAGAGGAGGAGGAAGAAGAAGAAGAAGTGGAGGAAGAAGAAGGAGAAGAAGAAGAAGAAGAAGAAGAAGAAGAAGAAGAAGAAGAAGAAGAAGAAGAAGAAGAAGAAGACATACAAATGGCAAAGAGGTATTTGAAAAGGTGTTCAACATCATTGATCATCAGAGAAATGCAAATCAAAATTCCAGTGAGATATCATCTCAGCCCAGTTAAAATGACTTATATCTAAAAGATGGGAAATAACAAATGCTGGCAAGGATGTGGAGAAAAGGGAACCCTGGTACACTGTTGCTGGGAATGTAGATTAGTACAGTTGCTATGGAGAATAGTTTGGAGTTTCCTCAAAAAACTAAAAATTGAGCTACCGTATGATTCAGAATCCCACCACTAGGTATGTACTCCAAGGAAAGGAAATCAGTATATCAAAGAGATATCTGCACTCCCATGTTTGTTGCAGAGCTGTTCGCAGTAGCCAAGATTTGGAAGCCACCTAAGTGTCCATCAACAGGTGAATGGATAAAGAAAGTTTGTTACATGTACACAATAGAGTGCTGTGCAGCCATAAAAATGAATGAGATCCTGTCATTTGCAACAACATGAATGGAACTGGGGGTCATTATGTTAAGTGAAATAAGCCAGGCACAGAAAGACAAACTGCGTGTTCTTATTTGTGGGAGCTAAAAGTTAAAACAATTAAACTCATGGAGATAGGAGAATGATGGTTACCAGAGGAAGGGTAGTTGGGGCGAGGAGGGCGGGCGGATGGTTAATGGGACAAAAAATAGAATAAATAAGATCTAGTATTTGTTAGCACAAGGTAACTTTAGTTAACAATAATTCATTGTACATTTTAAGGTGACTAAAAGAGTGGAATTGGATCGTTTTATAATACAAAGAAAGGATAAATGCTTGAGGTGATGGATACTCCATTTACCCTGATTTGATTATTATGCATCGTATGCCTTTATCAAAATATCTCATGTGCCCCATAAATATATACACTACTATGTACCCACAAAAATTAAAGGTAAAAATTTTTATTTAAAAATACGTAACTTCTCTTCAGAATTTTGAGTATCATGGTTGTTGTCCAGCTTCTGTTGTTGCTGTTGAGAAGCTGTATTCATTTTCTATTGCTGTTAATAAATCACCACAAATTTAGCAGCTTAAAAAAATACCCATGTGTTAGTTTACAGTTCCATAGGTCAGAAATCTGAGCAGAGCATGACTGGATTCTCTGTTCAGGGTATCCTAAGGCTGAAATGAAGGTGTTAGCTGGATTGAAGGCTTGTCTGGAGACTCTGGGGAAAAATTTGCATCCAGGTTCACTCAGGGTGTTGGCAGAATTTTGTGCTTTGTGGTTGTAAGACCAAGATCAGCATTTTCTTGAGGGCTATCAGCTAGGGACCACTTTCAGCTCCTACAGGCCTCTGCATTCTTTGCACTGTGGCCTGCTCATCTTCAGAGCCAGCTATGGAGAATCTCCTTTGCCAGGAAGAGTCCTCTCAGCCCCTCATAAGGCTAATTAGGTCACGCCTTTCTCAAAGCCAACTGTGTCATGATAACAACCTAATTATGGTCGTGAAATCCATGACATTTATGGTACCAGAGACATGTCCACAGGGGGTGGGGACTCTTGCAGGCCATCTTAGAATTCTGCCTACCACAGAAGTCTAAAATTATTCTGATTTGTGATTTATATTATATGTCCTATTTTTACCTCTGGATGCTTATAAAATTTCCCATTGTCCTCAGGTTTCTGAAATTTCATGATATGCCTTTGTATGAACTTATTTTTATCTATTGTGCTGTACACTATATAAACCACTTCAGTATGGAGACTCACATTCTTCAATTTAATTTGAATATTTTCAGTAACTATTTTCTCCCTTTCATTTTTCTGTTCTTGTTTCTGGAACTGTAATTATTTGCATATTGGTGTGTCTGGATTAATCCTCTAATCTCCACTGGCTTTTTCGTCCTTCATTTCTAACTTTACTTATTTTTTCTCAGCATTATCTTCCAGATATTGAATTTTTCATGTAGGTTCTCAAAGTTTTAATTTACCAGAGCTGATTTTTTTTGGTTTTATTTTGTTTATTTGTATCATAAATGTTCCTGCTGTATGGCATCATGGTCTGTTTAATGGCTGCAACATTTTCTCCTATTTCTCTGAGGATATTTATTTATTTATTCACTTTCTTTTGAGACAGAGTTTTGCTCTGTCACCCAGACTGGAGTGCAGTGGCGTTATCTCAGCTCACTGCAACTTTTGTCTCTCAGGTTCAAGCGATTCTCCTTCCTCAGCCTCCCAAGTCGCTGGGATTACAGGTGAGTGTCACCGCACCCGGCTAATTTTTGTATTTTCAGTAGAGAGGAGGTTTCACCATGTTGTCCAGGCTGGTCTCAAATTCCCAACCTCAGGTGATCCACCCGCCTCAGCCTCCCAAAGTGTTGGGATTACAGGCATGAGCCACCATACCCGGCATCTCTGAGGATATTTAATGAGGGTTTTCTTTAGAGAGTATTCTTCTCTCCACATAGTCTTTGTTTCCTCCAAGTTACTTTTATATATTTGTTAGAGGCTTTCCTTAGATAACTGCAATCTTTGCTCATCTGTTTCAAACCACTAAAAGGCTGATAGGAAGTTCTGTGCCCATGAGTACAGTTTGTCAACTGTGAAATTTACTGTAGAGTAAGCTGCTTTGGCCACTATGCTAAGGAACTCACAATGCTGTTATCTTCAAGTCTTTCCTCTTGAACAACTCAGATAGTCCTGAATAGACATCCTAAAGCCTTTCACATCTCCTGCCTAGAGGTTGTTGGCCTATTTCTCAGCTTGTTAGAGCTGAGTAGAAGATAAAAACTTAGGGTGTATATTTCTGGCAGTGCGCCTGGAATTCAAAATCCTCTGTGTGGCATCAGCATTAATACATCCTGTGGTTTTCTGCCTCCACACCTGCTAGAGTACTTAGAATGCATTCTTTGCTTCTCTTTTTTGTCTGTTGAATTTCTACCATTCTTCATAGCTAAGTTCTATTGACCTGCCTAGAAGTCATCCCTCCCACCTTAGTAATTGTTTAAAATGTGTTTTATATCACCATAACACTTTGTTATACCTGCCTTGTTTACTTATTCTGCAATTTCCTGAGCATCCTGATGCTTTTCTTCAACAAAGAGACTCTCAAAAACCTGGAAAAGCCATTTTCTCAATATTAACAATGTAGGCAAGTGGCTGGATTATCGGAATTTTTTTTTCTCTTTCTAGCTCCATATTAATTCTGGTGGACATGTTACTTTTTTTTCTCATGGTATCAGTTTCATTTTGTAAAAATGGCAAATAAAATGTCCTAAATGTTAGTCATCAAGTATTTTTTAAAAAAAACATCTTGGAAGATGCAACTTCTAGAAGCTAGATTATCTCCTGCTTTCTGATTCACTATAGAGATTATGGTAGCTAATTTTAAACCTCCTCCCATTTACTTTTCTCGTAATTCTCACTTAATTTCTCTTCATCCTTTAAACCTCAGCGCAAATTATACCCTCTTTACTAAATAATCCATGTTAAGTAAAAAAGTTTTGGAAATATAAAACAGACCAAGAAGAAGATTGAAATTTGTAATCCTACTATTCAGGGAAATTGATTTATTAATATTTTGGAATCTCTTCCTTTTTTTCTGGATAAAAGTATATACATAATTTATTTTTAAAAATTATATATGAAATTAGATTAATATATTGCATTTTTTGACTTAAAACTATATTATGGATATTTTTCCATATAGGAATGTTTCTCAGGGAATGGTGGAGTTAAGAGCAAGGTTTCTAAAGTTAAACTCTTCTCTGGATTAAAATCTCACTTCTCCTACTTATTAGCTATACGATTATGGGTGAGTTACTTAGCCTCTCCATGCAATAGATTCCTTATCTATACAATGGAGATGATAATGAAATACCTACTTCAGGATTTTTGTGTTTATTAAATGAGTAATTATATGAGTTACTGGATATAAAACACAACACTACCTCACACATAGTAAGCACTGAATGGACATTAGCCATTACTATTTTAAAATATTTTAAGTCATAACATAGCACACCATTATTTGGATATACGATAATTTATGTAATTGATTCCTTATTATTGGACACTTAGATTGTTTCCAATTTTTTTTTTTTTTTTTTTTTTGAGATGGAGTGTCGCCCAGGCTGGAGTGCAGAGGCTCAATCTCGGCTCATTGCACCCTCCACCTCCCAGGTTACAAGTGATTCTCTTGCCTCAGCCTCCCAAGTAGCTGGGATTACAGGCTCCCGCCACCATGCCTGGCTAATTTTTGTATTTTTGTAGAGACGGGGTTTCGCCATGTTATCCAGGCTGGTTTTGAACTCCTGACCTCAGGTGATCCACCCACCTCGGCCTCCCAAAGTGCTGGGATTACAGGAATGAGCCAAAGCACCTGGCTGGTTGTTTCCTTTTTTTTTTTTTTTTTTTGAGACTGAGTTTCACTCTTGTTGCCCAGGCTGGAGTGCAATGGTGCGATTTTGGCTCACCGCAGCCTCCATCTCCCAGGTTCAAGCAATTCTCCTACCTCAGCCTCCCAGGTAGCTGGGATTACAGGTGCCCACCACCATGCCTGGCTAGTTTTTGTTTATTTTTGTTTTTTGTTTTTTGTTTTGAGACGGAGTCTCGCTCTGTCGCCCAGGCTGGAGTGCAGTGGCACCATCTCGGCTCACTACAAGCCTCGCCTCCCTGGTTGACGCCATTGTCCTGCCTCAGCCTCCCTAGTAGCTGGGACTACAGGCGCCCACCACCATACCTGGCTAATTTTTTTGTATTTTTAGTAGAGACGGAGTTTCACCATGTTAGCCAGGATGGTCTCGATCTCCTGACTTTGTGATCCGCCTGCCTCGGCCTCCCAAAGTGCTGGGATTACAGGCGTGAGCCACCGCGCCCAGCCTAGTTTTTGTATTTTCAGTAGAGATGGGGTTTCACCATGTTGGCCAGACTGGTCTTGAACTCCTGACCTCAGGTGATCCACTGGCCTCAGACTCCTAAAGTGCTGGGATTATAGGCGTAAGCCACTGCACCTGGCCTCCAATTTTTAAAAATTATAAGTAACATTATAATGTGTCAACATGTTTGTGCCTGTATCTGTGTATATTTATCTGATTGTTTACCTTGTCAAATTCCTAGAAATTATGGGCAATCTTGTAATTAATTTATTATTTCTTCCCCCTCTCCCTGTAAGTTCCACAGGGCAGAGAATTTACCTTTCTTGTTTAGTACTTTATTTCCACTACCTAGACATGCACGTGATATACACTAAGGACTTGAGAAATCCTTGTTTCTTGAAAGAAGTACTACATCCATTTGAAGAATCTTAATAGATATTGCCAAATTAATCTTCAGAATTAACGCTTTCACCTGAAACTATGAGTCCGTAATTCATCACTACTTTTCCTGTCTGATAACATCATTTACATTCTTTGCCTGAAGAATCTTTGATATCAGTATCCATGAGGTGTCATTGTAATTCTGGTATGCTGTTTATCATACTCCACTAAATGTATGTTTATTAAAGATGGTGTCTAGCGTTATATTTTTCCTCAATATTTTGTGTATAGAATGATATTCTGTTACAGTTAGTCCTATCTGTTCATCATGCTTATTCTTATTTTTATGACTACTGGGCTTGGATAAGGTACATTGGTTCTGAATAACAGCAACTAGCACAAAGTGATTTAAGCAAAAAGGGAAATTATTTTAAGGATATGGTGTTTTCTCACAGAACTCAAGGACAAGAGTGTAGTAAGAGACTCTGGAAGCATCTAGTAGGTTCTAGAACCAAGAATTCAGGATTTTCTTTTTTCTCTTTTTATCTCTGCAGATTAGCTTTCCCCACTTCTCTACCCATCTATGGCTCCTGATGTTATGTGGTACAGTTCCAGCCATGCTTAGGGAACTACCTCCCTATTTTGAACCTCAATTCAGAATTTCTGAGACAGAATTTGATTGGCTTCACTTGGTTTGGGTCAAGCATCCAGTGCAATTACTTCTCTCGTGGCAAGATTGATTAGACTGCACTGGATGTCCACCAGGTGCCCATTCCTGTGGAGGGAGAGCCAGTTCTGAGAGAAAAAGGAGAAATTATTCTGAGATGAGCAGAAACCCTCAAGTATCTACCACGATGATCTTGCTCAAATCCTTTCCCTAACTGAACTTGTTGGTTTACTTAAACTTTATCCCTCCTTAAAAGCCCAAGAAGAATCTCCAATTTGGAGACCATAAAAATTCCTTGATAGTCCAAATTATTTTTTAATCTCTATCCTTTCTGAGTGCTTATTTTCTGCCCTGTACAGTTTAGTTTTATGTTAAACAATAGGTCATTTTCCAATTGGTTTATTCAGGAAGCTTTTGATTTCCAAACTGATAAGCATTTTAAGGAAGAAGGATATCTCTTAAATTTCTTTTTTTTTTTTTTTCTCTATTGCCCAGGCTGGGGTGCAGTGGCATAATCTCGGCTCACTGCAACCTCCGTCTTCCGGGTTCAAGCGATTCTCTTGCCTCAGCCTCCCGAGTAGCTGGGATTACAGGCTCCTGACACCACAACTGGCTAATTTTTGCATTTTTTGTGGAGACAGGTTTTTGGCATGCTGGCGAGGGTGGTCTTGAACTCCTGGCCTCAGGTGATCCACCCGCCTCGGCCTCCCGAAGTGCTGGGATTATAGGCATGAGCCACCACGCCTGGCCTCAAATTTCATTTCTGTACACTCCAAAGATATTCAATTAATATAATGAAATGATTAAAGTGCTTGATAACAGCTTTGAGTTCATTAAAAGTTAACAGAACTCATTCTGTCAAATGAAATTATTATACTTTGAGTTATTTTCCAATATATATTTTGCATAGAAACACTTTACTAATAACCAGTAGAACTATCAGTATCTCTTAAAATACATTTCAAATTTATGAACAACTTTACATCTCCATCAACACATTTATTGAGTTCATTGTCATCTATCTCAGGGAAAATTGCATTAGACTTTTATTTTATCTCCCTGTTGCTATTTGTTTCTTTCCAACCCATTCTTCTCAAAGTAGCAAGAATCTTCCTAAAATACAAATCCAATTATTTCTCTGTTTAAAATCTTTCAGTGACTTTATATTTTCCTTAGAATGAAATCCAAACTCCGACCATAGCCCACAAAACCTGGTATCTGACCCCTACTTAACTCTTCAACCTCGTTTTTTAAAGGCTCTCTTCCCCTTGCTTGCTATGCTGTGAGCATCTGGTTTTTGTTCAGTTCAGTTCTGTTTTGTTTTGTTTTGTTTGCAGTTCGTCAGGCACATCAGGATCTTTCTCTTCTCAGGGCTTTTGTGCATGCTATTTATTGCCTCTGTTGGGAGAGCTGCAACCCCTGAAACGCTGCCTCTCCTCAGGTTTCAGCTGAAATGTCAGCATCTTTTCTTGACCTGACTTCTTGAACAGCCTGCCTTCGATCGTTTTCCTCTGTTCTTTATTATTTCACCCTCATGTTTACTTTCTTTACAAAATGTTCACAACTCACAACTATTTTCCTTCTCTCCTCATTTTTTGGTCTGCCCCGCCCCCTCACATAAGCTCCACAAATATGCAGGGACTGAGCTGGTTTTGTATTTTTGTTTTTTCCCTAACGTATCTCTAGCATCTCCCACAGGGCCTCGCATGTAGTAACTGTTCAAAATATATTTGATTATGTAAACAAAAGAGTAATAAGATAGAATGCTAATTTTCTTTTTCTTTTTTTTGGAGACAGTCTCGCTCTGTCGCCTAGGCTGGAGTGCAGTGGCATGATCTCAGCTCACTGTAATCTCCGCCTCCCAGGGTCAAGCAATCCTCCTGCCTCAGACTCCCTAGTAGCTGGGACTACAGGCGCGTGCCACCACGCCTGGCTAATTTTTGTATTTTTAGTAGAGACGGGGTTTCACCGTGTTGGCCAGGCTGGTCTCAAACTCCTGAGCTCAAGTGATCCACCTGCCTCGACTTCCCAAAGTGTTGAGATTACAGGGATGAGCCACCTCGCTGGCAGAATGCTAATTTTCTAGTAGCTCTAAGTGGTTCCAGTGGTTTCCGGTGGTTCTATGATTGTCAGAAGGCATAATCTCCCTCCTCCCTCTTTCACTCTCCAGTGGGTCCCAGTGTCTTTTGTTTTCTTCTTTGTGTCTATATGTACTAAATGTTTAGCTCCCACTTACACATTTGATCCTTTTGTTCTTTAGTTTCCCACACATAAGTAACATATAATCATACCCTATTAATTGGTTTATGGAAACATTACTCATAAAGGCAATTTGGAAGTGATGATGAGTGGCCACACTTCTAGTCAGGCATGCAAACAGTGTGTGTGAATACATTTAAGAAAATGAAACGCATACAGCCGGATGTGCCTTCTCCCTGAAAACTGAGAAATCTCTCTATGAAAACCAGTGGCAGTTTGTCTGAGGACAGTGCATGATCACATGATGAAAAGATCCTTTAGCAAATCTTTATGAGTTAATTTGTATTTCTTCTTTGATGTGGAAAAGGGACTAGTAGTTGGGGCAGGGTGGCTGACGCCTGTAATCCCAGAACTTTGGAAGGCCTAGGCAGGCGGATCACTTGCGCTCAACACGGTGAAAGCCTGTCTTTACTAAAAATACAAAAATTAGCCGGGCATGGTGGCATAGGCTGTAGTCCCAGCTACTTGGAGGACTGAGGTAGGAGGATTGCTTGAACCTGGCGGGTCAAGACTGTAGTGAGGTGAGATTGCGCCACTGCACTACAGCCTGGGTGACAAAGTGAGACCCTGTATAAAAAAAGGAAAAAATGGACTTGTAAAATCTTAAGGGGCTGGAGAAAATAATCTTAAAATCGTGACTATAGGTTGCTGCTTTTTGTCTCTGTTTGGACTAATAAGATATACACTACTACCAGAAGATTCCAAAGCCAATTGTTACAGGCCTGGAATCAAAAGGATATTATGTAGGATTGCATTTTGTTTCTAGAATTTCTTTTTCTAGCAGCTTGACATTTTATATGTTAATAATACCTTATGCATTTACAACATTTTGCAACACATTTTCACATTCATAAGCAAGGGAGACATTATCACTCTTGTAGAGGTGTGGAAACAACACCTTTAAAGTATCAAGTATTTTGCTCCAGGTCACAGAATTAGTAAAAGGCAATGTGAGTGGAGAGAGGTGCTCTCAAACTCCAGATTTTTTGCTTCCGGCTCAGGGTTTATTCCACTACCCTAAGCCATCTCTCTCATAAGTGCTAAATGATAAACTGACATTTCCTGGTAGCACTAATAGAGGCTTGCAGATAAATAATCGAAGTCATTTTAAAAGCAGAAACACTAAAAAAAAAATCTATAATTGTGTAAGCATCTCGAATATTGACCTGAGTGATCTTGCCAATATTCATATTTCAAGCCTCCTTTCTTTGGTTCATGGCTTATTCCAGTTTTGAAACATTTGATATGCTTTTAAAAATCACGACTCTGTTTTTAGATACAGTTCAGAAAGATACTTTTATTAACTATTTTGCCACATGAAGTTCAAAACTATCTTGGTTACCTAGTGCCCTCTGCTGAAACAGTCATAGTATAACAAATTAGTAATAGAGGAACGAATTTCTTCTAAGCAACTGAATATTGATATTATGTCTCAGGATAGAAAACCCCCCTAATTTTATAGTAATTCTTCAAGAAACTCCTCATATCTAAGTGTATTAGATTATATAAATGAAGAATTTATATTAGTAGTCCCTAACTCAGTGGCCAACTCATAGGACATTTAATAAATGTTTGGTGAATTAATGTACATATACTTCAGTTTATTCTAGTGGTGCTCATGTGACAATCTACTGTGGCATTCCTTTGTGAAGTAGGATCATTCTTTTACAGTTTCAATTAGTCTTGAGTAATTTTCACTTGTACTCCTATAGCCCCGTGTTGAGACTTGGCAGCCATAGTGATTCCTCATCTCTCCCCACCCCCACCCCCCAGATTGTTATTTTGGTTTTGCTCAAAATACACAGGAAGTTTCCAAGAGCTTAGACTTTTGAGTAAAACAGATCTGAGTTTAAATCCAGGCTCTGCCATTTTCTTTGACAAATTACTCATCCTTTAAAAGGGTTTCTATCTGTAGAATGGGGAAAATAGCCTAACTTATAGGATCATTGTGAGGATTTAAATGACGTAATGCAAAGAAAGGGCCCAGCACAACACGTGCCACTTAGCAACTGGTCAGTAATTGCTAGCTTTTATCTATAATTATTTTTCATATCTCACATTCTAACAATTTTCAGCCAAGAAGATTTGCCCTAGACTCCTTATCCTTTCAGGCCTCTTTACACTTATCAACCATTTTTTATTAGATCTTCCTCCTTCCTTGTGAAGATGGTAAAACGGTCTTCATTTAATACAATGTGAGGAACCTGGAGCACAGAGAAAAAACTTGGGAATCATTGAAATGGAACAAGACAGGAACAAACAAGTTTTTATTGTTTATTTCACTATACTAGTTTAAAGGAGTTGGTCACATTTTAATATAATTTAATTTTAACAAAGGAAACATCTTGGGTTTGTTGTGTTTTCTAAATTTACTTTAAATTTTTATCACATTAATGCATGTACATAGTTTTAAAAGCCAAAAAGGATGATAAGGCTTGTAAAAAATGGAGTTCCTTGTCCCATCCCTCCCCCAAAATGGCCCCCTCCCTCCATTCCCCAGCAATCACTCTTTCAAGCCTTTTAGCTGGTGTATTAGGGTTCTCCTGAGAAACAGAATATATATACACAATATATATGATATGATATGCATGTATTATCTATCATAGATAGATATCTAAATTATCTATATATGCCTGGCCATAATGGTCTTTTGAAAAATAGTTTTATCGACCGGGTGTGGTGGCTCATGCCTGTAATCCCAGCACCTTGGGAGGCTGAGGTGGGTGGATCACTTGAGCTCAGGAGTTTGAGACCAGCCTGGCCAACATTGTGAAACCTCGTCTCTACTAAAAATACAGAAATTAGTTGGGCGTGGCGGTGCACACCTGTAGTCCCAGCTACTTGGGAGGCAGGGGCAGGAGAATCGCTTGAACCCGGGAGGTCGAGGCTGCAGTGAGCCAAAATAGTGCCACTGCACTCCAGCCTGAGTGACAGAGGGAGGCCCTATCTCAAAAAAAAAAAAGGCTGGGCACGGTGGCTCGCACTTGTAATCCCAGCACTTTGGGAGGTTGAGACGGGTGGATCTCCTGAGGTCAGGAGTTCGAGACTAGCCTGGCCATGATGGCAAAGCCCTGTCTCTACTAAAAATACAAAAATTAACCAGGCATGGTGGTGCACACCTGTAGTCCCAGCTACTTGGGAGGCTGAGGCAGGAGAATTACTGGAACCTGGGAGGCAGAGGTTGCAGTGAGCAGAGATGATGCCACTGCACTCCAGCCTAGACAACAGAGCAAGACTCTCTCCAAAAAAGAAAACTGTAAAAATAAAAATAGCTTTATCATCTAGCATAGCATAGGGATGCTATCTCTCCTTTTATCTCTTTGAAGTTGTTAAAGTATGGGTTTTTTTTTTAACTGTAATTTTTTTTCTGTTACTACTTGTCTCAGTTTTCTCCAAGTTCCTTTTGACTATTCTTTTGGTTTCTTCCATATTAGACTTTCTTCAAATGTCTGATGATTCTTGGCTGTTCATTTATAGTTAAGAGTTAGAGATAAAAATGCTCACTTAAATCTTAGTGTGTTTGAAGCTTTTCAAAACTAGTGGGTTTCACTGTAGGGATATCACAGTTCAGATTCCTAGTTAATTTCCTCAGAGAGTTCTGTAATTAAAAAAAGTATGCCAAACCACACAGTGCACTTAGTGACATAGTAGATTTATATTCTTGCACAAATTCCATATCTTGCTGTAGACCAATAATGAATACCAGTTTGTGAACCAAACATTGGGTAGCAACGTGTTAATCGCTCTCTAAGGAATGAAACCCTGGATGCCAACATCATGGAGCTCAATTGGAGGTTAAATATATTACTTGGAATAAGTAGATTTTCACTTGCTGCACATTTACTAATTTCAGTAAATTACTCATACCTTCAGATATTCCTGGTGTCTCTGAGTCTACCTTTTCTCTGCTTCAAACTTTCCAGATAATAAACCTCCAATCTAATGGTGTGATTCTCAAATTCTAACATGTACTAGAATCCCATGGAGGGCTTGGTAAAACACACGTTGCTGGATCCCATTGAGGCAGGAGAATAGGGTCTGGAGGCAGGGAACCTAAGGCTGTTTCACTCTGACTTCCTGGAACTAAATTGCAAGGAAAATCCTAACTTTGCACACCTAAGTAACAAAAAGAGCAGAGGCTACTCCCTTGGATCTTTTCTGCGTGGCAGATGGGAAATTTGCTGTCTACAACAAATCATGCTGAGTGCGGGTAGAGTCTTTGTTTGCAACTTTGTAACTTCACTCCAGCCTCTGAATGGTTGCTTTCTGCAACCAATCAGACTGAGCGGGGGATACCACTTCATTTACATGAGGTTAGCATGAAGTGCCCAATGGGAAACTTCTAGGGGGCCCAAGAAGATTCTGTATCTGGGCCCTTGAGCCACTGCTTGGGTCTGCTCCCACACCGTGGAGTGTACTTTCTTTTTCAATAAATCCTTGCTTTCGTTCTTTTGTTGCTTCATTCTTTCTTTGCTTTACTGGGTGTTTCTTCCAATTCTTTGTTCAAAACACCAAGAACCTGGACAACTTGCAGTCATGACTCTCTACCGGTGACACCATCTGTAGAGTTTCTCATTCAGGAAGTCAGGGGTGAAGCCTGATAATTTGTATTTGTAATTTTCTATTGCTGCTGGTACAGAGACCTCACTTTGAGATTACTGATTGACAGCCTATGTGGGTTGAAAGAAGGCATCTACAAATGACCTTCCCTCCTTATAATTCAACCAGTTCTTCTATTTTCAATACCATACTTACCCCTCCTCTGGAGATAGCTGTGCCTTCAATTTAAGAACCATTGCAGGGTGCTGCAACAAAATTAAGCTTACTCCTTTCTGGATTCACACCCCCACCTCCAACGTACACACACACACACACACACACACACACACAACTTTAGGCTTAGATTTTGGCTTTTTCAGTTCTCTGAAGTCAGTTCTGTCTAGTCGATCCACTTTTCAGCTTCCAAAATTTTACTGACACATCTTAGCCATTATAGTCTCCTCTCCCAGGCTTTTAGTGCTTTTGAGCTTATGCCTTTTCAAAAAAAAAATTCTGACATTTTGGTATAAGCAACGAAATGAACACTTGCTTCAAACTGGCATGTTTAATAGGAAGTCAATGCAGGAAGCTATAAAGGAGAAACTAATAGTTATCTTAAAATTTCACTGTTCAGAAATAATCATCATTGACATTAGGTAAACATCTTTCCCTGAATATATACATGTAAAAAACAGAAGGCTGAGTGTAGTGGCTCACGCCAGCAATCCCAGCACTTTGGGAGGGCAAGGCAGGCGGATCACGAGGTCAAGAGATCAAGACCATCCTGGCCAACAAGGTGAAACACCGTCCCTACTAAAAATACAAAAATTAGCTGGGCGTGGTGGCGTGCCTGTAGTCTCAGCTACTCAGGAGGCTGAGGCAGAAGAATCACTTGAACCTGTGAGGCGGAGGTTGCAGTGAGCCAAGATCGTGCCACTGCATTCCAGCCTGGTGACAGAGCAAGATTCTGTCTCAAAAAAAAAAAAGAAAAAAGAAAAACTCTTTATTTTTATATGTGATTATATTATATGTCTTTGTTAAAATTTATTTAATTTACTTAAAAGGAAAATTTTAAAACTGAAAAAAATTACTGAATTACAAATAAATATTTTTTCTCCAAAGTGATATTAGTCCTCACTGGGGGCATCACATCATCTGACTTTAAAATCTGCTACAAAGCTATAGTAAGCAAAACAGCATGGTAGTGGCATAAAAACAGACACATAGACCAATGGAACAGAATATAGAGAACTCAGAAATAAATCCATACATTTATAGCCAATTCATTTTCAACAAAGGCACCAGAAACATACATTGGGGAAAAGACAGTCTCTTCAATAAATAGTACTGGGAAAACTAGATAACCATATGCAGAATAATGAAACTAGACCCCTATCTCTTTTGACCATATACAAAAATCTAATCAAAATGAATCAAAGACTTCAATGTAAGACCTGAAACTATGAAACTACTAGAAGAAAACATTGGGGAAATACTCCAGGTCATTGGTCTGGGCAAAGATTTTTTGAGTAAGATTTCAAAAACACAGGCAACCAAAGCAAAAATACACAAACGAGATTACATCAAGCTAAAAAACAAACAAACAAAAAACCCTTCTAAACAGCAAAGGAAATAACAGAGTGGAGAGACAACCTACAGAATGGGAGAAAATTTGCAAACTATCTATCCGATGATAGATTAATAACCAGAATATATAAGGAACTCAAACAACTCGATAGCAAAAACAACAACGAAACCAAATATCTGATTTAAAAATGGGCAAATAAGCTGAGTAGACATTTCACAAAAGACGACATACAAATAGCCAACAGGTAAATGGAAAAATGCTCAACATCACTAGTCATCAGAGAAATGCAAATCAAAACCACAATGAGATATCATATCACTCCAGTTAAAATAGGTATTGTCAAAAAGACCATTTGCTGGCAAGAATGTGGAGAAAGGGGAATGTTCACATACTGTTGGTGGAAATGTAAATTAATACAGCTACTATTACAGTGGCTGTACACTATTACACTATGTAAAGGAAAACAGTATGGAGAATCCTCAAAAACTAAAAATAGATCTTCCATATGATCTAGCAATCTCACTGCTGGGTATACATCCAAAAGAAAGGAAATCAATATCAAAGAGATATCTGCACTCTCATGTCTACTGCAGCAGTATTCACGATAGCCAAGATTGTAAACAACCTGTCCACCAACAGATGTAAGGGTACTTTTCTGTAGAGTTTAAAAAGAAGAAAAAGAAAAGCAAAAACAAACAAAAAACAAAAACAAACCAAAAAAATTCACAGACCCTTTGAAAGAAGCAACTTGCTGCTCTAAACTCCATGAGACGGTAAATAAACTGTGAGTGGCCAATGTGTGAGAGGGGAAAGTCTGCTTCTGAACACACATCCTCACTGGAGAACCTGAAAATCCAGATCACGGGAGAAGGATTTAACCTAACCTAGAGCTGAAACAAATTTAGAGAGTTGAGTGAAATATGAAGGTAGAAGAAGCAGTGGGAAAAGCCCTATAGGCACTCCTCATCCCCAGGAAGGCCAGGAAAGGAATTTCTGACTTTTTCTCACAGCGGTCTTTGTTGGGGGGCTGCCAGTGGAACTGGGAAAAGACCACAGGGGGAAAGAAACTTCAAGCTGAACTTTGTAATAATTTTGACCAAGCGTGAATTTTCCTGGGCAAAATGGAGAGGGGCGTGAACAGGAAGTGCAGATAAGAGCATGGAAGCCACAGCAGGCAGGGAGAGGCAGGGCGTGAAAGCCCTGCTTGCTTTCTCAGCAGGGAAGCTTGTAGCCTGGGGCAAGATCTCAGTCCTGCTCACCTGGATATAAACTCCATGCTGTTGGTGGGGCATGGTGGGAGTGAGATTGGCTTTGCTGGCTGCATGGGAGCTGGATGAGACCTGTCACTGCCGTCAGGTGTTCCTGAGGAAGAAGAGAAATCTGACAGTCTGGAAAACTTATTTGAGGGAATAATCGAGGAAAACTTCTCTGGCCTTCCTAGAGATCTAGACATCCAAATACAAGAAGCTCAAAGAACACCCAGGACATTCATCACAAAAAGATCATCACCTAGATACACAGTCATCAGGTTATCTAAAGTCAAGGCAAAAGAAAGAATCTTAAGGACGGTGAGGGCAAAAGCATCTGGTAACCTATAAAGGAAAACCTATCAGAATAACAGCAGATTCCTCAGCAGAAACCCTCCAAGCTAGAAGGGATTGGGGTCCTATCTTTAGCATCCTTAAACAAAACAACTATTAGCCAAGAATCTTGTATCCAGCAAACCTAAACTTCATTAAGTGAAGGAAAGATAAAGTCTCTTTCAGACAAACAAATGCTGAGAGAATTTGCCACTACCATGCCAGCACTACAAGAAACGCTAAAAGGAGTTATAAATCTTGAAACAAAACCTCGAAATACACCAAAATAGAACCACTTTAAAGGATAAATCCCACAGTGCTTCTAAAACAATAACAACAACAACAAACATAAGGTATTCAGGCAACAACTAGCAGGATGAACAGAATAGTATCTCACATCTCAATATTAACGTTGAATGTAAATGACCTAAATGATCCACTTAAAAGACATAGAATTGCAGAACGGATAAGAATTCACCAATCAAGTGTCTGCTGTCTTCAAGAAACTCAGCTAACACATAAGGACTCACATAAACTTAAGGTAAAGGGGTGGAAAAAGATATTCCATGCAAATGAACATCAAAAGCATGCAGGAATATCTGTTTTTATATCAGACAAAAAAAAAAAAAAGACCTTAAAGTAACAACAGGTAAAAAAGACAAAGAGGGACATTATGTAATGATTAAAGGAGTAGTCCAACAGGAAAATAGCACAATCCTAAACATATATGCACCTAATTCTAGAGCTCCCAAATTCACAAAACAATTACTACTAGACCTAAGAAATGAGATAGACGGCAACTCAATAGTAGTGGGGGACCTCAGTACTCCACTGGCAGCACTAGATAGATCATCAAGACAGAAAGCCAAAAAAGGAACAATGGACTTATACTATACCCTAGAACAAATGAACTTAACAGATATTTACAGAACATTCTACCCAACAACTGCAGAATATACATTCTATTCATCTGTAAATTCAATGCAATTCCCATCAAAATACCACTGTCATTCTTCACAGAACTAGAAAAAGCAATCCTAAAATTCATATGGAACAAAAAGAAGAGCCTGCATAGCCAAAACAATACTAAGCAAAAAAAACAAATCGGGCTGGGCACGGTGGCTCACACCTGTAATCGCAGCACTTTGGAAGGCCAAGGTGGGTGGATCACCTGAGGGCAGGAGTTCGAGACCATTCTGGCCAACATGGTGAAACTCCATCTCTACTAAAAATACAAAAAATTAGCTGGGTATGGTGGCACGCGGCTCTAATCCCAGCTACTCGGGAGGCTGAGGCAGGAGAATTGCTGGCACCCAGGAGGTGGAGGTTGCAGTAATCACATCATTGCACCTCCAGCCTGGGCAACAAGAGCAAAACTCCATCTCAAAAAAAAAAAAAAAAAAAAAAAAGAACAAATCCAGAGGTCACATTACCTGATCTCAAACTATACTACAAGGCCATAGTCACCAAAACATCATAGTACTGGCATAAAAATAGGCACATAGACCAATGGAACAAAATAGAGAACCCAGAAATAAAGCCAACTACTTATAGCCAACTGATCTTCAACAAAGCAAACAAAAACATAAGTGGGGAAAGCACACCCTGTTCAACAAATGATGCTGGGATAATTGGCAAGCCACATACGGAAGAATGAATCTGTAGCAAAACTCCATCTCAAAAAATAAATAAATAAAAATAAATAAAAAATCTGCCAGGTGCGGTGCCTTATGCCTATAATCCCAGCATTTGGCAGGTCAAGGTGGGAGGATCACTTTAGCTCAGGAGTTCGAGACCATCCTAGGCAACATGGCGAAACTCCATCTCTACAAAAAATTGCAAAATTAGCAGGGCATGGTGGCATGCATCTGTAGTCCCACCTACTGGAGTGCAGTGGCACGATCTGGGCTCATTGCAACCTCCGCCTCCCGGGCTCAAGCAATTCTGTCTCAGCCTCCAGAGTAGTTGGGACTACAGGCGCATGCCACCATACTCGGCTAATGTTTGTATTTTTAGTAGACACGGGGTTTCACCATGGTGGTCAGGCTGGTCTTGAACTCTTGACCTCAGGTGATCCACCCGCCTTGGCCTCCCAAAGTGCGGGGATTACAGGTGTGAGCCACCGCACCCAGCCAGTCTTTCATGTCTTTTAGTGCTATTGTGGATGTTGGGCCTTACAATTTTTAATTCTGATTTTTTCTTCCTAGTATTTAGAAATACAACTAATTTTTGAAATTGATCTTGTAACATTCAACTGTGCTGAACTCATTTATTAGTTCCAGCAGCTTTTTTGTACATTCTGTAGAATTTTCTACTTAAAATGATGTCATCTACAAGTAAAGGCAATTTAATGTCTCCTTTTCCAATCTGGATATATTTTATTGATTTTTCTTGCCTTAATATACTGGCTTTCTTTAGTACAATGTTGAATACAAGTGGTGAGAACTTACATGCTTGCCTTACTCCTAATGTTAGGGAGCAACATTCAGTCTTTCACCATTAAGTATTAAATTAGCTTCAGATTTTGAGGGGTGACTTTTATAAAGTTGAGGAAATGTTATTCCTTTTAGTTAGATAACATTCTATTATTTATTTGTTTGTTTGTTTGTTTACTTATTTGAGGCAGTCTTGCTCTGTTACCTAGGCTGGAGTACAGTGATGCAATCATGGCTCACTTCAGCCTCAACTTCCCTGGCCCAAACAATCCTCTCACCTCAGTCTTCTGAGTAGCTGGGACTACAGACACATGTCACCATGCCCTGCTAATTTTGGAATTTTTTGCAGAGATGGAGTTTTGCCATGTTGCCTATGATGGTCTCGAACTCCTGGGCTCAAGTGATCCTCCCACCTTGACCTCCCAAATTTTGGGATTATAGTCATGAGCCACCACACCTGGCAGATTTTTTATTTATTTTTATTTACTTATTTATTTTTTAAGATGGAGTTTTGCTCTTGTTGCCCAGGCTGGAGTGCAATGGTGCAATCTTGGCTCCCTGCAACCTCCCTCTCCCAGGTTCAAGTGATTCTCCTGCCTCGGCCTCCCAAGTAGCTGGGATTACAGGCATGCGCCACCACTCGTGGCTAATTTTGAATTTTTAGTAGAGATGGGGCTTCACGATGTTGGCCAGGCTGGTTACTCCTGACTTCAGGTGATCCTGATCCCGCCTGTGCCTGCCAAAGTGCTGGGATTACAGGCGCAAGCCACCACACCTGGCCCTGGCAGATTTAAAAAAAAAAAATCAGGAACAGATATTGGATTTTTGTGAAATCTTTTTCTGCATCTACTGAGATGAACATATAGCAGGTTCGTTTTTTGTTTGGTTTGGTTTTGGTTTTCTTCTATGGTAAATTCCATTGATTTTCAAATGTTAAACCAAACTTGGGGAAATTCCAGTTAGGCATAATGTATTACCATTTTTGGACATTGTTTGATTCAACTCGGTAAAATTTTGTTAAGGCTCTTTTTGCATTTATGTTCATGAGGTATATTGGTCCTTAGTTTTTGTTTGTTTGTATGTTTGTTTGAGTCTTGTAATTGTTGTATTTTGGTGTCAGAGTAATGCTAGCCTCTAGTCTCATAGGATGAGTTGGTATTTTATTCTTCTCAAATTTTTGGAAGAATTTGCATAGCATTGGTCTTATTTCCTAAATGTTTGGTAGAATTCACCAAATAATTTAATTGTTAAAATTTGTTTAATTTTTATGTTTTAACTTTTATTTTAAGTTCAGGGTTATATGTGCAGGTTTGTTATATAGGTAAACTCATGTCATGGGGGTTTGTTGTACAGATTACTTCGTTACCCAGGTATTAAGCCAGTACCCATTAGTTGTTATTCCTGATCCTCTCCCTCCTTCCAACCTTCACCCTCTGATAGGCCCCAGTGCGTGTTGTTCCCCTGTATGTGTCCATGTGTTATCATTTAGCTCCCACTTATAAGTGAGAACATGCAGTATTTGGTTTTCTGTTCCTTTGCTAGTTTGCTAAGGATAATGGCCTCCAGCTCCATCCATGTTCCTTAATAGGACATGATCTCATTCTTTGTTATGGCTGCATAGTATTCCATGGTGTATAGGTACCACATTTTCTTTATCCAGTCTACCATTGCTGGGCATTTAGGTTGATTCCATGTCTTTACTATTGTGAATAGTGCTACAATAAACATATGCATGTATGTATCTTTATAACAGAACAATTTATATTCCTCTGGGCATATACCAAGTAATGGAATTGCTAAATCAAATGATATTTCTGTTTTTAGGTCTCACCAAAGAATTTATATGAGCCCGGAGTAGTTTTATTTTAATAGGATGATTTTA
This sequence comes from Nomascus leucogenys, assembly GCF_006542625.1. Taxonomy (NCBI): domain Eukaryota; kingdom Metazoa; phylum Chordata; class Mammalia; order Primates; family Hylobatidae; genus Nomascus; species Nomascus leucogenys. The sequence continues at coordinate 27,683,970 of NC_044392.1, read as the reverse complement.
ACTACAAGTACAAGTTCTTTAATAGAAATGGTGCTATTTGGGATTCTCTTTCTTTTGTGTGTGCTTAGGTAGCTTGTATCTCTCAATGAATTTGTCCATTTCATCTAAATTGTTGAATTTATTGGCATGACATTGCTCCTAATTTCCTTTGTTTCGCTTTTAATACCTGTGGATTCTGTATTGATATCACGTCCTTATTCCTGACATAGGCAATTTGTATCCTCTCTATTTTTCTTTTAATTCCTTCCTTCTTTCTTTTTTTCCTTTTCTTTTTCCTTCTCTTCCTCCTCCTTTTACATCCAGAATACACACTGCAGTTCCTTTCTTCCTTTTACTGATCAGCCTGGCTAGAAGATTATCAATTTAGTTGATCACAAAGTAACAGCTTTTGGTCTCATTAATTTCCTCTATTACTTTTCTGCTTCTGTTTATGCTCTTTATTCTTCTTATTTATTTATTTATTTATTTTTGCTTACTTTGGGTTTCATGTACTCTTTTCATTTCTAGATTATTAAGGAGGAAGCTGGTGACACTGATTTGGTTCTTTTTTTCTAATATAGGCATTTGGTGCAATAAATTTCCCTCTGAGTACTGCTTTAGCTACATTTCACAAATTTCAATATGTTGTCATTTTTTTTTAACTCAACTCAAATTGTTTTCTGATTTCCCTTTTTGATTTCTTCTTTGACCCTATGGGTTGTTTAGAAGTGTCTTATTTCATTTACAACTATTTTGAGGGTTTTTTTCAGATATTTCTATTTTTGATTTTTAATTTGATTCCACTTTGGTTAGAAAACATACTTTATATGATTTGAATCCTTTAAATTTATTGAGATTTTGGGGCAGCTCACAATATCATCTGTCTTAGTAAACGTTCCATCTGCACTTAAAAAATATGTATTTTGTTGTCTTTGAGTGGAGTGTTTTATAAATTTCAATTTTGTCAAATTATTTGATAGTGTTGTTCAACTCTGTGTCTTTGCTAATTTTCTGTTCACTTGTTCTATCACATATTGAGAGATGGATATCAAAATCTCTGACTATAGTTGAGGATTACATCTATTTATTCTCGGTTCTATCAGTTTTGCTCCTTGTACTGTGAAAATGTGTTATTAGGTCCATAATTTAGGATTATTATTTCCTCTTCACGAATTGACTACTGTATCATTAAAAATCATCTTCTTTATCTCTGGTAGTACTTTTTAAGTGCTGAAATATTTGCCTATAACTACTCCAGTTTTCTTTTGATTAGTGTAAGCATATTATATATTATTCTATTCTTTTACTTTTAATGTATTTGTATTTTTATATTTAATGTGGGCTTCTTGCAGGTAGGATATAATTGAAATCTTACTCTTTGCCTTTTTTTTTTTTTTTTTTGAGATGGAGTCTCACTCTGTCACCCAGGCTGGAGTGCAGTGGCACAATCTCGGCTCACTGCAAGCTCCACCTCCCAGGTTCACGCCATTCTCCTGCCTCAGCCTCCTGAGTAGCTGGGACTACATGTGCCCACCACCATGCCCAGCTAATTTTTTGTATTTTTAGTAGAGATGGGGTTTCACTGTGTTAGCCAGGATGGTCTCAATCTCCTGACCTTGTGATCTGCTCACCTTGGCCTCCGAAAGTGCTGGGATTACAAGCGTGAGCCACCACACCCAGCCTACTCTTTGCCTTTTAATGGGCTATGTTTAGACCATTTATATTTAATGTAATTATCATTATTATTTTTATTAGAGATAGTCTTTCGCTTTCACCCAGACTGGAGTGTAGTGGTGTTATCATTGCTCATTGCAGTCTTAAATTGTTGGACTCAAGCAGTTCTCCTGCTCTGGCCTCCCACAGTGTTGGGATTACAGGAGTGAGCCACCATGCCTGGTCTACATTTCATGTAATTTTTTTTTTTTTACGTTTTGCATTTCTCTCTTTTTTATGTCTTTTTTTAAAGTTCAGGGATACATGTGCAAGATGTAAAGGTTTGTTACATAGGTAAAAATGTGCCATGATGATTTGCTGCACAGATCATCCCATCACCTAGGTATTAAGCCCAGCATCCATCAGCTATTCTTTCTGATGCTCTCCTTCCTCCCTTCTCCTCCCACCCTCAACAGGCCTTAGTGTGTGTTGTTCCCCACCATGTGTCCATGTGTTCTCATCATTCAGCTCCCACTTATAAGTGAGAAAATGCAGTATTTGGTTTTCTGTTCCTGCATTAGTTTGTTGAAGATAATGGCCTCCAGCTCCATCCATATCCCTGCAAAGGACATGATCTCATTCCTTTTTTATGACTGCATAGTATTCCATGGTGTATATGTACCACATTTTCTTTATCCAGTCTATCATTGCTGGGCATCTCTATGTCTTTGCTATTGTAAATAGTGGTGCAATGAACATATGCATATATGTATCTATAATAGAATGAGGGCTGGGCACAGTGGCTAATGCCTGTAATCCCAGCATTTTGGGAGGCCAAGGCAGGTGGATCACCTGAGGTCAGGAGTTTGAGACCAGCCTGGCTGACATAGTGAAACCCCGTCTCTTCTAAAAATACAGAAATTAGCCAGGCATGGTGGCATGCACCTGTAGTCCCGGCTATTTGGGAGGTTGAGGTACAAGAATTGCTTGAACCTGGGAGGCGGAGGTTGCCGTAAGCCCAGTTCACACCACTGCACTCCAGCCTGGGTGACAGAGTGAGACTCCATCTCAAAAAAAATAAAAGAAAAAGAAAAAAAAAAGAATGACATATTCCTTTGGGTATATACCCAGTAATTGGATTGCTGGATCAAATGGTATTTCTGCTGCTCCTAGGTCTTTGAGGAATCGCCACACTGTCTGTCACAATGGTTGAACTAACTTACACTCCCACCAACAGTGTAAAAGTGTTCCTTTTTCTCCATAACCTTGCCAACATCAGTTTTTTTTTTGACTTTAACAATAGCCATTCTGAGTGGTGTGAGATGGTATCTCATTGTGGTTTTGTTTTGCATTTCTCTAATGATCAGCAATGTTGAACTCTTTTTTATATGTTTGTTGGCTACATGTACATATTCTTTTGAGAAGTGTCTGTTCTTGTCCTTTTCCCACTTTTTAATGGGGTTGTTTTCTTTTCTTGTAAATTTGTTTACATTCCTTGTAAATGCTGGATATTAGACCTTTGTCAGATGGATAGATTGTAAAAATTTTCTCCCACTCTGTAGGTTGTCTGTTCATTCTGATGATCTTTTCTTTTGCTGTGCAGAAGTGCTTTAGTTTAATTAGATCCTATTTGTCAATTTTTGATTTTGTTGCAATTGCTTTTGGCATCTTCATCATAAAATCTTTGCCTGTGCCTATGCCCTGAATGGTATTGCCTAGATTTTCTTCTTGGGTATTTATGATTTTGAGTTTTACATTTAAGTCTTTAATCCACCTCGAGTTGATTTTTTTATATGATATAAGGAAGGGGTCCAGTTTCAGTTTTCTGCATATGACTAGCCAGTTCTCCTAGCACCATTTATTAGATAGGGAATCCTTTTCCCATTGCTTGTTTTTGTCAGGCTTGTCGAAGATCAGATGGTTGTAGGTGTGCGGTTTTATTTCTGGGTTGTCTATTCTGTTCCATTGGCTTATGTGTCTGTTCTTGTACCAACACCATGTTCTTTTCGTTACTGTAGGCTTGTAGTATAGTTTGAAGTCAGGTAGCATGATGCCTCCAGCTTTGTTCTTTTTGCTTAGGATTGTCTTGGCTATTTGGGCTCTTTTTTGGTTCCATATGAATTTTAAAATAGTTCTTTTAAAATTCTGTGAAGAATGTCAATGATAGTTTATTGGGAATAGCGTTGAAGCTATAAATTGCTTTGGGTGGTATGGCCATTTTCATGATATTAATTCTTACTATCCATGAGCATGAAATGTTTTTCCATTTGTTTTTGTGTCATCTTTCGTTTTGAGTTTTTATTGTTTTTGCATTGATTCTTTCTTTTCTTTGTGGGCTTATTCACCTTCAATCTTCAAGGTTGCTGACCTTTGTTGGGATTTTTGTGTTGCTTTCTTTGTTGTTGTTGTTTTCCGTTTGTTTGTTTGTTTTTCTTTTAACCATCTGGCCACTCTTCCATAGGGCTGCTATGGTTTTCTGGGGGTCTACTCCAGACACTAGTCACCTTTGTTTTTCCTGTACCTGAAGGTATCACTGATGAAGACTGTGAAACACCAAAAATGGCAGCCTGCCCCTTCCTCTGGAAGCTCCATCTCAGGGGGGTACTGATCTATTGTTAGCCTGAATGCACCTGTAGGAGATGGCTGGAGACCCTGGTTGGGAGGTCTTACCCAGTTAGGAGGAACGGGATCACAGACCCACTTAAAGAAGCAGTCTGGCTACTTTTTGGTAGAGCAGCTGTGCTGTATTGGAGAACCTTTCAGCCCCTGATCAGTTTGGGCTCTCCAAGGCCCACAGGCTGGACTAGCTGAGAAGCCTGAATGGCCAAGGTGGTGGCCTGTCTGTTCTGGCACGCTTCTAATGATATCAGAATTGCCTGGATCAATGATAGACAGCGTGCATACTCTGCAGTATGTCCCACATGCTATGCCCAATTCAAAATTATTGTCACTGTAGTGATGGACACCAGTTTTGGTCAACATGGTATAGTACTCTATTTTGGATTTCCTCAAAGCTGGGCAGTTTTCAGTGAGGATAGCCAATTTTGCTTTGCCTTGCCTGATCATCTTTAGAGTCTACTTGTACACCAGTATGTACTTTCCACTTTTTAACAAGTAGGAGCCTAGAGTTGATCTATTCCACTGACTTTTTAATCTTCTTTGCAGCCACCATCTTCCTGCATTAGGTGTGGGATGGCCCCCAAACAAAAGCAGCTGCCAAGATAACCAGGAGGCAAGAAGGGAAGACCTAGAATTTTTCTAAAGCAAAACTTTGTTGGGCTGCCCACCTGTTTCATTCCCAGGAACCTTGTAATTATTAATTATTGCCACAAATCTCTTGGGTTAAAGCACTCGATTAACATTTCCTCTCTGCAGCTTAGTGTGGTAATTGCATCTCTCCTGTCTCTGATGATTAATGCTGCCACCTGGCCTTCTACACACCGGGATTCTATTATTCCATTGAAATCAGGGATTCCTAATTTCATGGCAACATTTCTGACCATCATCACTGACCTACAGAATACAGCCAATGCAGAGCTTTAAAAGGATACTGAGGCTCCCAACCCAGGCATTTATTAAATGATTAATTTTTCATATTTATTACTTTATTAATGGCTTGGTGAAGGAAATACCATCTAGGCCTCCAGGAGGTATGGTTGGTATATGGGTGATCATATCTGCTCTAACATACTTATTTCCCTAAGCCTGAGGTTTAATTCCTAGAGCATACCAAAGATGTATTGGCATCTCAATTTTTTTTTTTTTTTTTTTTTTTTTTTTTTTTTTGAGACAGAGTCTCACTCTGTCACTCAGGCTGGAGTGCAGTGGCGCAATCTCATCTCACTGCAAGCTCCACTGCCCGGGTTCAAGCGATTCTTCTGCCTCAGCCTCCCAAGTAGCTGGGATTACAGGCGTGCACCACCACATCCAGCTAATTTTTATATTTTTGGTAGAGACGGGGTTTCACCATCTTGACCAGGCTGGTCTTGAACTCCTCATCCCATGATCCACTCGCCTCGGCCTCCCAAAGTGCTGGGATGGCATCTCAATTTCATTCACTATAGGCCACTATTGAAGTCAGTCCTGCTAACCAGCCAAGCAAATTGTTAGTTACACCTAGGCAGTTAAACATATTAAATCCCCATATTTATGTTAATAAATTTAGCCAGATCCAACCTTATATTTTTTTTCTCTGTGGACTAATACCTTTAGAATATACTGTCAATATTGCTCCCCAAATTTCTGACAATACAAGTTATCCTTCAACTGCTGCATTTTCTGTCTATGTAGTATTTTCTCTCATTCAGTAGACCTTGCAATTTTCCCTCTGAGCTATACTGGGAATTAATTATTATTGTGAGTTTGGAGTTGATGCAGGTCTTGAGGAGCGAATTTTTTTTTTTAATTGGATATTGTCAGAATATAGATTGTATTTAAGCCACAAGATTGGATGTGACCATCAAGACAGTGAGCATAGATAGGAAAGAAAAGAGTTGCAAGGGCCAAACCCAATACTTAGGGATGGGGTTGAGGGAAATGGATCAGCAAAGCAAGAACGGCCAATGAGGTAAGAAGAAAACAAATCCTGAAGCAAGCGTAGAATGTGTTTAGCAGAGAAAAGAAAGATCAATGGTCTGAGAGTTAACCATTTGATTTAGGCACATAAAGGTTATTGGTGACCTTAGCAGGCAGTTTGAATTGTGATGAGGGCAAAACCCTAACTGGAGTAAGTTTAAGAGAAGACATGGAAGGAACTTGTAGATGGAAAATACAGGCAACACTTATGAAGAATTTTGTTGTAACAAAAGTAGAGAAATGGAATGTAAGTTGGAGGAGGATGTCAGGTCAAAGGAGGACATCTCTCTCTTTTTAGAATGGGGGATTTTTCAGCATGTTTCTGTGCTCGTGTGAATGATCCAGTAGAGACAGAAAAACTGATGCAGGAGGGTGAAGGGAGAATTACCAGAGTAATGTCCTCAATGAGGTGAGATGAGAAGGAATGGGATCTAGTGCTGCAATGGAAGAGTGGCTTTAGGAGAAAAGATAGTTCATTTTTATAAACAGGAGGAAAGGCAGTACCTGGGCACAGATATAGGATGGATAGATATGATGATGGTAGGAACCTGTGGAAATTCTCTCCTGGGTGCTTTTTATTTATTTTTCACTAATTAATTTTACTGAGATATAATTTGCATACAGTAATATGCACAGATCTTTTGTATATAATCTGATGAGTTAAGACGAATGTACCCTTCTGTGTAAAAAACACCCCGGTCAAGACAAACCCAGAACATTTCTGTCAATACAGCAAGTTCCCTCCAGCCCCTTTCCAGTTAATCCCCTCATCCTCCTCCTTGCCACCAACACCCCTCCTACTGCCCAACAACCCCAGGCAACAACTATTTTGATTTTTATCACTATAGACTAGTTTTACTAGTCTTAATCTTCACACAAATAGAATAATAAAATATGTAGTGTTTTCTGGCTTTTTTTCCTTAATATGATGTTGTTTTGAAGTCACCTATTGTATTATATATATCAATAGTTTATTATTTTATTACAGAGTAGTATTCCATAATACAAATGTACCACAGTATGCATATTCATTCTCCCATTGAACATTTGGATTGTTTCCAGTTTTTGGTTTTTGTGAATAAAGCTTCTATGAACATTCTTAGGCTAATCTTTTTGACAATTGTTTTTAACTCCAAGACCTGTACACTGAGAAAGATATTGTCCCTTAGCTTCAGATTCATATACCTAGTTGTCTACTTGAATGATTCCTAGCTTCCTCAAACTCAAAATATTCCAAACTGAGCCCTTCCCTTAAACCTGGTCCTCCTGCAAGATCTCCCTTCTCAGTAACAGCACCATTATCTACCTCACAGCCCCTGCTAGAAACTTAGAAGTTGCTCTTAACTTCTCCTCTCCCTTACCTGCTGTTTCCAGTCACTCACCATATCCTGTTGATTTGATTTCCTATCTTTTTTTGCAAACATCTTATGAATCCACCCACTTATCTACTACAGTCTAATCCATTTTCTATATAGAAAAAATATGGTTGGGCATGGTGGCTCATGCTTGTAATCCGAGCACGTTGGGAGGCCCAGGCAGCCGGCTCACTTGAGCCCAGGAGTTTGAGACCAGCCTAGACAACATGGCGAAATTCTTGTCTCTACAAACAAACAAACAAACAAACAAACAAAACTAGCTGGGCATGGTGGTGCAAGTCTGTGGTCCCAGATACTCAGGAGGCTGAGGTGGGAGGATTGCTTGAGCCTGGGGGGGTTCGAGGCTGCAGTGAGCCATGATGGTGCCACTGCACTCCAGCCTGGGTGACCAAAAGGAGACCCTGTTTCAAAAAAAAAAAAAAAAAAAAAAGAGTATTTTCTGAAGCTCAGATCTGATCATCTTTTTCCTGATCAACTCTTCTATAGTATCTATCCCTTGCCTTACCTTTACGATAAAAACCAAAGCCCTTAGTATGGTTTACAGTCATGATCCAGCCCCTGACTACCTTGGTAGCCTGATCTCAAAGCTCCAGGCCCACTGAACACATTTCCATTTTTCAAATGCTCTCTCTTGCTTGAGGCTCTTCACTTTGTCTAGAATATTCTCTTCCCTGCTCTTGTTTGCCTGGCTAATTTCTAGCATCGTTTTAACATTGCACTTCTGGGTGGCCATCGACCTCCACTATATGCTTCATAGCACACACTTGATCATAATTACTTTTTTTTTTTTTTTTTTGAGACAGAGTCTCATTCTGTCACCCAGGCTGGAGTGCAGTGGCACCATCTCGGCTCACTGCAAACTTCACCTCCCAGGTTCAAGTGATTTTCCTGCCTCAGCTTCCTGAGTAGCTAAGATTACAGGCACTGGCCACCATGCCTGGCTAATTTTTGTATTTTTAGTAGAGATGGGGTTTCACCATGTTGGCCAGGCTGATCTCGAACTCCTGATCTCAGGTGATCCGCTCGCCTCAGCCTCCTGAAGTGCTGGAATTACAGGAGTGAGTCACCGCGCCCGACCTATAATTACTTATTGAATTGTCTTTATTTCCCTCAAGTGGAATAAACAGTCTTGTTCACTGTTGCATTTCCGTTGCTTAGTACATAGTAAAAATACTTAATAAATATCTGCTAATTGAATAAATAGCACTTAATAGGATTTAATGTCCATTGTTCCTATTTTATAGCACAACTTCCTCATTTGGAATTCCTTTTTTTTTTTTTTTGAAATGGAGTCTCGTTCTGTCTCCCAGGTTGGAGTGCAATGGTGTTATCTCGGCTTACTGAATCCTCTGCCTCCCAGGTTCAAGCGATTCTCCTGCCTCAGCCTCCTGAGTAGCTGGGATAACAGGTGCCTGCCTGGCTAATTTTTGTATTTTTAGTACAGACAGGGTTTTGCCAAGGTGGCCAGGCTGGTCTCGAACTCCCGACCTCAGGTGATCCGCCTGCCTCGGCCTCCCAATGTGCTGGGTTTACAGGCATGAGCACCACACCTGGCCTTCATTTGGAATTCTTATTCTGATTTCTTAGTCAGTTGAAGATACTCAAGATTTATTTATTTATTTATTTAGAGATGGAGTCTCACTCCAGTTGCCTGGGTTGGAGTGCAGTGGCATAATCTTGGCGCACTGCATCCTCGACCTCCCTGCCCCAAGCGATCCTTCCACCTCAGCACCCTGAGTAGCTGAGATTACAGGCGTGGGCCACCACGCCCAGTTAGTTTTTTTTTTTTTTTTTTTGTACTTTTAGTAGAGACGAGGTTTCACCATGTTGCCTAGACTGGTCTTGAACTCGTGAGCTCAAGTGATCCTCCCACCTTGGTCTTCCAAAGTGCTGGGATTACAGGCATGAGCCACCGCTCCCAGCCAAGTTTTATTTCTTAAAATTTATTTTTCTTACAAAAATTTTTTGCATTGTGGGGGACTTTCTGGTAAAGACCAGAAAACCTGCTAGACAAATCTTAAAAGAGCTGTAATGTGATTTATTTTTTATTAAAAAAAAGTTTTTAGACATGGGTTTCACAATGTTGCCAAGGCTGACCTCAAACTCCTGGGCTCAAGCAATCCTCCCACCTCAGCCTCCAGAGTCCTGAGTAGTTGGGACTATAGATAAAAGCCACCGTGCTCGGCTATGCTCAAGACTTTTTTAAAGAAGAAAATATGGGTATTATTTTATTCTGAAACTTCTCATGTTTTCTCTTGCCATCATACATAAACACATTAGTTTGCACTTAAACAGTAGCTTAAATTTTAAATTTTATCCATCCAAATTTTGTTACAAACTTTGTTATAGGAAGCTCTAAATGAGGGTTATCTGATTTTTAGTTATTTATAAGTAATCTGTTTTAGTCTACCGGAATGCTTGCAAACTCCTTGTTATCTTCTCTGCCCCCTAGGATATGTCTGGACATGGATCTTTGACCATTAATCTCATGTCACCTTTTTCTTTACTTTTAGGTCTTCTTTTAAGTCTAGATATTTTTATTCAATTTGCCTTTGAGTTGCTATTACTTCTGTTTAAATTAGTCTAGATTACTCCTCAAACATACTTGTAATTCTCAGATTGGGTTTTATCTCATCTCTTTTGTCTTTCTGCTTCTGTTTCATACAGGCCTCATCTTCTTGCTTTCTTCCTGAGAATGTAAATTTTCTAAAAGAGTTATCTATTTCCTTAGAAAATCACTTTCAGAGATAAGCAAATCTTCTGAATCTTCTGTATTCTGATCCTTTCCCTTTTGTATATTATTTTTTATGTTTTTCTTGGGACAAGAAGAGGGCTTGGGAGTCTGATATGGACCAAGGTTCCAAGGACTTGGGACAGGTCATGTGCAAGTAAGCAGAGCTGACCACCAGCTGTGGACAGGGAACAAAGGGGAGTCGAAGTCTAAGAGCCTTGCCAAGCAGCCTTGAGAAGCAAACAATAACCTGAAACTTCAAATCTCTGAGGGAAGATGAAGTCAAGAACTGGATCTTTTTCAAAGGTTGTCAGGCAAGATGGACCTTAGCTAGTAGAATCTGGAGACAGCCAGGAATGTTAACTTGAGGAAATAAAATACACAAGGATGTGGTAGCTTTTCATACTGCTAGATGTGGAGAGAATTAAGATCTTAGGTCAGTTTGGACAGGTATTCCCCTTCTTTATTTTCTCATCTATATCCAGTATGTCAGTCATCTATTCAGATAGGAAATGTGGATTTCCTTCGGCTCCACTCTTAGATCTCTAAGTAGAGTCCAGATTGATATGCCCATGTAAGAGTAATTCCCAGGGCCTTTTCTTATTCCATTGCCTTAAACCAATGGAATCCATGATCAGCTATCATTTCAGCAAGCACTGCGACCAGCACTCACCCCGTACACTCTATTCATAGGGACAAATGTGACAGGGCAAATGGACAATTACCTGTCTCTCCATCCACCCCATCTTTCCCCACTGAATTCCGGAAGTTGCAGTCCCCAGTTACATGCATAAAGACGATAGTCTCTAACAGTATCATAACCACCTCTCAAAGCAGGATTTTAGATTCGAGAGGCTGATATTGTTTGGATCTGTGTCTCTGCCCAAATCTCGTGTCGAATTATAATCCTCAGTGTTGGAGGTGGGGCCTGGTGGGAGGTGATTGAATCACAGGGGTGGATTTCTCGGGAACGGTTACCACCATCCCCTTCACCATGCCTCTTGATAGTGAGTTCTCGTGAGAGCTGGTTGTTTAAAAGTGTGTATCACCTCCTCCCTTGCTTTCTCTCTTGCTCCTGCTACTGCCATGTAAGATGCCTGCTCTCCCTTTGCCTTTTGCCATGCTTGGAAGCTTCTTGAGGCCTCCCCAAAAGCAGAAGCCACAATGCTTCCTGTATAGCCTTCAGAACCATGAGCCAATTAAACCTCTTTTCTTTATAAATTATCCAGTGTCAGGTAATTTTTTTTTACAGCAATTCAAGAACAGGCTAATACAGAGTCCAAAGAGGGCCAGCTGCTTAGTTTGCAGCTCTGATGGACACCGGCTCTCCAATTCAGTGAGCAGACAGTGGGAAAGGGATGCTCAGATGCCAAACTTTCTTTCAGATGGGTGGATCTGTTCTGTACCATGAAGTAGAGTATGGATAAGCCAACAACTGTTTTTCTGAATCCACCTCCATTAGCCTCATAAATTAGGGCAATTCCTCCTGGTAATGAGCAAGCAGCTTGTCATTGTTTATGCTCTGTGTTAGGATTAATTTTGTCATTTTTCTTTACCTTTTTATGTGTTTTAGGCAGCAGTTGAGAGACCCTGAGGCAGGGCTGCTAGCCAAATACTGTTTAAAGCTAGAAATGCCTCATTGATTTTTATTTTAGATTGCTTCAACCTGTGTTCATTTCTTCAGCCTCTGACTATAGGATTTCCCAGGGTGCAGTCTTTGGCTGGCTGCTCAGTCTGCACTCTCCTTTAGAGGACCAATTTACTCTTACACCTTCACATCGGACACCTGAAGACTCTCAAACTGTTATCTCTAGTCTTATCTTCTCATTTAAATTGTGACCCTGTATTTTCTGACTATAAGACATTTCTACTTGTCTATCCCACAAAATTATTGTATCCATGGTGTGTGTACTCTTACCTTAATTATTAAAACTGCTAAATTATCAAAGACCAAAGTCATGAGGACAGGAAACAAACATTTTGTGCAAGGGCTGCTGATAAAACTTTTGGAGGCACAACCCCATTTATACTTCTTTGGTTCCTGGAGAAGAGAAACTGCACTATGTATTATTCAAAGGTTCTGAGCATTTACCTCTTCCCGCAGGACCACATCCCAGCTTCACACCCCAATATAGCATGGCCTGAGAGCTGGCAATGTAACTGAGTTTTTGATAGCCATGTCACTATTCTATAAGATCAACATCAACTCCTTCTGGCTGATGGGGTGCAAGATAAGACCTGTAAATCTAATGAGTATCAGAATATTGACTGACAGAGTTCATTTGTTGAAGCAATGAAGCAAGGTTGCATGGAAAATTCACATCACATAGGATGTTTTCATTTGCAAGGAGCAGACTACCCAGTGAGTTACAGTTCTTGAAGTTTCTCCCACAGGGAGGATATCCCTTTCCCACCATCCTTCAGGGTCTACCTAGATGGAACTGAATGCTACAGAAATCCATTTAGGGCAAGAGCTATCACACCATACCGAGATTTCTATAAATTTGGTTAGGTTTTTTTTTTTTTCCTCCCCAGGCAAGTGATCATAAGGAAGTATCCGTGATTCCACAGGAGTGGGATATGGAAAGTGTGGCAGTGAAATCAGAAAAGCCATGCTGCAGTGTGAGCCATCTGCATGTGCAATTTTCTTGTGACTTTGGACCTGTTGGGTCTGGTCCTGTTTACATTGTTTCCACTTGATGATGGTGGAAACCATCCTCAGATATAACGTGGTTTTGGTTCTAGACCACTACAACAAAGTGGATATGGCAATAAACCAAGTCACACAATTTTTTTTGTTTCCTAATGCGTATAAAAGTTATTATTTACAATACGCTGTAGTCCATTGCTAGTGTGCAATAGCATTATGTTAAAAAAACACGTACATACCTTAATTAAAAATACTTTATGGCTAAAAATTGCTAACAATCATCTGAGCCCACAGCAAATCCTAATTTTTTTGCTGGTAGAGAGTCTTGCTTCCATGTTGACAGCTGCTGACTGATCAGGGTGGTGGTTGCTGAAAGTTGGAGTGGCTGCAGCAATTTCTTAAAATAAGACAACAGTGAAGCCTGGCACATTGACTGACTCTTCCTTTCATGAACGATTTCTCTGTAATGCTGTTTGATAACATTTTACCCACAGTAGAACTTCTTTCAAAATTGGAGATAATCATCTCAAAACCTCCCACCATTGCTTTATTAACTAAGCTTATGTAATATTTTTGATCCCTTGTTGCCGTTTCAACAGTGTTCACAGCATCTTCACCAGAAGTAGATTCTATCTCAAGAAACTACTTTCTTTGTTCATCCATAAAAAGCAACTTTTCATCTGTTCAAGTTTTATTGTGAGATTGCAGCATTGCAGTTAATCTTCAGGCTCCATCAATTACAAATGTTTTTAATGCCATTAGAATGGTGAATCCTTTCCATAAGGTTTTCCATTGACTTTGCCCAGATCCACCAGAGGAATCACTATCTATGGCAGCTACAGCCTTACGAAATGTGCTTCTTAGGTAATAAGACTTGAAAGTTGGAATTACTCCCTAATCCATGGTGGATCACTAGTGCCTCAGATCTACTCAGTGCGGACCCTAAGGTCCCTTCCACCCCCGTGAGATGATGGCAAATTCTAGTAAAGGAGTCAAAATGGAGGTACCTGATGGTTTGGGAGAAAACTATACCCTTTTTGGCAAGTGACTATTCTATTTTTGATAAGCAACTCTTGTTGTGATACTGGTTTCTGATAGAAACCGAGCACCTCACCATAAGGTACCGAGGAGCCATGGATTTTGAGGAACATTCCATGAAACAAGTGTTGTATGACCTACCTAGCCATACAGTCTGATGTTGCCAGCAGCATTCTATCAAGTGAAAGCAGTGTGTATGTAGGGCCAGAAACAAGCAAGATACAAGTAAGTGTCATGTGAAGATGTCTCATATTTACAGCATTTTTTCTGTTGCTTCTTCCTCAGCCCATACCTAAGGGCTTTGTGTAGAATTCTCTATGATCATGGGGAGGAAAAAAAAATCCAACTTGGTTACAAAGATTTAGGTTTCATTGGTACCAAATGAAAAGCTTACAGTTTCATTCAGCTGGAAAAGCAGGTCAGGGGCTTAATTTTAAATGAAGTTTAAGATATATATTATTAATCCAAGTGGAGATGGCTTTAGCTGGATATATGAATGTGAATTTCAAGGAAGATGACTTGATGATAGCTTAATTCAGATGCGATCCTGAAAAGTAATGGAAAAAAGAAATCCCCCAGTTAATGACACTTTAATGAAGACTTCTCATTGTCCACTTTATCTAAAAGGAGAGATGACATTAGATAAATAAGTACAATGATTCCTGGAAAATAACGAAAGATTTCACTGAATGGTCAGGGTCTTGGGAGTAAATGGACTGAAGAGCTGCTGACAAGGAGTTTTAGAAATGTGGTATAAGGCTGGATCTCTCAGAATGGGTCCAGAATGTTAGAATATTTGAGTCCCATGAGAATGACCACAAAAGATGCCCACTTTAGAGGACCATCTCAATAACGAAGTGGATAAAATGACTGATACTATAGATGTCACTCAACCTCTTTCTGCAGCCAAGTACCTGCAAAAGTGGCCATTGCAGCAGATGATGGCTATGAGTCGGGTCAGCGACATGCATGTCCTCTCACTAAGGCCACTATGGCGGCTGCCTCTGCTGAGTGCCCCATTTTCTAGCAGCAGCAACAAGCCCTAAGCCCCTGACGTGATATTGCATGAAAAAGATCTCAATGCACATCTTATTTGACCTATCACGAGCATTTGGCACAGTTCATCTCTCTTTCCTCCTTGAAAAACATTCTTCAATGACTTCTAAGGCACCCCTCTTTTTTTTTTTTAAGTTGAAAAAGCAGAGGCAGCTCCAGACATTGCATGGTTTAGGCTTTGGCCTTACACTCTTGCGAGTCTCCTGTCCAGGAGAACCACTAGTGCCTCAGATCTACTCGGTGCTGACTCTAAGGTCCCTTCCACCCCCATGAGCCACCTGTCAGGGTGAGCTAAGAAATCAGCTGTGGGGAGCAGAGTCATCTATGGCCAAGAGGAATTGTTCTGGGGGTTCGTTAGTAAGCAGGAGAGAGAAGGGGGAGAAGAAAATTGTGCACAGGGGTCAAATGCCTCCAGCCGAAGAGGGCGAGGCATAGAGATCTCTCATCACTAGGGAATGTGTCTGAGTCACACGGCACCAAAATATGTTTGCAGTGGTGAATATAAGTTACTGGTGGCAAACCTGTATGGGTCTGCAGCAACCTCAATTATTGCCTCCTGAGAAGAAAGAATTCAACTGAGGGGCATAAGGCAGAAAAAGAGACTGAGGCAAGTTTCAGAGCAGGAGTTGAGGTTGATTAAAAAAGCTTTAGAGGCCAGGCGAGGTGGCTCACGCCTGTAATCCCAGCACTTTGGGAGGCTGAGGTGGGCGGATTACCTGAGGTTAGGAGTTTGAGACCAGCCTGGCCAACATGGTGAAACCCCGTCTCTACCAAAAATACAAAAATTAGCCCAGCATGGTGGCACATGCCTGTAATCTCAGATACTCGGGGGAACGAGGCAGGAGAATTGCTTGAGCCTGGGAGACAGAGGTTGCAGTGAGCCGAGATTGTGCCATTGCACTCCAGCCTGGGTGACAGAGCAAGACCCTGTCTCAAACAAACAAACAAACAAAAAAACCAAAACCAAAACAAAACAAAACAAAACAAAAAA
This sequence comes from Nomascus leucogenys, assembly GCF_006542625.1. Lineage (NCBI taxonomy): Eukaryota > Metazoa > Chordata > Mammalia > Primates > Hylobatidae > Nomascus > Nomascus leucogenys. The sequence continues at coordinate 27,667,921 of NC_044392.1, read as the reverse complement.
CAAACTTTAGAGCAGGAAAGAAAGGAAAGTACACTTGGAAGAGAGCCAAGCAGACACCTTGGAGGCCAAGTGCCACTCCTCCTTGATTTTCCTTCTTTAATCATTTCTTCTCAGAATATCTTTGCTAGTTCCTTCTCATTTCCCTCAGTGAAACTGAGAGATGACATATTGCTGTAGTCTCAATGTTTGTGTCCTCCCAAAAATTCATATGTTGAAACCTAATCACCAATGTGATAGTACTAAGATGTGGGGCCTTTAAGTGGTGATTAAGTCATGAGAGCGGAGCCTTCATGACTGAGATTAGTGCCCTTGGAAAAGAGATGCTAGAGAGCTGTGTTGCCCCTTTTAGCAGGTGAGGACACAGCAAAAAGGCACCACCTATGAAACAGAAAGCAGCCCTCACCAGACTTGGAATCTGCTGGCATCTTGATCTTGGACTTTCCAGCCTCCAGAACTGTAAGAAATCAATTTTTGTTGTTTGTAAGTTATCCAGTCTATGGCATAGCTTATATACCAGACTAAGACAAGGAGAAATGGCCTCAAAATTCTGAAGCAGAATTATTTCCAACTTTGAATTCTACACCCAGTACGTATGTTTTTTAAAAAGAGGAAGGAGACATTTTCAGACATGCAAGTATGCAAAAAATTTATTTCCCATACATTCTCTCTGAGGAAGTTACCAAAGGTGTGCATCATCAAAACAGGAGCTCTATCCTAGGAGAGAAGTGAAAGGATTTTCCAAGATGTTTATCAAGGGAGACCCTAGGATGACAGCTATGTGACAAGTCAAAGTTAAGGCAGGTCATAAACCCTGGGACAGAAATATTTAGGAAGATGAAATTGATAGAATATATGAACTTCAACAACTGTAAGAGAGTTTGATTGAATTAGAAATTAGAAAGTTAAACACACACACACACAAATTATTAGCTGTAGGGAAAGCAAAATATTTTGTAGGAAAGGAAAATGATTATAGTTGACTATATTGCTCCATTCTGAAAGCATAGTCATAATAATAGAAACACTATTATTTATGTAACCAAAATTATATCACTATATTGTGATAAGAATGACAACTGCTTTGTATGTCTGTGTTTAATTGTGGTGTGGAGAGGAAAGACCATAGGGAATGCCTACAACTAAAAGAATATGACATGGCAAGACAAACATGTCATCTAGAGTATGGAGGTACATATGAAGAGAATCATTTAGAGGTAAATGTAGTTGTCTTTGGACACAGGGAAATGATGGGTGGAAGAACAATTGAGAGCTGTTCTTTATTTTAACATATCTCATAAAATTTGTTGACTTTTAAAAATAAAGACACAAAGTTAATTTATAATCACAATATTTCAGAGGCATTACTTAGGACACCAAAATAGTTATTTTGTTTACCATGCCTTGTACATGATAAAGACACTTAATTGTTTTTTGAATGGAATCCTTTTAAATGTGTCAGAAGTTATAAGCCATTACCAGTCTGTAAAATTGAGATCAGGGATTATTTCTTATACTTCTTTCTTATACTTCAGGACACAGTGTGGCATTATTTGCATTGTATTTTTATTAGTATGTAGGATATTGTGTGTATAAGACTCAAGAAGAACCAAATCAAATTGCTTTTTAGTCTCAGTTAATGTATAAACAATCCTGAGTGGAATATTTCACTTTACAAATGAGATCTGCTTTTTCCCTTGCTATGAGTCGAAACATTACCTCCCAATCAAGAAATCAACAATGCAGTGGTTTGAATATATGCCCTCCAAAATTCAGGTATTGTCAATGTGGTGCCTTTAAGAAGTGATTGGGCCATGAGGGCTTCTCCCTTGTGAGTGGGATTGGATGCTCTTGTAAAAAGGCTTGATGGAGGCAGTTGGTCCCTTTGCCCTTCTGCTTTCCACCATGTGAGGACACAGTGTTCCTGCCCTCCAGAGGATGCAGCAACAAGGCACCATCTTGGAAGTAGAGACTGGACCCTCACCAGACAACAAATATGCCGTTGCCTTGATCTTAGATTTCCCAGCCTCCAGAACTGTGAGAAATAAAATTTCTATTGTTTATAAATTACCTAGTCTGGCCGGGCGCGGTGGCTCACGCCTGTAATCCCAGTACTTTGAGAGGCTGGGGCAGGTGGATCTTCTGAGGTCAGGAGTTTGAGACCAGCCTGGCCAACGTGGTGAAACCCCATCTCTACTAAAAATACAAAAATTAGCTGGGCATGAAGGCTTGCACCTGTAATCCCAGCTACCTGGGAGGCTAAGGCAGGAGAATCACTTGAGCCCCGGAAGTGGATGTTGCAGTGAGCCGAGATCACCCCACTGCACTCCAGCCTGGGAGACAGAGCAAGACTCTGTCTTGAAAATAAATAAAAAAAATAATAAATAAATAAATAAATAAATAAATAAATAACCTAGTCTGTGGTATCTGTAATAGTGGCATAAATAGATGAAGATAAATCAGCAGTTTTTTTGGAGTACTTATCTTGGACAAGACAGATAACATAGTTTCAAAAATCAATTATAGTACATAATAGTTGTTTTTTTTCGAGACAGGGTCTGACTCTGTCATCCAGGCTGCAGTGGTGACACAATTTCGGATCACTGCAACCTCTGCTTCCCAGGTTCAAGCAATCCTCCAGCCTCAGCCCACCAAGTAGCTGGGATTACAGGAGCACGCCATCATGCCTGGCTAATTTTTGTATTTTTTGTGGAGACAGGGTTTTACCATGTTGCCCAGGCTGATCTCGAACTCCTGAGCTCAAGTGATCCACCTGCCTTGGCCTTCCAAAGTACTGGGATTATAGGCATGAACCACTGCACTCGGCAGTACATATAGTTCTTTAATAAGTGGATTACTATATTTATTAACTATGTTACATTCTCTAGGAAAAGAATCTGAGAGATTGCCAAGGTCACCCGGAGAATCAGGCATACCACCTCTTCAGATTATTTACCCTAAACTAAACTTTTGTGAAAAATACACACTGAGTAGGTGTGAGGAAAAAGTCAGAAAGGTTTATCCCACTTGAGATTAACGAGCAGTGTAGTTTGTCTTCAACTAAAGTGTTGATGGATAAAAGACAAAAACTGGTGTGTAAATTCAGCTTTCACTTTGTTGAAAGGGGATTAAAAATAGAAAGGAATTCTATTTAGGTTTAGACAGTGAAAGTTGAGAAACAGAACTTTTTTAAAGGAGTAGGTTTGAGATATTTTTTCCTACTGAAGAGTCCAAATTGTGGAGCTGCCAGAATAAGCATCTTGTCTGCCTGCTTGTATTTTTGGTGTCTCGATTAATTGCATAGCTGCCCTGCATCAGCAGTTTTAAATCTATAAATTCACAGCTCTCAGGAGTTAATATGAGATTATCCAGACATTATTTAAAGGGCCAGAGATCAAAGAAACAAAGGAACCTCTTTATAGGGGCTATTTGAGTACTTTACTAGTCCTTAGGCACTTGGTAATTTTACAAAGTAGATACGATGTATTTGTCAAGAAAATATCTTTCAACACATTCTTCTCCTCTTCATTTGTTCCCTCTTATTATAAATAGAGTCATATTCTATGCCTCTAAGAAGGTGTAATTATTTTATGTAGAACAATTCTACTTTCTATTTGCTGTATTAATTGTTGTCTCCTGTATGGAAGCTTATTTTTGGTATCTTAGGTTTAAAAAACCTCAGTAGAGAGTAGAATAGTGATTACCAGAGACTGGGAAGGGAAGGAAGAGAGGTTGGTTAATGGGTACAAAAATACAGCTAGATGGAAGAAATAAGTCTTAGTATCTGATAGTACTGTAGGGAAATTATAGTTAACAATAATTCACTGCATATGTCAAAATAACTAGAAGAGAAGAATTTTAATGTTCCCAACACAAAGATAAATGTTCGAAGTGATGGATATCCCAATTACTCTGATTTGACCATTACTCATTATATACATGTATCAAAATATCACAAGAACCCCTAAAATATGTACAACTATGACATACCAATTAAACAAACCCTAAAAGTTCAGAAGAGCATCCCTAAGACTTAAGGGATGGTAAGTATAATTCAGAAAACTTTGGAAAGAATGGAGTCTTGGAAACAGTAAGTACAAGAAAACTTCATTAATAATTACCATTTAAAAATCTGCCATGCAGAAGATAACCACACACTTAAAATGACTTACCTGTTAGCTTCTATAATTTTAAATTGATTTTTCCGAGACATATTTCCTACATATAACCAAAGGATGCATTTGACATTTTTAGCATTAAATGCTGGAAGGTGTAATAATTTAATAATAATGCTTTGTACTTATTGTTTTGTACCTTTAAGATGCTTTCACATATGTAATTTGAGACAGATAGTGCAGGTATTATGATCATTTATAGACTGAGGAAACAGATATGAGAATTTAAGTGACATGGCCAAGGCCCCAAGACCACATTGTGAAAGGCAGGACAGGAATTCTTGTTCCAGTGTTTTGTTCTTTACTATCAGTAAAAATTATATCTTTGATTAAATATAGGCATTCCCATCTTGTATTTCAGTATATGAAGATAAAGCAAAAATCTTAAGAGGTTTGTTCAAGGTTACTCTGTAAGAGAATGACAGCTATGAAAAATATACACAAACTCTGACTTGTTATTATTTGCTGAAAATACTTGACCGCAATGAACGTGAGACTGAAGGCTGAAGATTTGCACAGAACACATTGTCCATTACTGCTCTTCTTAAAGTTTGTCTTAGATAAAAGGTTCCCATTAAAATCCATTTCTTCTTGGCAAACACTCTAGCCTATGTGTAACTACTCTTCTCCTCATGACATATTAAAAACAAAAAGAGAGAAATTTTTTTCCTGGATAAATAATAGAAATGGAGCAATTCTTTATGATGAACAAAGGTCAGGATAATTAAACTTTTACAAACAAAGTACAGTATTATTTCCATCATACAATTGCATAGTATATAATGGGTGTAAACTATTATGTGGTCAAATAATTACAATAATATTATAAGTAACATTCTATTAATCTGACTTTAAGAATTAATTTTGATGGTCTTCAGACATCTATTACATAAAAAAAGATTTTTGAAATCAAAGAAACCATTATATATCCAATGAATGGTTGCCTCACTGTATTTAAGTAATATTAGAGAATTAAAAGTAATTTGGATATTAATACAAATTAGTAGAAATTGGTCATTATTTGGGCCACTTCAACAGCTTCCCTATGTTTAGCTTCCCTTCCACCATGTTAATCTTTTTGACAAGCAAAGGCTGTCTCTCATAATGGAAGCAGAAGATGTCACATACTTTCTCTGGGGTACAGGCATGTGATCTAGGCTTTGCAGCCAGACATGTGTGTTAGACCTTTGACTCAGAGCTAAAGAGACACGCAACAGTTTTTTTCCTCTCTCTGCCTTCTCCCTTCCTCCTTCTGTCTCTCTCTCTCTCTCCTAGTGGCAGTAGAGGTTACTGCAAGCGTGAGTTCCCATTGTACAAGTGGCCAAAGGGCAAATTGTGTTGTCTAGTGCTTGATGTCTCTAGTGGTAGCTGTAAGATTACCACGTTGTCAGTCATACTTTGCCCAGCACTTTTCAGATTTTGGCATGGAAGGATCTGAATCCTTGGAAACTACAGTCACCAAAAACGACAGGACAGTTGTTAACATTAGCCAGCTTCTTCATCATGTCCGTTCTGTAGGTGGTTTATTGTTGCTGTTTAAGTTCAAGCCCGGTTTTACAGCCCTCTCAACAATTCTATGAGCTACCTGATATCTTTTTAAATTTTTGTTTTTTGAGATAAAGTCTTGCTGTATCACCCAGGCTGGAGTGCAGAGGCATCATTACGGCTCACTGCAGCCTTGAACTCCGGGATAATGCGATCCTCTACATCAGCCTCTTAAGTAGCTGGGACTACAGGAGCGCACCACCATGCCTGGCGAATTTTTATTTTTTTTTTGTAGAGATGGAGTCTTGCTACCCTGTGCAGGTTGGTCTTGGACTCCTGGCCTCAATGGATCCTTCCGCCTTGACCTTCCAAAGTACTGGGATTATAGGCATGAATCACTGCATCTGGCAAAAAAAAAAAAAATTAATGGAAGTATAACTCAGTATCTGCTATGGTCTGAATGTCTGTATCCTCCCAAATTCTTACGTTGAAACCTAATCACCAATGTGATGGCGTTAGGAGGTGGGGCCTTTAGGAGGTGATCAGGTCATAAGAACAGAGCCACTATGCATGAAATTAGTGCCCTTATAAAAGAGGCCCCAAGAAAGCTGAGTCTCTTTGTAAAGAATGCCTCTTACACCATGTGAGGATACAACAAGAAGGTGCCATCCACGGCTGAAGTAAGGGGCCTTCATTAGACACCAAATATGCTAGTCCCTTGATTTTGGACTTCTCAGACTTCAGAACTGTGAGAAATAAATTTTTGTTGTTTGTAAGGTACTCAGTCAGTGGTATTTTGTAATAGAAACCCAAATAACTAAGACAATACCCTTTTAATCAACTACTGCTCTGCTTAAATCAAAGAGAATTGGTCTCAATTATTCTTACCAAGAACTTTGACTGAAACAGACACCTTTGTGTATAAGCAGTTTGGTAACCTTCTATATTTCACAATGACCCTATGAGTCATACTGGCTTAATTCAGCTCATATAGTTATTACAGACCCTCTTTGATGTTAGTGAACTTTTTAGCATGTCGAAAAGTTCTGAAAAAGCATCAGTAATGAGTGTTCTTATTGTATTTTTGAAATCCTGAGGTATTTCTGATGGTTGAGACTACCATGAACCATTTTTTCCCTGGTGATGAGACAAACAAACATTGACAGAATGTAAAATCACTTAAAAATAAAGGTGCTGACAGAAAATCTTAGATTTTCTCCATCCCATTCCATAACCTCCAAATTTATGAATGCTTAATTATCAAGATGAAGAATTTTTAAGGTCAAGGCAATAGAAGAAAGTGGTAACCTAAAACCCATTTAACTATTCATCTTTGGGCCATATATAAAAGTTCTTTGTTGTTTTGCTGACAGGCATCTCTCCTGAACACACCCACCTCTCACCAGCTTCACCTTCCTAACATCCTCATATTCCTGCACTTTGATTTTCCATCCTTTGGAGAGGAAACCTTCAATAAAGATACTCCTGCTCATTAAAATGTTTATTACAATGTTATTGCATAAACAATACATCTTTATTAAATAAAATAAAAATACTGGAAGACAAATAGAAACAAGCATCCATAATTCTGCCACTACTAACATTTCGATATTCTTTTCTGTAAACACTCATATCTTTAATTATACAATTTTTAAAAATTTGGGGGGGTCAAATGATGCATACTATTTCAGAACCTGCTTTATTGGTAGAATTGTGGATTTCTTTCTAGATAGATATAATTTCAAATGATTGCACACTTTTACAATGTATAGAAGTATCATAACATGTCATCATTGAGTTTTTTTTTTTTTTTTTTTTTTTTTGAGATGGAGTCTTGCTCAGTCACCCAGGCTGGAGTGCAATGGTGGGATCTCCGCTCACCACAACCTCCGCCTCCTGGGTTCAAGCAATTCTCCTGCCTCAGCCTCCTGAGTAGCTGGGATTACAGGCATGTGCCACCATGCCCAGCTAATTTTTTGTATTTTTAGTAGAGATGGGGTTTCACCATGTTGGCCAGGCTGGTCTCGAACTCCTGACCTCATGATCGCCCGCCTTGGCCTCCCAAAGTGCTGGGATTACAGGCGTGAGCTACCACGCCTGGCCCATCATTGAGTTTTTTAGGGGGGAGTGCAGTGGTGTAATCATAGCTCACTGCAGCCTCAATCTCCTGGGCTCAAGTGATCCTCCAGCCTCAGCCTCCTGAGTAGCTGGGACTACAGGCACACCACCAGGCCCGGCTAATGTTTGTGATTTTTAGTAAAAAGAAGTCTTGTTGTGTTGCCCAGGATGGTCTTGAACTCCTGAACTCAAATAATCCTCCTGCCTTGGCTTCCCAAAGTACTGGGATTACATGCGTGAGCCACCACTCCCAGGCTATCATTGAATTTTGTTAAACATTGTTAGTCTTTATAAATAATACTGCCAAAATTGTGTATTTATCCTTCAATGTTTTTCTGATTATTTCTCAAAAATAAATATTAGAAATTGAATTTTTACACCAGAGATACCAGTCTTGGTATCTCTCCAAGAAAACCAGTCTTGAGGGTTTTCTTATATCTTGACAAATTGCCTCCCAGAAAAGTTGTGCCTTTTTTATGCTCTTACCAGTCAGCTATGAGACTACTTCCACCCTCAACAACACTGAGTATTATCATTCTTTTTAATCATCATTAATTGGATAAACAAAGAGATATCTCATTGTTTTATTGATTACAAGTGAGGCTAACATTTTAATGTATCTGTTGGCCTTGTATTTCTTCTTTTGTGAATTATCTGCTCCTATCAAGTGTTTGTTTTTCTTCATTGTAGATACATGAGATTAACCACTTAATTCCATCTTGAAATGCGGAGAAGCAAACTCACATTCTGAAGTAATTATCATGCCCTTCATTAATTCGCATTATTTGGTTTGTCATCATCATCTAGCCATTTGGTTTTTACAAATTATTTCCTCCCTGAAATAGCTTTCTAGTTGATTTTTCACTCTTTTATTTCATTCTCAAGAAGTGTTTAGATTTTCAAAATTTATTTTCTTTTACTCCTAAAAGTATCATACTCAGAGTGAATTATCTATTTTAAATATGGGTGCTTGGAAATGTATACCTTGTATAGGAAGGAATTAAGTAGGTGGTACCAAAATGCAATTTATCTAATCAATCTGTTTTTTCTTTAGGTTAAAAATATTTTCTCCCTTTCAAAAAGAAAAAAATTACATCTTTTGTCTTTTTCATTTATTTGTTTATTTATTTTATTTACTTAGAGATGAGGTCTCACTTTGTTGCCCAGACTGGTCTCAAACTCCTGGGCTCAAGTAATCCTCCCGCCTCAGCCTGACAAAGTGCTGGGACTACAGGTGCAAGCTACTGTGCCCAGCTTTTCTTCTATTTAAAGAACATATAAACTATTAAATAAAAATACTTACGATGCTGGCATTTATCACAAGGTGGGAGTTTAGAGGAAGTGCAATCAGTATCTTTGCAGCAGTATTTGCTGCCTGTTTCCTAACTGCTTTGCTGTTTTTTGCTGACCTTCATGTCCAATATTACCTCAAAATCCATCATCACTCTCTTCTAAAGCCTACCCACTGGGCATTGCTGGAGGCTGTTAATATCAATCACACCAGAGTAAAGAGAGAAACTCTTCAGGGGTTCTTGTTGGCTTCCATATCTTAGCTCTATTTTTAACTCCCTGCAATCAACACTGATGACATTAGACATTTGCTTAATCTCAGTGTACTCTTTCCTTGGCTCATTCCTCTCACATCTTAGAACCTTTTCCCAAGCTACACCCTATGCTGTGAGTGACCATATGCTCTCTATTTTCTGGAGAGTCTCAATTTCAAATATTCTGTCTTGTTGCCAAATCAGCTGCCAAGCCATATGCTTCATATTTTCTTTGGGGAAATGTATTTACCTGCTTATGCTTCAGTTCCTTGAACTCTGCTCATGAAGATTTTTATTAGTTTTACATAATAGTTTATGAAAATTTTTTATTAGCTCAAAATGTAGCTCAGATGTCTTTTCCGTTGGGAAGCCTTCCTTCACAGTCCTCCTCCCTAGATGATACTCTCACCGATTAGGATTGCCTTCTTGGTAGGGTTGGGAAAAGTGGAGGTGAAAGGGGTTGCTCCACATCTGTTATGGGTTTAACCCACCTGCACTCTGCTGCTCAGGAAGGCTTCTCTGCCCAGTTAGAGGATACTCTTCATTTTTCGGCTGCAAATGGTTTGAGCCATAGACTGTAGTCTACATCTTCCTCCCGTCTCCTGGTAGTCTATGGATCTGAGTATCTTTAGCAGCACATTGCCTCACCTTGCACATTTTAGTCTAGAATAACACCATAGGGAAAGGATGGGGTTCCTGGTGGGCTTTACACTCTTAAGTCCAGTTGCATAGTTTAGAGCCTAGGGAAGAGTTTTGGCAGTCTAAGGATCTGGGAGACAATTACTGGATCAGGCACATATATACACATTGATCTCCCAAGGACAGAGATCAATTTTCAGTGCTGCATCAATAAGGAGGAAAATAAACATTTTCCTAACTATTCTATGTAACACAGCCCTGGTATGCAATGAAGTTAGAGCTATGCCTTATAATGTGAACAGCATTAGGCCTTTAATTCATTTTCCCCCTCTCCTCTTTTGCTTTTATATTACATATTTATTTATTTATTTATTTATTTATTTTATTTAGTTTTTTGAGATGGACTCTCCATCTGTCACCCAGGCTGGAGTGCAGTGGTGCAATCTCGGCTCACTGCAACCTCTGCCCCCCAGCTTCAAGCAATTCTCCTGCCTTAGCCTCCCTAGTAGCTGGGATTATGTTGCAGTACCATGCCAGGCTACTTTTTGTATTTTTAGTAGAGATGGGGTTTTGCCATGTTGGCCAGGCTGGTCTCAAACTCCTGACCTCAAGTGATCTGCCCACTTCACCCCCCCAAAGTGCTGGGCTTACAGGCATAAGCCATCATGCCCGGCCTTCTTTTGCTTTTAAATAGGAAAGTCCAGGCCAACTAAAAATTTAAAAATGGGCCATTTGCTGACCCTAATTTCCCCCTAATAAATGAAAGTATGATATAAACTGTGGCCCTTTTCTGCAAGTAAAGACATACCCAGTCAATGTACAAAGAATTTTACATAGTTTCAGGGCATACACACACCTTTCTAGAAGATTTCTGCATTTTACAATAATTCCTATCATATTTATATTTGTGCTAGGCGCTGGGAAAATAGACATTAATCAAAGAATCATACAGACATATGTAAAATTAACATTGTAATGTTAGATCCATAATAGGTTGAGTTACTTTAGGCAGAGAGGTCCCAGAAAGTTTCTCTAGTGAAAGGACGATTGAGGTAGAGTCAGCCAGAAGGGCAGAGAGAGTCCAGACAGAGGAAATTGCATGTTCAAAAGCCCTGTGACTGGGAGAAGTAAGCACATTTAGGGAATGGAAAGGCCAGTGTGGCTGAAGTACAGAGAATAAGGGGAACTAGTGAAACAGATTGGAGAGAGAGGCAGGGGTCAGCTTATAAAGGGCCTTGTAGATCATGTTAGGAAATTTGGTCTTAATTCTAATAGTACTGGGCACTGTTCTTGATGGAAGGTTGATATCGGGCTTTGGTTTTTTTTTTTTTTTTTTGAGACGGAGTTTCGCTCTTGTTGCCCAGGCTGGAGTGCAATGGTGTGATCTCGGCTTACTGCAACCTCTGCCTCCTGGGTTCAGGCTGTTCTCCTGCCTCAGCCTCATGAATAGCTGGGACTACAGGCATGCACTACCATGCCCAGCTAATTTTGTATTTTTGGTGGAGATGGGGTTTCGCCATGTTGGCCGGGCTGGTCTTGAACTCCTGACCTCAGGTGATCCGCCTGCCTTGGCCTCCCAAAGTGCTGGGATTACAGGTGTGAGCCAACTTGCCTGGCCCTGGCTTTGGTTTTTACTATAACACTCTGGCTATCATGTGAAGAATGAGTTATAGGGGAGCAAGAATGAATAAAAAGAGATCAATTAGGACACTATGGCTAGTCTAGGTAAGAGAGAATGGTAACATGAAGTAGAGAGATGGCAGTGGAGGAAAACAGAAATGTCTGGGTTTAAGGAATAGTCAAGAAGTGAATTGATAGAACTGAGAGATAAACTGAAAAATGAGAGAACAGGTGAGAGAGAGAGAGAAAAATGTGAAGAGTAATGTCTAGGTTTTAGGCTACCATAACAGGTTAAATATTGTCATTCAGAGAGATCAAGCATGCTAACAGAGGACCAAGTTCTGGTGGGGAAGATCTTGGGTTCATTTTGCACTTGTTGAATTTGAGATATCACTAATTCTTTCAATTGAAGTGTGCATTAGTGTGCTAGCGTTGCCATAACAAAATACCATAGACCAGGTGACTTAAATTACAGATATTTATTTTCTCATAGTTCTGGAGGCTGGAAGTCTAAGATCAAGGTACCACCAGCAGGGTTGATTTCTGGTGAGGTCTTTCTTCCTGGTTTGCAGATAGTTGTCCTTTTGCAATGTCTTCATAAGGCCTTTTTTCCTGTGTGCGGGTGAGAGAGAGGGAGAGAGAGGTGTACATAAGCATGCACTGTGGGGTTTCTTCCTCTTGTAATGACACCAGTCCTGTTGGATTAGGAACCTACCCTTAGGACCTCATTTAACCTTAATTACCTCCCTAAAGACCGTATCTCAAAATACAGTCACATTGGGGGTTAAGGCTTCAACATATGAATTGGGGGTGGGGGAGACACAATTCAGCCCATAACAAACTATATTCCGTAGTTGATAAAGTCATAGACATTCAAGTCAAACAAAACTGGATTTAAAAACTTGGCTACCTGGGAGGCTGAGGTGGGAGGATTGCTTGAGCCCAGGAGTTTGAGGCTGCAGTGAGCTATCATTGTACCACTGCACTCCAAGTACGGGTGACAGAACAAAAGCCTGTTTCTAAAAAACAAAACAAATTCTGGTGAGAATGTGGAGAAAAAAGAAGCCTTGTACACTGTCAGCGGGAATGTAAATTAGTATAACCACTATGGAGAGCAGTTTGGAGGATCCTCAAAAAACTAAAAATAGAGCTACCATATGATCCAGCAATCCCATTGCTAGGAATATACGTACTCAAAAGAAAGAAAATCACTACATCAAAGACATATCTGCACTCCTATGTTTATTGCAGCACTATTCATAATAGCTAAGATTTGAAAGCAATCTAAGTGCCCATCAACAGATGAACAGATAAAGAAAATGTGGTCCTTATACACAATGAAGTACTATTCACCCATGAAAAAGAATGAGATCCTGTCATTTGCAACAACATGGATGAAATTGGAGGTCATTATGTTAAGTGAAATAAGCCAGGCACAGAAAGACAAACTTCACATATTCTCACTTATTTATGGGAGCTAACAATTAAAACAACTGAACTCATGGAGATAGAGAGTAGAATGATAGTTACCAGAAGCTGGGAAGGGTTGTGGGGGAATGTGGGGGAAGTAGAGATGGTTAATGGGTAAAAAAAAATAGTTAGAAACTATATTAGTCAATTCTCGCACTATTATAAATACCTGAGACTGGGTAATTTATAAAGAAAAGAGGTTTAATTGGCTCATAGTTCTGTAGGCTGTATAGGAAGCATAGTGGCTTCTCTTTGGCTTCTGGGGAGGCCTCTGGAAACTGACAGTCATGGCAGAAGGTGAAAATGAAGCAAGCATGTCTTACATGGCCAGAGCAGGAGGAAGAGAGAGAGGGGCAGAGGTACTACACACTTTTAAACAACCAGATCTCATGAGAACAGCACTAGGCTGATGGTGCTAAACCATTTATGAGAAACTGCCCCCATGATCCAGTCACCTCCCACCAGGCTCCACCTCCAACAATGGGGATTACAATTTGACATGAGATTTGGGCCAAACCATATCGGAAACAATGAATAAGATCTAGTATGTGATAGCACAATGGGGTGACCTGAGTTGATAATTTAATTCTACATTTTAAAATAACTAAAAGAGTATAATTGGATTGTTTGTAATACAAAGGATAAACACTTGAGGTGATGGATATTCCCTGATATGGTTTGGATCTGTGTCCCCACCCAAATCTCGTGTTGAATTGTAGTCCCCAGTGTTGGAGTTGGGGCCTGGTGGGAAGTGATTGGATCATGGGAGCAGTTTCTAATGGTTTAGCACCATCTGCCTTCGGTACTGTACAGTGAGTTCTCACAAGATCTAGTTGTTTAAAAATGTGTAGCACCTTCCCCCATCTTCCTCCTGCTCTGGTCATGTGAGGTGCTCAGTCCCCCTTTGCCTTCTGCCATGATTGTAAGTTTTCTAAGGCCTCCCCAGAAGACAAGCAGATGCCAGCCACTATGCTTCCCGTACAGCCTGCACAACTGTGAGCAAGTTAAACCTCTTTTCTTTATAAATTACCCTGTCTCAGGTATTTATCTAGAGCAGTGATAACAGACTAATACAGAAAGTTGGTACCAGGAGTGGGGGATTGCTATAAAGATACCTGAAAATGTGAAGCAGCTTTGGAATTGGGTAACAGGCAGAGGCTGGAACAGTTTGCAAGGCTCAGAAGAAGACAGGAAGATGAGGAAAAGTTTAAAAACTTCCTAAACTTGAATGGTTGTGGTCAAAATGCTGGTAGTGATCAATGGTTGTGGTCAAAATGCTAGACAGTGAAGGCCAGGCTGAGGAAGTCTCCAGATAGAAATGAGGAATTTATTGGGAACTGGAGCAAAGGTCACGTTGGTTATACTTTAGCAAAGAACTTGGAGGCACTGTGGCCCTTCCCTAGAGATCTATGAAACTTTGAACTTGAGTGCGATGATATCCAGGGTATCTGGAGGAAGAAATTTCTAAGCAGCAAAGCATTCTAGATTTGGCCTGGCTGTGTCTAACAGCCTATGCTCATATGCATGAGCAAAGAAATGACATAAAACTGGAACTTATGTTTAAAAGGGAAGTACAATGTAAAAGTTGGGAAAATTTGCAGACTGGCTATGTGGTAGAAAAGAAGAGCCTATTTTCTGGGGAGGAATTCAAGCAGGCTGCAGAAATTTGCAAAAGTAAAAGGAAAGCAAATGCTGATAGCCAAGACAATGGGGAAAAGGCCTGGAAGGCATTTCATAGATCTTTGTGGCAGCCCTTCCTACCACAGGCCCAGAGACCTAGGAAAGAAGAATGGCTTTTTGGGCCAGGTTCAGGGCCCAACCATTCTGCACAGCCTTGGGACACTGCTCCCTGTGTCCCAGCTGCCCCAGGTCCAGCCTCGGCTCAAAGGGGCCTAGGTACAGCTCAGGCAGCTGCTTCAAAATGTTCAATCCATAGCTTTGGTGGCTTTCATGTGGTGTTAAGCCTGTAGGTGTACAGAATGCAACAGTTGAGGCTTGGGAGCTTCTGCCTATGTATGTATGGAGGATGTATGGAAAAGCCTGGATATTCAGACAGAAGCCTGCTGCAGGGGTAGAGCCCTCACAGAGAACCTCTACTAGGACAGTGGAGAGGGGAAATGTGGGGTTGGAGCCCCCACATTGAGTCTCCACTGGGGCACTGCCTAGTGGAGCTGTGAGAAGAGGGCCATTGTCCTCCAGATCCTAGAATGGTAGATCCATTGGCAGTTTGCACCCTGTGTCTGGGAAAGGCAGAGGCACTCAACATCAGCCCCTGAGAACAGCTGTGTGGGCTGAACCCTGCAAAGCCACAGGGGTGAAGCTGCCCAGGACTTTGGGAGTCCACCCCTCATACCAGTGTGCCCTGGATGTGGGACACAGAGTAAAAAGAGATTATTTTGGAACTTTAAGATTTAATGACTTTCCTGCTGGGTTTTGGACTTGCACAAGGCCTGTAGCCCCTTTCTTTTGGCTGATTTCTCCCTTTTGGAATGGGAGTATTTACCCAATGCCTGTATTCCCATTGTATCTTGGGAGTAACTAACTTGTTTTTGATTTTACAAGCTTGTAGGTGGAAGGGACTTGCCTTGTCTCAGATGAGACTTTGGACTTTTGAGTTAATGCTGAAATGAGTTAAGACTTTGGGAGATGGTTGAGAAGGGATGATTGTATTTTGCAATGTAAGATGGACATGAGATTTGAAAGGGCCAAAGGAAGAATGATATGGTTTGGATCTGTGTCCCCACCCAAATCTCATGTCAAATTGTAATCCCCAATGGTGAAGGTGGGGCCTGGTGGGAGGTGATTGGCTCATGGGGGCAGTTTCTTTTTCTTTTTTTTAAAATTTTTTCTTTTACATTAAGTTCCAGGATACAAGTACAGAATATATGCAGGTATGTTACATAGGTATACATGTGCCATGGTGGTTTGCTGCACCTATTGATCCATCCTCTAAGTTCCCTCCCCTCACCCCATGCCCCCAACAGGCCCTGGTGTGTGTTGTTCCTCTCCCTGTGTCCATGTGTTCTCATTGACCAACTCCCACTTATGAGTAAGAACATGCGGTATTTGGTTTTCTATTCCTGTGTTAGTTTGCTGAGGATGATGGCTTCCAGCTTCATCCATGTCCCTTCAAAGGGCATGATCTCATTCCTTTTAATGGCTGCATAGTATTCCATAGTATATATGTACCACATTTTCTTTATCCAGTCTATCATTGATGGGCATTTGGGTTGGTTCCATGACTTTGCTATTATAAATAGTGCTGCAATAAACATACATGTGCATATGTTTTTATAGCAGAATGATTTATATTCCTTTGGGTATTTACCCAGTAATGGAATTGCTGGGTCACATGGTATTTCTGGTTCTAGATCCTTGAGGAATTGCCATACTATCTTCCACAATGGTTGAACTAATTTACATTCCCATCAACAGTGTAAAAGCATTCCTGTTTCTCCACAACCTTGCCAACCACTATTGTTTCTTGCCTTTTTAATAATCACCATTCTGACTGGCATGAGACAGTATCTCATTGTGGTTTTGTTTTGCATTTCTGTAATGATCACTGATGTTGAGCTTTTTTTCATATGTTTGTTGGATGCATAAAAATCTTTTTTTGAGAAGTGTCTGTTAATAACCCTTGCCCACTTTTTGATAGGGTTGTTTTTTTTTTCTTGTAAATTTGTTTAAGTTCCTTGTAAATTCTGGATATTAGACCTTTGTCAGATGGGTAAATTGCAAAAATTTTCTCCCATTCTGTAGGTTGCCTGTTCACACTGATGATAGTTTATTTTGCTGTGCAGAAGCTCTTCAGTTTTATTAGATCACATTTGTCAATTTTGGCTTTTGTTGCAATTGCTTTTGGCATTTTTGTCATGAAGTTTTGCCCATGCCTATGTCCTAAATGGTACTGCTTATGTTTCCTTCAAGGGTTTTTATGGTTTTGGGTTTTACATTTAAGTCTTTAATCCATCTTGAGTTAATTTTTGTGTAAGGTGAAAGGAAGGGATCCAGTTTCAATTTTCCTCATATGGGTAGCCAGTTTTCCCAGCACCATTTATTGAATAGGAGATCCTTTCCCCATTGCTTGTTTTTGTCAGGTTTGTTGAAGATCAGATGGTTGTAGATGTATGATGTTATTTCTCAGGTCTCTGTTCTGTTCCATTTGTCTATATGTCTGTTTTGGTACCAGTACCATGCTGTTTTGGTTACTGTAGCCTTGTAGTATAGTTTGAAGTCAGGTAGCACGATGCCTCCAGCTTTGTTCTTTTTGCTTAGGATTGTCTTGGCTATACAGGGACTTCATTGATTCCATACGAAATTTAAAGTAGTTTTATCTAATTCTGTGAAGAATGTCAGGGGTAATTTGATGGGGATAGCATTGAATCTATAAACTACTTCGGAAAGTATGACCATTTTCAAGATATGGACTCTTCCTATCCATGAAGTTGGAATGTTTTTCCAATTGTTTGTGTCCTCTCTTATTTCCTTGAGCAGTGGTTTGTAGTTCTCCTTGAAAAGGTCCTTCACATCCCTTGTTAGCTGTATTCCTAGGTATTTTATTCTCTTTGTAGTGATTGTGAATAGGAATTCATTCATGATTTTGCTCTCTGCTTGTTTATTATTGGTGTAAAGGAAGACTTGTGATTTTTGCACATTGATTTTGTATTTTGAGGCTTTGCTGAATTTGCTTATCAGTTTAAGGAAGTTTTGGACTGAGATGATGGGGTTTTCTAAACATACAATCATGTCATCTGCATACAGAAACAATCTGACTTCCTCTCTTCCTATTTGAATACACTTTATTTCTTTCTCTTGCCTGATTTCCCTGGCCAGAACTTTCAATACTATGTTGAATAGGAGTTGTGAGAGTGGTCATTCTTGTCTTGTACTGGTTTTCAAAGAGAATGCTTCCAGCTTTTGCCCATTCAATATGATACTGGCTGTGGGTTTGCCAAAAATTGCTCTTATTATTTTGACATACGTTCCATCAATATCTAGTTTATTGAGAGCTTTTAACATGAAGAGATGTTGAATTTTATCGAAGGCCTTTTCTGCATCTATTGAGGTAATCACGTGGTTTTTGTCATTGGTTCTGTTTATGTGATGGATTACGTTTATTGATTTGCATATGTTGAATTAGCCTTGCATCCCAGGGATGAAGCCAACTTGATAATGATGGTTAAGCTTTTTGATGTGCTGCTGGATTTGGTTTGCTAGTATTTTATTGAGGATTTTCACATCGATGTTCATCAGGGATATTGGCCGGAAGTTTTCTTTCTTTTCTTGGGTCTCTTCTTGGTTTTGGTATCAGGATGATGCTGGCTTCATAAAATGAGTTTGGGAGGAGTCTCTCCTTTTCAATTATTTGGAATAATTTCAGAAGGAATGGTACCAGCTCCTCTTTGTACCTCTGGTAGAATTTGGCTGTGAATCCATCTGGTCCTGGGCTTTTTAATTTTTTTAGTTGGTAGGCTACTAATTACTGCCTCAATTTCAGAACTTGTTATTGGCCTACTCAGGGATTGGGCTTCTCCTAGTTGAGTCTTGGGAGGGTGTATGTGTCCAGGAATTTATCCATTTCTTCTAGACTTTCTAGTGTATTTTTGTAGAGGTGTTTATGGCATTCTCTGATGGTAGTTTGTATTTCCATGGGGTCAGTGGTGATATCCCCTTTATCATTTTTTATTGTGCCTATTTGATGCTTCTCTCTTTTCTTCTTTATTAATTGAGCTAGCAGTCTATTTTGTTAATTTTTTCAAAAAATCCGCTCCTGGATTCATTGATTTTTTGGAGGGTTTTTCATGTCTCTATCTCCTTTAATTCTGCTTTGATTTTAGTTATTTCTTGTCTTCTGCTAGCTTTTGGATTAGTTTGCTCTTGCCTCTCTACCTCTTTTAATTGTGATGTTAGGGTGTCAATTTGAGATCTTTCTAGTTTTCCAATGTGGGTATTTAGTGCTATAAATTTCCCTCTTAACACTGCTTTAGCTGTAGCCTAGAGATTCTGGTATATTGTCTCTTTGTTCTCATTGGTTTCAAATAACTTTTTGATTTTTGCCTTAATTTCATTGTTTATCCAGTAGTCATTCAGGAACAGGTTGTTCAATTTCCATGTAATTGTGTGGTTTTGAGTGAGTTTCTTTATTCTGAGTTCTAATTTGATTGCACTGTGGTCTGAGAGACTGTTATGATTTCAGTTCTTTTGCATTTGCTGAGGAGTGCTTTAATTCCAATTCTGTGGTTGATTTTAGAATAAGTGCCATGTAGCACTGAGAAGACTTGGGGTGGAGAGTTCTGTAGATGTCTATTAATTCCACTTGATCCAGAGCTGAGTTCAAGTCCTGAATAACTTTGTTAATTTTCTGTCTCATTGATCTGTCTAATATTGACAGTGGAGTATTAAAGTCTCCCACTATTATCGTGTGGGCGTCTAAGTCTCCTTGTAGGTCTCTAAGAACTTGCTCTATGAATCTGGGTGCTCCTGTATTGGGTGCATATATATTTAGAACAGTTAGCTCTTCTTGTTGAATCATTCCCTTTACCATTAGGTAATGTCCTTGTTTGTCTTTTTTTAATCTTTGTTGATTTAAGGTCTGTTTTGTCAGAGACTAGGATTGCAACCCTTGCTTTTTTTTTTTTTTTTTTTTTTTGCCTTACATTTGCTTGGTAAATTTTCCTCTATCCCTTTATTTTGAGCCTATGTGTGTCTTTGCACATGAGATGGGTCTCCTGAATACAGCACACTGATGGGTCTTGACTCTTTATCCAATTTGCCAGTCTGTGTCTTTTAACCGGGGCATTTAGCCCTTTTACATTTAAAGTTAGTATTATTATGTGTAAATTTGATCCTGTCATGATGTTGTCTGGTTATTTTGCACACTAGTTGATGCAGTTTCTTCATAGTGTCATTGGTCTTTATATTTTGTTGTGTTTTTGCAGTGGCTGGTAGCAGTTTTTCCTTTCCATATTTAGTGCTTCTTTCAGGAGCTCTTACAAGGCAGGCCTTGTGGTAATGAAATCCCTCAGCATTTGCTTGTCTGGAAAGGGTTTTATTTCTGCTTTACTATGAAGCTTAGTTTGGCTGGATATGAAATTCTGGGTTGAAAATTATTTTCTTTGAGAATGTTGAATATTGGCCCCCCATCTCTTCTGGCTTGCAGAGTTTCTGCTGAGAGCTCCACTGTTAGTCTGATGGGCTTCCCTTTGTAGGTGACCTGGTTTTTCTCTCTGGCTGTCCTTAACATTTTTTTCCTTCATTTCAACCTTGGAGAATCTGATGATTATGTGTCTTGGGGTTGATCGTCTCATGGAGTATCTTGGTGGTGTTCTCTGTATTTCCTGAATTTGCACGTTGGCCTTTCTTGCTAGGTTGGGGAAGTTCTCCTGAATAGCCTGAAGTGTGTTTTCCAGCTTGTTTCCATTCTCCCCATCTCCTTCAGGTACTCCAATCAATCATAGGTTCTGTCTTTTTACGAAGTCCCATATTTCTTGGAGGCTTTGTTCACTCCTTTTCATTCTTTTTTCTCTAGCCTTGTTTGCATGCCTTATTTCAGCAAGGTGGTCTTCAAACTCTGATATCCTTTCTTCTGCCTGGTCAATTCAGCTATTGATACTGTGCATCCTTCACAAAATTCTCGTGCTGTGTTTTTCGGCTCCATCAGATCATTTATGTTCCTCTCTAAACTGGTTATTCTAGTTGGCAGCTCCTCTAACCTTTTATCAAGGTTCTTACCTTCTTCATATTGAATTAGAACATGCTCCTTTAGCTCAGCATAGTTTTTTGTTATCCATCTTCTGAAGCCTACTTCTGTCAATTAATTCATCTCATCCTCCGTCCAATTCTGCGCCCTTTCTGGAGAGACAGTGTGATCATTTGGAGGGGAAGAGGCACTCTGGCCTTTTCAGTTTTCAGCATTTTTTTGTTGATTCTTTCTGATCTTCACGAGTTTGTCTAGTTTCGATCTTTGAGGCTGCTGATCCTTCAATGGGGTTTTTGTGGGGGCTTTTTGCTGTTGTTGTTACTGTTTGTTTGTTTTTCTTTCAATGGTCAGGTCCCTCTTCTGTAGGGATACTGCAATTTGCTGGGGGGTTCCACTTCAGGCCCTATTCATCTGGTTCGTTCTTGCACCTGGAGATGTCACTCAAGGAGGAGAACAGCAAAGATGAGTGCCTGCTCCTTCTTCTGGGAACTCTGACCTCAAGGGGCACCAAACTGATGCCAGTAGGATCACTCCTGTATAGGGTGTCTGACAGAACCTGTTGGAGGGTATCACCAGTTGGGTGGCATGGGGAACAGGACCTGTTTAATGAAGTACTTTGTCCCTTGGTGGAGGGGTGTGTTTTGCTGGGTGGGAAACCCACTCCTCTGGGCTGCCTGGATTCCTCAGAACTACCAGGAGGAAAGGCTAAGTCTGCTGGTCCAGAGACTGTGGCCACTCCTCCCCCTAGGGGCTCAGGCCCAGGGAGATCCGGGTTCTGTCCCTGAGCCTCTGGCTAGAGTTACTGGAGTCCCTGTGGGGAAGCCCTGCCCAGTGAGGAAGGATGAGTCAGGGTCAGGCTTGAAGAGGCACTCTGGACACAATATGTCACAGCCAGTGTGTTGGGCTGTGGGGGACACATCCTGGGACCAAGCTGTCCAGCCTTCCTGGTCCCAGCAGGGGAAAAGTGTGGCCTGGAGCCATACAGATGGCTGCCATCCTTCCCCTGCCCAGGGAGCTCAGTGTGTTAGGCAGTTGTGAGTCCCAGTGCTGGCTGCTGCTCCTCCCCCAAGGAGCTCAAATGGCTTAGACAGCAGGCAGCTGCAACCGTGATGCTGGTTGCCCCTTCCCCCCAGGAGCTTGGTAGGCTTAAGCAGATTCCAGCTGAGAGGCTATTGAGAATATGTGCGGCTCTGGGGTTGGGACACTAGGCCCCAGTGGCATGGGTTTGCGAGTGGGATCTTCTGATTTGTGGGCCGCTCAGTTCTGTGGAAAAAGCACTGTTTCCCCGGCTGGGTACCATGCTCACTCACCACCTCCCTTGGCTGTGGGCTGGGGGCTCCTCTGCCCTGTGTGGCTGTCAGGTGGGCCACCGCACCACACTGCTCTTCTTTCCTCTCCGTGGGTCACGCCAGTCCCCTAGTCCGTTCTGATGAGAACCTGAATACCTTGGTTGCTGGTGAAGGATTCACATGCTTATTATGGTCCTTTTTGATGGGAGCCTCCAATCACCACTGCTTCTAGTCGGCCACCTTGGCCCCAGTGGGGGCAGTTTCTAATGGTTTAGCACTGTCCCCTCTTTGTATTGTATAGTGATTTTGTTCTCACAAGATCTGGTTTTTTAAAAATGTGTAGCACCTCCCCGACTTCCTCCTGCTCTGGCCATGTGAGGCATTCACTCCTCCTTTGCCTTCTGCCATGATTTTAAGTTTTCTGAGGCCTCTCCAGAAATTCAGCAGATGCCAGCTGCTATGCTTCCTGTACAGCCTGCAGAACTATGAGCCAATTAACCCTCTTTTCTTTATAAATTACTCAGTCTCAAGTATTTCTTCATAGCAGAGTGAAAACGAACTGAGACACTCCTTCAAAAAAATAAATTAATAAGTTAATTGAACAACAACAAAAAATTGGCTACCACAACCCAAAAAGTACATCAGCAAGTACACAGATAAAAACATTTGACTCTTGAACAACATGGCTTTGACCTATGCAGGTGAACTTATATATGAATTTTTGCAACCAAATGCAGATTGAAAATACAGTATTCAAGAGATGCAAAACCTATGTATACAACAGGGCAACTTCTCTTATACAAGGGTTCTGCAGGGCTGACTGTGGGACTTGAACGTGTGCAGATTTTGGTAAATGTGGGAATCCTGAAACCAGTCCCCAAGTATACTGAGGGATGACTGTAATTGAAGAGTAACTATACAGAGAAATATTACTCAGCAATAAAAAGGAAGAAGTATTGATACACACAACAACATGGGTGAATCTCAAAATAATTATGCTGAATGAAAGAAGCTGGACAAAAAAGTGTGTGTGATTTGACTTAAATAAAATCCTAGAAAATGCAAACTAATCTGTAGTGGTGGAAAGCAAATTAGTGGTTTCCTGGGAAGGAATAGACAGAGGCATGAGGGAAAGGGGCATGAGAAAATTTGGGGTGATAGATATAATTATCTTGGTGGTGGTGATAGTTTCACAGGTGTTTATATATGTCAAAAGGTATCAAATTGCACACTTTCGGCCAGGCACAGTGGCTCATGCCTGTAATTCCAATATTTTGGCAGGCCAAGGCAGGTAGATCGTTTGAGCTTGGGAGTTTGAGGCCAGCTTGGGCAACATAGTGAGACCTCATCTCTACAAGAACTTTTTAAAAAATTAGCTGGGCATGGTGGCTCACACCTGTAGTTCCAGCTACTTGGGAGGCTGAGGCAGAAGATGGCTTGCACTTGGGAAATTGAGGCTGCAGTGAGCCATGATCATGCCACTGCACTACAGCTTGGATGACAGAATGAGACCCTGCCTCAAAAGATTTTTTGCACATTTTAAATATGTGCAATTTTTTCTACATCATTTACATCTTAATAAAGTTGTTAAATTTGGGGGGTGGGGGAGTCAAAGGAGACTGTTTCCATGCCCTGACAAAAGTTTAGAAGTTTTTCTCTACCCATAACAAAGGGCATGTAACTTCTAATTCAGGTGGCCAGGCTTGGGCCAGATACTAGCTTTCTGAGGATGCCCTGGGTCTCTTTAGAGGAGCTTTTTTTGGGGCCAGCTAAGCTTGTTCACTGTGGTCCTCATTGGGGCCGCCTCTTGCCCCCATTTCTTGTGCTTATCATTTGCTATTCTGAAACGAAAAATAGGAGTGGGCTGGGTGCAGTGGCTTATGTCTGTAATCCCAGTACTTTGGAGGCCGAGGCGGGCGGATCACCTGAGATCAGGAGTTAGAGACCACCCTGGACAACATGGTGAAACCCCATCTCTACTAAAAATATGAAAAATTATCCGGGTGTGGTGGCGTGCCTTTAATCCCAGCTACTCAGGAGGCTGAGCCATAAGAATTGCTTGAACCTGGGAGGCAGAGGTTGCAATGAGCCGAGATCGTGCCACTGCACACCAGCCTGGGTGACAGAGCAAGACTCCATCTCAAAAGGAAAAAAAAGAAAAAAAAAGACTGAAGTCATCATTTGTTCAATAAGCACTTACTGAGCATCTACTAAGTGTAAGATGTTGTGGGCATATTTATTGGGCAGTTTCCCCACACCTTGTATGGGGTCCTTGTGACTTGCTTTGACCAATACAATGTGGAAGAAGTAATATTGTGTGCCAGTTCTGAGTCCAGGCCTTACGAGACTTGCGTACTTTTGCTTGGAAACCTGCTAGTCCATGTGAATAAACTGGTACTAGCCTGATGCAGGATGAGAGACATATAGTGCAGTCATCCCCATCTCCTGGCTGCTTTTTGCTAAACTCTAAAAGCAGAACCTCTTAGCTTCCTGGAAATTGACTGCAGATGCATAAACCAGTTCAACTGAGACCAGAAAAGCTGCCCACCCAAGTCCAGCCCAAATTACTGAACCATAAAACTGCTGAGTTAAATAAATGGTCTCTTTCTTTCACACACACATGAACACATGGTTCCTCCTCTTATTACTAGTACCCAAATGACTTGGTCAAGTCATTTAACCTGTCAGTACCTCAATTTTCTCATCTTTAAAATGATTATAAAAATACCTATATTTGTTTATATATTTGAGGAAATTATATATTTGTTATATAATTATATATAGTTATATATAATTGAGGTAATATGTTTGTTATATATAATTATATATTGAGGTAATTATATATTTGTTTATATATTTGAGGTAATATTTGTAAAGTGCCTAGCATAATGCCAAGTATATAGTAGGTAACAGAATATGGTAGCAATAATTATTTTTTGAGATAGGGCCCATATTTTACTTATCTTTTTTTCTCCTGCAACTGGCACAGAGTCTTCTTCATGAGAGGAACTCAATAGGTAAATGTGACTATTTTGGAAGTGTAATTTCAATGAATAATCTGATTATAATCTTTATAAAGATAGTTCATATCTTCATAAAGATATGTCTATCTTAAAGGCAGTAAGAATCATTACCTCTCTAGCTGTTATTTTATTTTATTTTTTTGAGATGGAGTCTCATTCTGTCGCCCAGGCTGGAGTGCAGTGGTGCAATCTCGGCTCACTGCAAGCTCCACCTCCTGGGTTCACGCCACTCTCCTGCCTCAGCCTCCTGAGCAGCTGGGACTACAGGCACCCGCCACCACGCCTGGCTAATTTTTTGTATTTTTAGTAGAGACGGGGTTTCACCATGCTAGCCAGGATGGTCTCAATCTCCTGACCTCGTGATCCGCCTGCCTTGGCCTCCTAAAGTGCTGGGATTACAGGCATGAGCCACGGCACCCGGCCTAGCTGTGATTTTTAAAAGGAAGCTGGCAAATAAACAAAAAATCTTTGTTATCTTCATTTCCTTGAAATCCAGGACTGATATTGGAATTCTCACTTCTTTTCTTCTTAACCATTCAATACCAGCTGATCATTCCTTTCTCCTTGAAACACTATCCTTATTTGGCTCCTATATAGCATTACTTTGCTAATTTCCTGTCTGCTTCATCAGCCACAGTCTCTTTTGAGAGTTCATCCTCATCTCCTCAGCCTATAAATGTTGAAGTGATCTAGGGCTCAGCCCTTTGCCCTTTTCTCTTCATTTCCATTCTTTCCCTTGGTGATGTCATTCAGTTTCATGGCTTTAAATAACTTCCCTATTACTGGCAATCTCAGATTTTTGTCTCTATCTCAGACCTCTCTCCTGAACTCCAGTTTAATAAATCCAACTTTGTAAATCTAACTGCTGATTTGACATCTCTGTTGGGATACTTAATAGGCATCTAAACCTTTACGCATCTAAAGTTTAACTCCAGAGTCTGCCTTCTTCCACCTGGAAGTTGCTCCTTCTAAAATTTTTGCTATCTCAGTATATGAGAATTCCTCTTTCTAGTACCATGCACTGCTAGAAGGACCTAATATTTAGGGAGCAATTCTCCTAAGGTATTGCCCATTATTCTGCCTCATATTACAAATAGCAACCAGGAATGAAGGGTGGGAGACTGTCACAGTATAACAATGCCAGATGTTGTCAATGCCAGTATGAGACCATTCATGGTCCCCTGCCTCTTCAGCAAAATTCTCCTGTCCTATATTGCTTTTTCTTCTCATCATTCTGGGTAAAAACAAATGATACATTAATTACTTTTAAGGTGATACCTTTTCAACAAGCTTTGTGCCCTTAAAAGCTCCCTGTCTACTAGTGGGTTCCTCTGCTGGCATTTTATAGCAAGTTCCATTAATTTCCTTGAAGAACTATTCCAAAATTTTACATATATACATATATAAAACTTTCTGTTATATATGTAACTTTCTGTTATATATATATAACTTTCTGTTTTATATATATTTATAACTTTCTGTTATGTATATACGTATAACAGAAACCTTCAGTATTTCAAAATTCAAAACAGTAAACATTGGCCATTGTAGCATGACTACTGGGGAATACAGTGTTAGGCAAGTTAGTCTTTTTATGCCAGTCAATATCATATTTGGCCATCTACTGTACTTCTCACAAACGAATTTGTCTTCTCCCAAAAGGCTAATTCTGTTTCAAAAGTACTATTTTAACATTTTTGTGTCTTCTTTCCTTCAGAAGACTTTCATATGCAAGGAGCCCAATTATTTTTCCGCTCCTGGGTTCCAGAAGGCTATTCTTGAACCCCTCCTGGGTTCCAGAAGGGTATTCTTGAATGAAGTGTCATTTTCTCCCTTTTTCTTTTTTTTTTTTTTTTTCTTTTTTTTGAGACGGAGTCTCGCTCTGTCGCCCAGGCTGGAGTGCAGTGGCTCGGTCTCAGCTCACCGCAAGCTCTGCCTCCCGGGTTCACGCCATTCTCCTGCCTCAGCCTCCTGCGTAGCTGGGACTACAGGTGCCCGCCACCATGCCCGGCTAATTTTTTTGTGTTTTTAGTAAAGACAGGGTTTCACCGTGTTAGCCAGGATGGTCTCGATCTCCTGACCTCGTGATCCGCCCGCCTCGGCCTCCCAAAGTGCTGGGATTACAGGCGTGAGCCACCGTGCCCGGCCCTTTCTCCCTTTTTCATAGATTTATTCAGCATCTGAAGAATTACCCAAAAGAGAAATGAATCTGCATGGGATGGCTCATATTGCATAAAGTTTCAAAATTACTTTCATATCCACTTCCTTATCTAATTCTATTAATATCCTACTTCTAATACTAATATCTCCTGATTTTATTATTACTGATACTATTGCATTTCTTGTCTCTTACCCCTGCTACAAGCTGGTGCCACACCCTCACTGACTATTTGTATGGCTTCCTAATATATCTCTATATTTTTTAAAAATATAGTAGAATGCATGATGGATTAGAGCAAAGAACAGTGACTCCATGTTCTTTGCTCTAATCCATCATGCAGTCTACTATATTTTTAAAAAATCTGAATTACCAAATCTGGACTACTTTCTTTTCCCTTAATCCTGGGGCTTTATATAAGGCTTTATGATTTTCAAGAATTTTTCATAATAAGTATGAAATATAAATATTCATAATAAATATTGCTTCTTTTTTTTTTTTTTTGAGACAGAGTCTCACTCTGTCACCCAGGCTAGAGTGCAGTGGTGCAATCTCGGCTCACTGCAAACTCTGCCTCCCAGGTTCAAGCAATTCTCATGCCTCAGCCTCCTGAGTAGCTGGGATTACAGGCGCCCACTACCATGCTCGGCTAATTTTTGTATTTTCAGTAGAGACAGGGTTTCACCATGTTGGCCAGGCTGGTCCCAAACTCCTGATCTCAAGTGATATGCCCAACTCGCCTCCAAAAGTGCGGGGCTTAGAGGCATGAGCCACTGTGCCCAGCCAAATACTGTTTAATTCTTATAATAGTCCTGTATTACTAACAGTATCACTAACAGTGCTGTAAAGATGAGGCAAAAATATATACAGAGAGTAAGCATTACAAAAGAAAATCACACAGGTAATGCATGTTAGATTTGAGAGTCAAGCTCAGGTCTTCTTATTCCAGCTCAAGTAATTTTTTTTTTTTTTTTTGAGACAGAGTCTCACTCTGTCACCTAGGCTGGAGTGCAGTGGCATGATCTCACCTCACTGCAACCTCCGCCTTCCAGGCTCAAGTGATTCTCATGCCTCAGCCTCCCAAGTAGCTGAGACTACAGGTTTGCACCACTGCAGTTAGCTAATTTTTGTATTTTTAGCAGAGACAGGATTTTGCCTTGTTGGCCAGGCTGGTCTCAAATTCCTGGCCTCAAGTGATCCACCTGCCTTGGCCTCCCAAAGTACTAGGATTACAGGTGTTAGCCACTGCACCTGGCAACAACTCAAGTATTTTCTTACAATACAGATGCTCTTTTTAACCCTTCTGCTTACCTTGCTTTTTTCTATTTATTTTTAATTTTTTTTTTATTATTACACTTTAAGTTTTAGGGTACATGTGCGCAATGTGCAGGTTTGTTACATATGTATCTATGTGCCATGTTGGTGTGCTGCACCCATTAACTCGTCATTTAGCATTAGGTATATCTCCTAATGCTGTCCCTCCCCGCTACCCACACCCCACAACAGTCCCCAGAGTGTGATGTTCCCCTTCCTGTGTCCATGTATTCTCATTGTTCAATTCCCACCTATGAGTGAGAACATGCGGTGTTTGGTTTTTTGTACTTGCGATAGTTTACTGAGAATGATGGTTTCCAGTTTCATCCATGTCCCTACAAAGGACATGAACTCATCATTTTTTATGGCTGCATAGTATTCCATGGTGTATATGTGCCACATTTTCTTAATCCAGTCTATCGTTGTTGGACATTTGGGTTGGTTCCAAGTCTTTGCTATTGTGAATAGTGCCGCAATAAACATATGTGTGCATGTGTCTTTATAGCAGCATGATTTATAGTCCTTTGGGTATATACCCAGTAATGGGATGGCTGGGTCAAATGGTATTTCTAGTTCTAGATCCCTGAGGAATCACCACACTGACTTCCACAATGGATGAACTAGTTTACAGTCCCACCAACAGTGTAAAAGTGTTCCTATTTCTCCACATCCTCTCCAGCACCTGTTGTTTCCTGACTTTTTAATGATGGCCATTCTAACTGGTGTGAGATGGTATCTCATTGTGGTTTTGATTTGCATTTCTCTGATGGCCAGTGATGATGAGCATTTTTTCATGTGTTTTTTGGCTGCATAAATGTCTTCTTTTGAGAAGTGTCTGTTCATGTCCCTCGCCCACTTTTTGATGGGGTTGTTTGTTCTTTTCTTGTTAATTTGTTTGAGTTCATTGTAGATTCTGGATATTAGCCCTTTGTCAGATAAGTAGGTTGTGAAAATTTTCTCCCATTTTGTAGGTTGCCTGTTCACTCTGATGGTAGTTTCTTTTGCTGTGCAGAAGCTCTTCAGTTTAATTAGATCCCATTTGTCAATTTTGGCTTTTGTTGCCAGTGCTTTTGGTGTTTTAGACATGAAGTCCTTGCCCATGCCTATGTCCTGAATGGTATTGCCTAGGTTTTCTTCTAGGGTTTTTATGGTTTTAGGTCTAACATGTAAGTCTTTAATCCATCTTGAATTAATTTTTGTATAAGGTGTAAGGAAGGGATCCAGTTTCAGCTTTCTACACATGGCTAGCCAGTTTTCCCAGCACCATTTATTAAATAGGGAATCCTTTCCCCATTGCTTGTTTTTGTCAGGTTTGTCAAAGATCAGATAGTTGTAGATACGCGGCATTATTTCTGAGGGCTCTGTTCTGTTCCATTGATCTATGTCTCTGTTTTGGTACCAGTACCATGCTGTTTTGGTTACTGTAGCCTTGTAGCATAGTTTGAAGTCAGGTAGCGTGATGCCTCCAGCTTTGTTCTTTTGGCTTAGGATTGACTTGGCGATGCAGGCTCTTTTTTGGTTCCATATGAACTCTAAAGTAGTTTTTTCCAATTCTGTGAAGAAAGTCATTGGTAGCTTGATGGGGATAGCATTGAATCTATAAATTACCTTGGGCAGTATGGCCATTTTCACGATATTGATTCTTCCAACCCATGAGCATGGAATGTTCTTCCATTTGTTTGTATCCTCTTTTATTTCATTGAACAGTGGTTTGTAGTTCTCCTTGAAGAGGTCCTTCACATTCCATGTAAGTTGGATTTCTAGGTATTTTATTCTCTTTGAAGCAATTGTGAATGGGAGTTCACTCATGATTTGGCTCTCTGTTTGTCTGTGATTGGTGTACAAGAATGCTTGTGATTTTTGTACATTGATTTTGTATCCTGAGACTTTGCTGAAGTTGCTAATCAGCTTAAGGAGATTTTGGGCTGAGACAATGGGGTTTTCGAGATGTACAATCATATCATCTGCAAACAGGGACAATTTGACTTCCTCTTTTCTTAATTGAATTCCCTTTATTTCCTTCTCCTGCCTGATTGCCCTGGCTAGAACTTCCAACACTATGTTGAATAGGAGTGGTGAGAGAGGGCATCCCTGTCTTGTGCCAGTTTTCAAAGGGAATGCTTCCAGTTTTTGCCCATTCAGTATGATATTGGCTGTGGGTTTGTCATAGATAGCTCTTATTATTTTGATATATGTCCCATCAATACCTAATTTATTGAGAGGTTTTAGCATGAAGGGTTGTTGAATTTTGTCAAAGGTCTTTTCTGCATCTATTGAGATAATCACGTGGTTTTTGTCTTTGGTTCTGTTTACATGCTGGATTACATTTATTGATTTGCGTATGTTGAACCAGCCTTGCATCCCAGGGATGAAGCCCACTTGATCATGGTGGATAAGCTTTTCGATGTGCTGCTGGATTCGGTTTGCCAGTATTTTATTGAGGATTTTTGCATCAATGTTCATCAAGGATATTGGTCTGAAATTCTCTTTTTTGGTTGTGTCTCTGCCTGGCATTGGTATCAGGATGATGCTGGCCTCATAAAATGTGTTAGGGAGGATTCCCTCTTTTTCTATCAATTGGAATAGTTTCAGAAGGAATGGTACCAGTTCCTCCTTGTACCTCTGGTAGAATTCGGCTGTGAATCCATCAGGGCCCGGTCTCTTTTTGGTTGGTAAGCTATTGATTATTGCCACAATTTCAGAGCCTGTTATTGGTCTATTCAGAGATTCAACTTCTTCCTGGTTTAGTCTTGGCAGGGTGTATTTGTTGAGGAATTTATCCATTTCTTATAGATTTTCTAGTTTATTTGCGTAGAGGTGTTTGTAGTATTCCCTGATGGTAGATTGTATTTCTGTGGGATCGGTGGTGATATCCCCTTTGTCATTTTTTATTGCGTCTATTTGATTCTTCTCTCTTTTCTTCTTTATTAGTCTTGCTAGTAGTCTATCAATTTTGTTGATCTTTTCAAAAAACCAGCTCCTGGATTCATTAATTTTTTGAAGGGTTTTTTGTGTCTCTATTTCCTTCAGTTCTGCTCTGATTTTAGTTATTTCTTGCCTTCTGCTAGCTTTTGAATGTGTTTGCTCTTGCTTTTCTAGTTCTTTTACTTGTGATGTTAGGGTGTCAATTTTGGATCTTTCCTGCTTTCTCTTGTGGGCATTTAGTGCTATAAATTTCCCTCTACACACTGCTTTGAATGTCTCCCAGAGATTCTGGTATGTTGTGTCTTTGTTCTCACTGGTTTCAAAGAACATCTTTATTTCTGCCTTCATTTCGTTATATACCCAGTAGTCATTCAGGAGCAGGTTGTTCAGTTTCCATGTAGTTGAGCGGTTTTGAGTGAGTTTCTTAATCCTGAGTTCTAATTTGATTGTACTGTGGTCTGAGAGACAGTTTGTCATAATTTCTGTTCTTTTACATTTGCTGAGGAGAGCTTTACTTCCAACTATGTGGTCAATTTTGGAATAGGTGTGGTGTGGTGCTGAAAAAAATGTATATTCTGTTGATTTGGGGTGGAGAGTTCTGTAGATGTCTATTAGGTCCACTTTGTGCAGAGCTGAGTTCAATTCCTGCGTATCCTTGTTAACTTTCTGTCTCGTTGATCTGTCTAATGTTGACAACGGGGTGTTAAAATCTCCCATTATTATTGTGTGGGAGTTTAAGTCTCTCTGTAGGTCACTCAGGACTTGCTTTATGAATATGGGTGCTCCTCTGTTGGGTGCATATATATTTAGGATAGTCAGCTCTTCTTGTTGAATTGATCCCTTTACCATTATGTAATGGCCTTCTTTGTCTCTTTTGATCTTTGTTGGTTTAAAGTCTATTTTATCAGAGACTAGGATTGCAACCCCTGCCTTTTTTTGTTTCCCATTTGCTTGGTAGATCTTCCTCCATCCCTTTATTTTGAGTCTATGTGTGTCTCTGCACGTGAGATGGGTTTCCTGAATACAGCACACTGATAGGTCTTGACTCCTTATCCAATTTGCCAGTCTGTGTCTTTTAATTGGAGCATTTAGCCCATTTACATTTAAAGTTAATATTGTTATATGTGAATTTGATCCTGTCATTATGATGTTAGTTGGTTATTTTGCTCGTTAGTTGATGCAGTTTCTTCCTAGCTTCAATGGTCTTTACAATTTGGCATGTTTTTGCAGTGGCTGGTACTGGTTGTTCCTTTCCATATTTAGTGCTTCCTTCAGGAGCTTTTTTAGGGCAGCCCCGATGGTGACAAAATCAGCCTTTGCTTGTCTGTAAAGTATTTTATTTCTCCTTCACTTATGAAGCTTAGTTTGGCTGGATATGAAATTCTGGGTTGAAAATTCTTTTCTTTAAGAATGTTGAATATCGGCCCCCACTCTCTTCTGGCTTGTAGAGTTTCTGCCGAGAGATCAGCTGTTAGTCTGATGGGCTTCCCTTTGTGGGTAACCCAAGCTTTCTCTCTGGCTGCCCTTAACATTTTTTCCTTCATTTCAACTTTGGTGAATCTGACAATTATGTGTCTTGGAGTTGCTCTTCTCAAGGAGTATCTTTGTGGCGTTCTCTGTATTTCCTGAATCTGAATGTTGGCCTGCCTTGCTAGATTGGGGAAGTTCTCTTGGATAATATCCTGCAAAGTGTTTTCCAACTTGGTTCCATTCTCCCCGTCACTTTCAGGTACACCAATCAGACGTAGGTTTTGTCTTTTCACATAGTCCCATATTTCTTGGAGGCTTTGTTCGTTTCTTTTTATTCTTTTTTCTCTAAACTTCCCTTCTCACTTCATTTCATTCATTTCATCTTCCATCGCTGATACCCTTTCTTCCAGTTGATTGCATCGGCTACCGAGGCTTCTGCAATCTTCACGTAGTTCTCGAAACTTGGCTTTCAGCTCCATCAGCTCCTTTAAGCCCTTCTCTGCATTGGTTATCTTAGCTATACATTCATCTATTTTTTTTTTCAAAATTTTTTACTTCTTTGCCATTGGTTTGAATTTCCTCCTGTAGCTCGGAGTAGTTTGATCGTCTGAAGCCTTCTTCTCTCAACTCGTCAAAGTCATTCTCCATCCAGCTTTGTTCCGTTGCTGGTGAGGAACTGCGTTCTTTGGAGGAGGAGAGGTGCTCTGCTTTTTAGAGTTTCTAGTTTTTCTGCTCTGTTTTCTCCCTATCTTTGTAGGTTTTTCTACTTTTGGTCTTTGATGATGGTGATGTACAGATGGGTTTTTGGTGTGGGTGTCCTTTCTGTTTGTTAGTTTTCCTTCTACCAGACAGGACCCTCAGCTGCAGGTCTGTTGGAGTTTGCTAGAGGTCCACTCCAGACCCTGTTTTGCTGGATGTCAGCAGCAGTGGCTGCAGAACAGCGGATTTTCGTGAGACCGCAAATTCAGCTGTCTGATAGTTCCTCTGGAAGTTTTGTCTCAGAGGAGTACCCAGCCGAGTGAGGTGTCAGTCTGTCCCTACTGGGGGGTGCCTCCCAGTTAGGCTGCTCGGGGGTCAGGGACCCACTTTAGGAGGCAGTCTGCCTGTTCTCAGATCTCCAGCTGCGTGCTGGGAGAATCATTACTCTCTTCAAAGCTGTCAGAGAGGGACATTTAAGACTGCAGAGGTTCCTGCTGTCTTTTTGTTTGTCTGTGTCCTGCCCCCAGAGGTGGAGCCTACAGAGGCAGGCAGGCCTCCTTCAGCTGTGGTGGGCTCCACCCAGTTTGAGCTTCCTAGCTGCTTTGTTTACCTAAGCAAGCCTGGGCAATGGCGGGCGCCCCTCCCCCAGCCTCGCTGCCGCCTTGCAGTTTGATCTCAGACTGCTGTTCTAGCAATCAGCGAGACTCCGTGGGCGTAGGACCCTCCGAGCCAGGTGCGGGACAGAATCTCCTGGTGTGCCGTTTTCCAAGCCCGTTGGAAAAGCGCAGTATTAGGGTGGGACTGACCTGATTTTCCAGGTGCCGTCTGTTACCCCTTTCTTTGACTAGGAAAGGGAACTCCCTGACCCCTTGTGCTTCCTGAGTGAGGCAATGCCTTGCCCTGCTTCGGCTCGTGCATGGTACGCTGCACTGACTGTCCTGCACCCACTGTTTTTCACTCCCTAGTGAGATGAACCCAGTACCTCAGATGGAAATGCAGAAATCACCCGTCTTCTGCGTCGCTCACGCTGGGAGCTGTAGATCGGAGCTGTTCGTATTTGGCCATCTTGGCTCCCTATTTTTAATTTTTTAATTTTTTGTAGAGATAGGATCTCACTATGTTTCACAAGCTGATCCTGAACTCCTGGCCTTAAGCAATCTTCCCACCTTGGCCTCTCAAAGTGCTAGGATTACAGGCGTAAGCCAGTGCACCCAGCCTCTAGAATGCTTTCTTATTCTATTCTCTATCTTTCAAAACTCTGCCATCTTTCAAGTCCCAGTTCAAATACCATGTCTTCCTTAATACCTTCTTTTTCATTACACCTGGAATTAACAATCAATCTATATAACTATAGCATTTAGTTTGTATAACAATATAACTAACACTCATTACATATTGCTTTATAGAATTATTTGTGTGCATGTCACATCTGGCCTACTGTTGAGAAAACCTCTTGAGGGTAGAAAATTTAGCGTATTAGCTTTTATATTCCCCCACTGAGCAAATATATGGCGGTTGTTTGAGTAATTGTGAGTGAATGAATGAACACATGAAGGCGTTGGCCCACGCAGTTCTAAAAGGGATTAAGGCCTAAGGAACATCTGGATATCAGCTAATGTATTCACCTATTGGCTTAGTTATAGTATCTTAGAAAGAGATAATGAAATTACTGAACTAATAGTTAAGCTGTTGGTGCCTCAGGACAAAACAGAGGGGTGAGGAGGATTGAAATACTTAAGTTAATAGCCCCCTAGATGCAAAGGTAAAAGTTTAGCTCAGTATTTCCTAAACTGCATTCACTTCATAGATAAGGAACAACAGCCATTTATTATAGAGTCCATAGTCATTTAGTGAAAATATTGATGATGATCATGATGATGATGATGATAAAATTGCCTTCTGAATTTATTTAGTATTTGTCATTCCTGGACACATAAACAATATTATCTCCAAATTTTATTGGCAATTATAGTTAAGATAATATTTTATTTACATATTTATATATTTTTCAATATAAATACACATATATACATGTATCACTATTATGAAACTACTTTATAAATTTTTTATTAAAATGCACTTTAAGCATTATATAATGCTTCATAAAATACTTCATGAGGTAACCACCTATGGTTTGTACAGAGAATTCACACTCTCAACACCCATGCCCTTCTCTCCTTTGGTACTTGCTTGGCAAAACTCCAAGCCTGCTGAAATGCAACTTCCCACCTACTCCATGCCTACATCTAATCAACTGGAGAAGAACACATTATCATGCTAATTGGACTCACTTTAAAATTATGACCTCAAGCCTCAAGTGGGTTCTCAGTGTTGCCCAGCAATTCTTTATAATTCCATAGTCATTTGACTCTTCTACTCTTCAGATGAAGCTGTTCCCCTCAAGCCTCTTTCTTCCTCCTCCCTCTCAGCTGATGATCTTGCTTTCTATTAGTACTTCACTGAAAAAAAAAAGCAACTAGAAGAGAACCTTCACAATTTCTCACCTCTAATTCTACTCACTTACCTGCCTCTTACTTTCCCTTCTACTATGAAGGTTGAAATATTCCTGTTTCTGTCTGAGTCTAACCCCTCCTTCCTGTGCCCTTGGTCCTATCCTCTTTTGCTCCCAAAATTATCCTATCTCTTTCTTGTATCAACTTTTCTCTTTCTGTAGAATCATTAACATCAACATATAATATATATTTGAATATCTCCCACCTAATAAAAGAAACTCTATCCTGATCTCACATCCTTCTTTAGCCACAGCTCCACTTCTTTTTGCAGAAAATCTCAAAGGAATTATCTAAATTTGTTGTCCCTCGGTCATCTCTCATTCTATCTTGAATCCACTCTAATAAGCCTTTTTGCCTTCACTATTCCACTGGCAATACTTTCATCAAGTATACCATTGCCCTCCATATCACTAAACTCAATGCCAAATTATCAGTCTTCATGATATCATGGTTGACCTCTTAGCAGTATTCAGCACAGTTGATCTTCTTGGAACACATTCTATATTGGCTTCCAAAAAAACCTCTCTCTCCTTGTTTCTCCCTTATCTCTTTGGCTTCTTTGGAGTCTACTTTGCTGATTCCTCTTTATTACTCTGACAAGTAAATGTCAAAACTGGAGTTCCCCACAGCTAGCTCAGTTCTCCTCTTCTCTATCTACCCTCATTTCATTCCCTAGGAGCTTTCAATCAGTCTTGTGGCTTCAAAAACTATATATATACACATGTATATGTGTGTATATATGTAGTTCCATACATATATACATGTATATATATAGTTCCATACATATAGTTTGTATATAGTTTTAGATATAGGATATCTAGGTAGAGATATAGATATAGTTATAGATATAGGATATATATATATATATATATCTTTCTCTTCCCCTTTCCTTTCTCTCCCTTCTCTTCTTAAATGATTTGATCCCAAAGCCATTAGGTGGAAAAAGCAAGGTTGGAATTGGGCCTGAGTTGGGGAGAATCACAGAGGCCAACTGGGATTTTGGAGCCCAATCTGGGAAAGGAGGATGCTTGCATAAGAGGACTGTGTAGCAAGGATAGTTATAGCCTGAGCAGAGTGAGAAGGACATCCAAGGAGAGGGGCAGCATAGTATGGGCTACTGGGTATCCACACAGAAAACTGGTCATGCACGAGGAGTCAAAGCCTAAGCAGAATGAGAAAGACATTTACATGGCAGGGGTAGACAGGTATGGGTGTCAGAGACTGAGTGGACTGAGGAGGACATTTGTGCCTAGAAGAGAGTGGTGGTGACAATCAATGATCTGTTATTACAGGGGGCTTAATTACATAAATAAATATATTAAAAAGTTAGAGCCAGGTTCCCTATTGTCAGATGGAAAAGAATACTAGAATAAACCTTGTGATGTTTGATTAGAATAGGAGATATTTGTGTGAATTTATGGTTATATATCTAAATTGATTGATTGATAGAGATATATAGTTATAGAAATAAATATAGATGTAAAAGTGTATATGTTTTCATGTATCTCTATTTTTGTCTCTATATTCCTCATTTCTGACCACTGACAGAGCCTGGGAGTAGCTACACCCCAGTAGCAACTGAGCATATCTAGCCCCAGATTTTGACTTCTAAGTATCATTCTCCACAAAAATAACCAGGGTTCTTTGAGAAATGGCTGGTTCCAGTACTGGGCCAGCAAAAGTACAAATTAACCCTGGAACATCTGCTGAACCAGAAAAAAAAGTGCCCTAAGAATGATGGGGGTATATCAGAAAGAGAGAAGCCAGCTTGAGGGGCTTTTTACTGACCAAATCTGGGACAATTGGATATTTATTTATTTAGACTTCTTCAAATCATGGGATGAGATGATTTGAGAATTAATGATGGAAACAGATTACACTCATTTAAAAAATGATGAGTCAATACAAACATAAATTAATAAATTTAATACATGGAAAGTTTGAAGGCCAGGCATAGTGTCTCATGCCTGTAATCCCAGCACTGTGGGAGGCTGAGGCAGGTGTTTCACCTGAGGTCAGGAGTTTGAGACCAGCCTGGCCAACATGGTGAAACCCCATCTCTACTAAAAATACAAAAAATAGCCAGGTGTGGTGGTGGGTGCCTGTAATCCCAGCTACTCCAGAGGCTGAGGCAGGAGAATCATTTGAACCTGGGAGGCCTTCCGGAGGTTGCAGTGAATCAAGATCATGCTGCTGCACTACAGCCTGGGTGACAGAGCAAGACTGTGTCTCAAAAAATAAAATAAAATAAAAAGTCTTCACTTGGATGTCTAATCACTGTCAAACTTAAAATGTAAAACTGAGGGTGGCTAGCAAGATGGATGAATAGGAAGAGCTCCAGTCTGCAGCTCCCAGTGAGATCAATGCAGAAGGCGGGTGATTTCTGCATTTCCAACTGAGTTATCCGGCTCATCTCATTGGGACTGGTTAGACAGTGGGTGCAGCCCGTGGAGGGCAAGCTGAAGCAGGGTGGGGTGTCACCTCACCCGGGAAGCACAAGGCATTGGGGAACTCCCTTCCCTAGCCAAGGGAAGCCATCAGGAATGGTGCATTCTGGCCCAGATACTATGCTTTTCCCATGGTCTTCGCAACCCACAGACCAGGAGATTCCCTCGGGTGCCTACACCACCAGGGCCCTGGGTTTCAAGCACAAACTAGGCGGCTGTTTGGGCAGACACTGAGCTAGCTGCAGGAGGTTTTTTTTTTTTTTTTTTTTTCTTACCTCAGTGGCGCCTGGACTGCCAGCGACACAGGACTGTTCACTCCCCTGGAAAGGGGGCTGAAGCCAGGGAGCCAAGTGGTCTAGCCCAGTGGATCCCACTGCCACAAAGCGCAACAAGCTAAGATCCACTGGCTTGAAATTCTCACTGCCAACACAGCAGTCTGAAGTTGACCTAGGACTTCGAGTTTGGTGCAGGGAGAGGCGTCTGTCATTACTGAGGCTTAAGTAGGCGGTTTTCCCCTCACAGTGTAAACAAAACTGCCGGGAAGTTTGAACTGGGTGGAGCTTACTGCAGGGCAGCAAAGCCACTGTAGCCAGACTGCCTATCTAGATTCCTCCTCTCTGGGCAGGGCATCTCTGAAAGAAAGGCAGCAGCCCCAGTCAGGGGCTTATAGATACAACTCCCATTTCCCTGGGACAGAGCACCTGGAAGAAGGGGCTGCTTTGGGCACAGCTTCAGTAGACTTAAACATTCCTGCCAGCCAGCTCTGAAAAGAGCAGTAGGTCTCCCAGGACAGCACTCGAGCTCTGCTAATGGACAGACTGCCTCCTCAAGTGGGTCCCTGACCTCCGTGTCTCCTGACTGGGAGATACTTCCCAGCAGGGGTCGACAGACACCTCATATAGGAGAGTTCTGGCTGGCATCTGGTGGGTGTCCCTCTGGGATGAAGCTTCCAGAGGAAGGAACAGGCAGCAATCTTTGCTGTTCTGCAGCCTCCACTAGTGATACCCAGGCAAACAGGGTTTGGATTAGACCTCCAGCAAACTCCAGCAGACCTGCAGCAGAGGGGCCTGACCATTAGAAGGAAAACCAGCAAACAGAAAGGAATAGTATCAACATCAACAAAAAGGACTTCTACACAGAAACCCCATCTGAAGGTCACCAACATCAAAGACCAAAGGTAGATAAATCCACGAAGATGAGAAAAAAACAGTGCAAAAAGGCTGAAAATTCCAAAAACCAGAACGCCTCTTCCCCTCCAAAGGATCACAACTCCTCACCAGAAAGGGAACAAAACTGGATGGAGAATGAGTTTGATGAATTGACAGAAGAAGGCTTCAGAAAGTGGGTAATAACAAACTTCTCTGAGCTAAAGGAGCATGTTCTAACCCAATGCAAGGAAGCTGAGAACCTTGATAAAAGGTTAGAGGAATTGCTGACTAGAATAACCAGTTTAGAAAAGAACATAAATTGCCTGATGGAGCTGAAAAACACAGCACGAGAACTTCGTGAAGCATACACAAGTATCAATAGCCAAATCCATCAAGTGGAAGAAAAGATACCAGAGATTGAAGATCAACT
The DNA here is from genome assembly GCF_006542625.1 of Nomascus leucogenys. Lineage (NCBI taxonomy): Eukaryota > Metazoa > Chordata > Mammalia > Primates > Hylobatidae > Nomascus > Nomascus leucogenys. The sequence continues at coordinate 27,627,755 of NC_044392.1, read as the reverse complement.
TAATGAAACAAAGCAAGAAGACAAGATTTGAGAAAAAAGAATGAAAAGAAATGAACAAATCCTCCAAGAAATATAGGACTATGTGAGAAGACCAAACCTACGTTTGATTGGTGTACCTGAAAGTGATGGGGAGAATGGAACCAAGTTGGAAAACACTCTGCAAGATATTATCCAGGAGAACTTCCCCAACCTAGCAAGACAGGCCAACATTCAAATTCAGGAAATACAGAGAACACCACTAAGATACTCCTTCAGAAGAGCAACCCCAAGACACATAATTGTCAGATTCACCAAGGTTGAAGTGAAGGAAAAATTGTTAAGGGCAGCTGGAGAGAAAGGTCGGGTTACCCACAAAGGGCAGCCTACCAGACTAACAGTGGATTTCTCTACAGAAACCCTACAAGCCAGAAGAGGGTGGGGGCCAATATTCAACGTTCTTAAAGAAAAGAATTTTCAACCCACAATTTCATATCCAACCAAACTAAGCTTCATAAGCTAAGAAGAAATAAAATCCTTTACAGACAAGCAAATGCTGAGGGATTTTGTCACCACCAGGCCTGCCTTACAAGAGCTCCTGAAGGAAGAACCAAATATGGAAAGGAAAAACTAGTGCCAGCCACTGCAAAAACATACCAAATTGTAAAGACCATCAACACTATAAAGGAACTGCATCAACCAACAGGCAAAATAACCAGCTAGTATCATAATGAAAGGATCAAATTCACACATAACAATATTAACCTTAAATGTAAATGGGCTAAATGTCCCAATTGAAAGACACAGACTGGTAAATTGGATAAAAAGTGAAGACCCATTGGTGTGCTGTATTCAGGAAACCCACCTCACGTGCAAAGACACCCATAGGCTCAAAATAAAGGGATGGAGGAAAATTACCAATATTAAGGCAGAAATAAATAAGTTCTTTGAAACCAATGAGAACAAAGACACAATGTACCAGAGTCTCTGGGCCACAGCTAAAGCAGTGTTTAGAGGGAAATTTATAGCACTAAAATCCCACAGAAGAAAGTGGGAAAGATCTAAAATTAACACCCTAACATCACATTTAAAAGAACTAGAGAAGCAAGAGCGAACAAGTTCAAAAGCTAGCAGAAGACAAGAAAAAACTAAGATCAGAGCAGAACTGAAGGAGATAGAGACACAAAAAAGCCTTCAAAAAATCAATGAATCCAGGAGGTGGTTTTTTGAAAAGATTAATGAAATAGACCGCTAGAGAGACTAATAAAGAAGAAAATAGAGAAGAATAAAATAGACACAATAAAAAATGATAAAGGGGATATCACCACTGATTGCATAAAAGTACAAACTACCATCAGAGAATACTATAAACACCTCCAGGCAAATAAACTAGAAAATCTATAAGAAAGGGATAAATTCCTGGACACATATACCCTCCCAAGACTACACCAGGAAGAAGTCGAATCCCTGAATAGACTAATAACAAGTTCTGAAATTGAGGCAGTAATTAATAGCCTATCAACCAAAAAAAGTCCAGGACCAGATGGATGAACAGCCGAATTCTACCAGAGGTACAAAGAGGAGCTGGTACCATTCCTTCTGAAACTATTCCAAAAAATAGAAAAAGAGGGACTCCTCCTTAATTAATGTTATGAGGCCAGCATCATCCTGATACGAAAACCTGGCAGAGATACAACAAAAAAAGAAAATGTCAGGCCAATATCCCTGATGAACATAGATGCAAAAATCCTCAATAAAATACTGGCAAGCCAAATCCGGCAGCACATCAAAAAGCTCATCCACCACAGTCAAGTCGGCTTCATTCCTGGTTTGCAAGTCTGGTTCAACATATGCAAATCAATAAACGTAATCCATCACATAAACAAAACCAATGACAAAAACCACATGATTATCTCAATAGATGCAGAAAAGGCCTTGGATAAAATTCAATGCCCCATTCATGCTAAAAACTCTCAATAAACTAGGTATTGATGGAATGTATGTCAAAATAATAAGAGCTATTTATGACAAACCCACAGTCAATAACATACTGAATGGGCAAAAGCTGGAAGCATTTCCTTTGAAAACTGGCACAAGACAAGGATGCCCTCTTTCACCACTCCTATTTAACATAGTACTGGAAGTTTTGGCCAGGGCAATCATGCAAGAGAAAGAAATAAAGGGTATTCGAATAGGAAGAGAGGAAGTCAAATTGTCTCTGTTTGCAGATGACATCATTTTATATTTAGAACACCCCATTGTCTCAGCCCAAAATTTCCTTAAGCTGATAAGCAACTTCAGCGAAGTCTCAGGGTACAAAATCAACCTGCAAAAATCACAAGCATTCCTACACATCAACAATAGACAAACAGCCAAATCATGAGTGAACTCCCATTCACAATTGCTACAAAGAGAATAAAATACCTAGGAATAAAACTTATAAGGGATGTGAAGGACCTCTTCAAGGAGAACTACAAACCACTGCTCAACAAAATAAAAGAGGACACAAACAAATGGAAAAACATTCCATGCTCATGGATAGGAAGAATCAATATTGTGAAAATGGCCATACTGCCCAAAGTAATTTATAGATTCAATGCTATTCCCATCAAGCGACCATTGACTTTCTTCACAGCATTAAGAAAAATACTTTAAATTCCATATGGAACCAAAAAAGAACCTGTATAGCCAAGACAATCCTAAGCAAAAAGAACAAAGTTGGAGGCATCAAGCTACCTGACTTCAAACTATACTACAAGGCTACAGTAACCAAAACAACATGGTATTGGTACCAAAACAGATATATAGACCAATGGAACAGAAGAGAGGCCTCAGAAATAACACCACAAATCTACAACCATCTGATTTTTGACAAACCTGACAAAAACAAGAAATGGGGAAAGGATTCCCTATTTAATAAATGGCATTGGGAAAACTGGCTAGCCATATGCAAATAACTGAAACTGGACCCCTTCCTCACACCTTATACAAAAATTAACTCGAGATGGATTAAAGACTTAAACTTAAGACCTGAAACTATAAAAACCCTAAAAGAAAACCTAGGTAATACCATTCAGGATATAGGCATGGGCAAAGACTTCATGACTAAAACACCAAAAGCAATGGCAACAAAAGCCAAAATTGACAAATGGGATCTAATTAAACTAAAGAGCTTCTGCACAGCAAAAGAAACTACCATCAGAGTGAACAACCTATAGAATGGGAGAAAATTTTTGCAATCTATCTATCTGACAAAGGGCTAATATCCAGAATCTACAAGGAACTTAAACAAATTTACAAGAAAAAAACAAAAACCCCATCAAAAAGTGGGCAAAGGATATGAACAGACACTTCTCAAAAGAAGACATTTATGCAGCCAACAAACATATGAAAAAAAAAAAGCTCATCATCACTAGTCATTAGAGAAATGCAAATCAAAACTACAATGAGATACCATCTCACAGCAGTTAGAATGGCGATCATTAAAGTGTCAGGAAACAACAGATGCTGGAGAAGATGTGGAGAAATAGGAATGCGTTTACACTGTTGGTGGGAGTGTACATTAGTTCAACCATTGTGGATGACAGTGTGGCAATTCCTCAAGGATCTAGAACCAGAAATATCATTTGACCCAGCAATCCCATTACTGGGCATATACCCAAAGGGTTATAAATCATTCTACTATAAAGACATATGCACACATAGGTTTATTGTAGCACTATTCACAATGCAAAGACTTGGAACCAACCCAAATGCCCATCAATGATAGACTGGATAAAGAAAATGTGGCACATATACACCATGGAATACTATGCAGCCATAAAAAAGGATGAGTACATGTCTTTGCAGGGACGTGGATGAAGCTGGGAACCATAATTCTCAGCAAACTAACACAGGAACAAAAAACCAAACACCACATGTTCTCACTCATAAGTGGGAGTTGAAATATGAGAACACATGGACACAGGGAGGGGAACATCATATACCAGGACCTGTCAGGGGATGGGGCATAGGAGAGGAATAGCATTAGGAGAAATACCTAATGTAGATGACAGTTGATGGATGCAGCAAACCACCATGTAACAAACCTGCATGTTCTGCACATGTATCCCAGAACTTAAAGTATAATAAAAAAAAGTAAAACTGAACTTTAGATTATGTATCTGTTCCCTAACTCCGCTTACTCCTTCCCAATGTTTCCACCATTCACCTAGTTGATTAGGCAAAAACTCTTAAAATCTTTGACTCTTCTTTAATTCTTGTATCCTCAGCAAATCCTGTTGGCTCTGTCTTCAAAATACATCCAGAATTCAGTTACTTTTTTCCATTTCTCCCACTACCACTCTATTTCAAGTTACCATCATCTTTTATCTGGTCTTTCAAACTAGATTTCTAACTGGTCTCCTTGTTTCTACTCTTGCTTCTCTGTTGTTAATTCTCAACAATGGAGACAGATTGATCTTTTTAAAGCACGGAACTGATCTCTAAACTGATCCCTCCATCAGTTTTGAACAAAATCTGTGGTCTATGAGGCTCTCTATCATCTTAGCCACCAGCTATTACCCCAAACTCACCTCCTACTATTTTTTAATCACTGGCCCCAATCATACTGGTTTCCCTGCTGTTCTTAGAATGCAGCAAGGAGTCTGTCATCTTAGGGCATTTGTACCAATTAACCATTACCTCATTAGAATTTCTATCCAGACATACTTCCTTAGAGAGGCCTTCCCTGACTACCCTTTCCAAAATGGCACTTTGTTTCTTTATACTGTTTTATTTTTCTTCATTGCATTTATTACCACCTGACGTTATATTATAACATCTATTTATTTATCTATCTGTTTACTGCTGCTGTTTTCCATGAGTATCCATGAGGGCTTGGGCTTTTTCTATTGTGTTTACTGTTGTATCCTCAATACCTAAAACAGTACCTTTTACCTAAGAAGTACTCAATAAATATTTGTTCAATGAATGAATGAATGAATGAATGGAAATGGTTAATATTAAACCAGTATGAACATATGAAAATTATGTGGTAAGCTCTGATCAAAAGAGAAGGGGGAGCACTTTGAGATAATATCCCTTAAAAGAATGATTTGCTTTTCTTGTTTTGTTTGTTTTTGTTGTTCTTGCCCAGGCTGGAGTACAGTGGTGCGATCTTGGCTCACAGCAACCTCTGCCTCCTGGGTTCAAATGATTCTCCTGCCACAGCCTCCCAAGTAGCTGGGATTACAGGCACGTGCCACCATGCCTAGCTAATTTTTGTATTTTTGGTAGAGACAGGGTTTCACCATGTTGGCCAGGCTGGTCTTGAACTCCTGACCTCAAGTGATCCGCCCGTCTCGGCCTCCCAAAGTTCTGGGATTTATAGGTGTGAGCCCCTGCACCCAGCAAGAAAGAATTTTGGGGGGTAAGTAAAGATCGTTTTTCTTATTCTGGTGGTGGGGGGTGGGAGGGAGTAAGAAGGGAATCATGCCAGGGACAAAAGTCTTATATGTCTACATTTCCCTTTTCTCCTTTCTGCTTATCCAGTTAGAAGCCAAGGAAAATCTTTGGAGAAGAGAAAGCTAAAATGTAGAAGTATAACTCAGTAACAAAATATTGAGTAAAATAGTCAGTGTAAAGTCGTCAGTCATTGGAATTATTCCACAAACTGGTGCAGCTCTACATACATCTAGAAGGGCATTTGATTTTTAAAGTGGTATTTGATTTTTAAATAGAGCAGTTTGATATCTATTCTGAAAGATTTTTGTACTCTGAGGAGAAGAATTGAGGGTTTGTTAGGAGAGAGTTTCTTAGGTCTGAAGGAATTCATGGTGCGGTGGGGAAGAGGATATAGGAATTAAAAGAAACTAGGGATGATATTTACCAATGAGAGAGAAAAATAACAATTTTACTTTTCATGTTATTGACTAGTTTGTGATTACTATGATCAGTTTATATTCCTGTTGTTTTAATAAAGGAGTCTAATTTTAAAAGCATAATTTATTGGGAAATTGTGCTAATCTCTCGGCAAAACATATCTGAGAAGTCTGACTGTTCGAATCCTGAAGATGTAACAAATATAACAGAAGACTGCATAGAAAATTTTGGCCTAAGCATTCCAATGCAATAGATGTGACATTTCTCAGTGAAGTACCAGACTAATAAGCAGCAATTTCAAAACAAGTTTCCACTAGTTAGAAGGTTTTGAAAAATCACACATGTCAGACAGTAGAATTGAGACTGCTTTTTGTCAGAGGTGTTCTTTAGAGAAAGCCATGCTTTACATCCTATGTCCCTCTCACTAGGGTGAAGGAGAGGAGGGTGCCTGCTTCTCCACCTCAGGTCTAGTGAACAGGGCTTCTTACAGACCTGTTCAAAGAACTGCAGTGGGAAGGTTGGGATGCTGTCTGACTGCTTCCTCCCAGAAAAATCTAGAGGGCCAGAAAGAGAATGCCTGGCAGGTTCTTCATTATTGGAGAGGATATATCCAATTGCATTAGGACCAACCAGCTCACTCAGAGTTTCTCAACACAAACGATGCATAATGCTTCCCATGGACCAGATGTGGGCCACACAAGGGATAAAGAGCCAGGCTGGAGCTCTTTGTGACTGCTGCACAAGGGAACTGCCTGAGATGTCAGTTGGGGTCTAACAGAAAACAACATGGTATGGATTTCTACAAAATATCTGAGGCTAGGGAGAAGTGGCAGCAAGAGGAATAGAATACATGGCCTGTATCACGGAAGGTGGAGGAGTTGTAGCTTGACTGACCAAGCATGTGAGTCTCTGAGGAAGTCACAAAAGTGCGTGTAAGACAAAGAGTTAGCTTTAAATATCTGTTCATTTAAAGCTAACATATGAGAGAGTACAAAGCCATCTCACTACAGCTCCAGTCAATGAACACCTTTCTGCTCCCTTTTCTCTTATTCCCTCCCTGCACTTAAACCCAGAGAGTCACTGACAACAGCCATTGAGTAGGTGAGAACACGAACAGGAAAGAGAGAAGAGCTGAACACGTTTCTTTTCTCAGAAGCCTCCCTTTCAAATGAGGCTGAATTTTGTGACCTTAAAAATTTAAGACCTTATGATTTCTACAAGTGGGCAGGAAAGTCATGAGACTTGCTGGAATTTTCATCTTTGTGGCAGGGGAAAAAGCTAACCCCACTGAGTTAGTTTTAAGAGAATAGTTATGTTTTGATTATATTTTACAAGTCACACTAGCTCAATGCAATGAGAATATGCAGATTTTCTGCTACACAGTTGGTGGAAACCTTTCAGAACCTGCAGGTACATGTCTTAAGAGGAAAAGAGCATTGCAAGCTCAAATTTATGAAATAAAAAATTTTACAATCCCTATATTAATTTCATTCACCAATCACTACACTAAGTCCCGAAGTGAATAAAATGTATATATTCAAAATTTATGAAAGAAATAAATTAAAAATTTGAATGACAAAAAATTCAGTCTTTTGGCCGGGTGTGGTGGCTCATGCCTATAATCCCAGCACTTTGGGAGGCTGAGGCAGGCGGATCACTTGAGGTCAGGAGTTTGAGACCAGCCTGGCCAACCTTGTAAAACCCCATCTCTACTAAAAATACAAAAATTAGCTGGGCGTGGTGATGCGCGCCTGTAATCCCAGCTACTCTGGAGGCTGAGGCTGGAGACTCGCTTGAACCCAGGAGGCAGAGGTTGCAGTGAGCCGAGATCACGCCACCGCATTCCAGCCTGGGTGACAGAGTGAGACTCCATCTCAAAAAAAAAAATTCAGTCTTTCTAAGACAGGGAAATATGCAGTGTACTTTCAGTAGAATGATTATCAAAACACAAAGGACTTAAAAAACAACAACAACCCTTTAGCCATGGTTATTAAGATGAAATAATTACTGAAATTCTTATCTAAATTTCCTATATCAGCTATCATTCTAGATATGAGGCACCCAAGTGAAGAATTTCAATTTTAAAGGAATTATTATTATTGTTATTATTATTTTTAGAGACACCGTCTTCCTTTATCACCCAGGCTGGACTGCAGTGGTGCTATCATAGCTTACTATAACCTCAAATTCCTGGGCTCAAGTGATCCTCCTGCTCTAGCCTCCACAGTAGCTGAGACCACAGGCGTGTGCCACTGTGTCTGGCTATTTAAAACTTTTTTTTTTGGTAGAGATGGGGTCTTGCTATGTTGCCCAGGCTAGTCTCAAACTCCTGGCCTGAAGTGATCCTCTTGCTTTGGCCTCCCAAAGTGCTGGGATTCAAGGCACGAGTCACCATGCCTGGCTAGGAATTTTTATTTGTTTTTTGAGATAGGGTCTCACTCTGTTGCCTAGGCTGGAGTACAGGGGCGGGATCTCTGCTCACTGCAGCCTCCACCTCTCTGGCTCAAGCAATCCTTCCACTTCAGCCCCGCAAGCAGCTGGGACTACTGGCAGGCACCACCACACCCAGATAATTTTTGTATTTTTTGTAGAGATGGGATTTCGCCATGTTGCCCAGGCTGGTCTTGAACTCCTGAGCTCTAGTGATCCACCCACCTTGACCTCCCAGAGTGCTAGAATTATATTTTTCTGAAATTATTTTAATAATCCCATAAATTATAAATTATAATCTCTTCAGAAATCATGTGAATCAGTTAAGAAGGAATATGACCCTAAGATAAGGTTTAAGAGTAAAAATAGTAGTTAAAGTTCAGTTGCAAGTGAGTAAAGCTAAAAATAACAAAGAATGGATTAAACACACAAGGTTTCATTCTCTATAAGTTCGGAAATTGGCATTTCAGGTGGGATTTCAGGTGGGATGGAGGTTCCACAAAGTCATCATGGACATAAACTCCTTCTGGTTGGTCACTCCACCATACCTAGGGTGGTCCTCATCCTCTGGCTGAAGATGGTTGCTAGATTCAACCATCACATCTATGTCCCAGGTAGTAGGAGGGAAGAAAGGGAAAAGAAGAGGCCAGTCTCTCTCTTTGAAGAAAATTTCACAGTTACTTTTCTCATTTGCCAGAATATGTGGCTGCAAAGGAAGCCAGGAATTATAGTCTTTTATCTGTGCATAGTTTAATATTGGATAAATTTGGGGTTCTTTTACTAAGATGGAAGGAGAAAATGGATGTTAAGGCAAGCAACTAGGAGTCTCTGGCATACACACTTAAATATATTTCTTTTAATATGATGGTTAGGTCTGACATTAATTACTAATAAGTTAGAATTATTGGTAAAGATCTTTAATTGTACTGTAGATTCAATGTTCTTTAAATGCTTGCTTTCTCTATGTAGAGAACACTTCTGTCACTTGCAACCAAAGAAAGACTAACTCATGGTTAGTAATCAGGGATTTGTTCTATTATTTAAGCTCTCTGTTTCACTAAGAGAAGCATCTCAGCAAATTCTAACACAGATTTGTAAATACATTCATTCAATTATTCATACAATAAACATACCGAATGCCTAGGTACTAGGAAAAAAAACCCATAATTTTTTAATTCAAAGTGTTCACAATCTGGTAGAAAAAGATAGTGATAAAAAATTTTAAATGTATGAAAGTGTTATAGGTGCAGTAAAAACATATGTATCTGGTGTTGTGGGGTACAGTAGAGCAAGATAGCAATTGCACAAAAATGAGATTAAAGGGTATGCATCCAAAGTAAGGCATACATTGATGGTGGAATTCAATTAAAAATGATTACATAATTTAAAATACATCAAAAGGTACAGAGAATAACACAATGGCTATCAATTTATGCACCATCTGCCTATGAAACGACATTTTGAATATAATTACAAGATACAATTCTGATTTTCATATGCAGTTTGAAATTATTAGTAATGATGTATGTAGGTATGTCAAAAACTAAAAATCTTCCACAAAGAGGTTGTTATTGTCACCGTCACCAAATCAGAGAATTAAATAGTAAGAATTTTCCTGAAATTGAAAGTGTTAGACAAAGTTTTAGGAATATTTTAATATATTCTAAAGCAGTGGCATTTGTCATTTTATAATTCTCATTTACTTTTGTATTAGAGAGTCTCTTAGAATTGGACACAATCTTTTTTCAAATTTGCAGCTTATTTTTTATGTGGCAAAGGGAAAAGGACTAAAAAAATGTCTTGGAGGGAGGGGTAGGGTGTGGTGGAGAGGGCGTGAACTTCCCTTGACTCAGAAGAGGAAAGTGGTAATTTTCCTCCCTTTACCATGAAAGTATTTGTAATTTTTGAAGTAGCTTTTTCTATAAAACATATGTATTTAAGGAATATTTCTTATATGTTCAAAACCTGCAATTTAGTGGGCCTATGGTAAGTACTTCAAAGGAACTTGGAGTTTACTGCCAAAGCTCTGTTTGGAAAGGCTTGTGCAGGGAAAGCATCATGAAGGAAGATACCACATCTATAGAAAAGCAGCCTCCCTCTTTGTATAGTTTCTTTACATTGTTAAAAAATTAATACAATTCAGACTAATATGGCTAGCTAGGCTGACAAGGAAAGACTCCCTACCTTTACAAAAATATACAAATGCGGGATAATAACTTTAAAAATTGAAAAAATGTATTTCGTCAAGCTTGAAAGCAAGCAAGGGAAATCAGCTAGGTATGGTGGCTGTAATTCTAGCACTTTGGGAGGCTGAGGCAGGAGGCTTACTTGAGCCCAGAAGTTTAAGACCAGCCTGGGCAACATAGAGATGTCCCATTTCTATCAAAAATAAAAAAAATATCCAGGCATGGTGGCGTGCACCTGAGGTCCCAGCTACTCAGGAGGCTGAGGTGAAAGGATCACTTGAGCCCAGGGGATTGAGGCTGCAGTGAGCTGTGATCATGCCACTTCCACTCTGCCCTGGGCGACACAGTAAAACCCGGTCTCAAAGAAATTTTTTTTTAGCCATTGAAACAACAACAACAACAAAAAAAAAAAAAGAAAGAAAGAAAAAAGAAAAGGAAATCACTAGCTTTTAGAAAAAGGACAAAAAGCCAGAGCATTACGGGAAGCTGAAGGCAAGTATATACTGAGGCCCAGTGGCTCACATGAATACTGGAACTTGATACATGTTGTGAGACTCAAAGACTTAGAAGGAATAGACTATTGACAAGTGCAAAAACATGGATGAATCCTGAAATGATTATACTGAGTGAAAAAAGCAACACAAAAAAAGAATACATACGATATGATTCCATTTATAGAAAATTCTAGAAAATGCAAACAAATCTCTAGCAACATCAGTGAGTGCCTGAGGACATGGAGGGGGATGAGTCAGAGTAGGAGGGAGAGATTACAAAGGGGCATGATGGATGTGTTTACTCTCTTGATTGTGGTGATGGTTTCACAGTTGCATACATATGTCAAAACTTGTCAAAGTGTACACTTTAAATATGAATAGCTTATTGTATGTCAGTTATATCTCATGAAGATGTTAAAAAGGACAAACAAAATTAACATCCAAGCAAGTTCAACAGATCCTTCTTCTCACTTATATGTATGCAATTTATTTGCTGAAGAAACTTGGTGGTATGTCCTATAGAGTTTCCCACATTCTGGATTTTATTGATTGCAAAAAGGAATCCTTATCTTTTTTTTTTTTTTTTTTTGAGACAGGGTATTGCTTTGTCACCCAGGCTGAAGTGCAACTGGCACCATTATGGCTCACTGCAGCCTTGACCTCCCAGGCTCAAGCGGTCTTCCTACCTCAACCTCCCAAGTAGCTGGGACCACAGATGCATGCCATCACCCCTGGCTAATTTTTAAATTTTTTGTAGAGATGGGGTCTAGCTATGTTTCCCAGGCTGGTCTCAAACTCCTGGGCCCAAGCAATCCTCCTGCCTTGGCCTCCCAAAGAGCTGGGATTACAGGCCTGAGCCACCATGCCTGGTCAAGAATTCTTATCTTTTAGAGCTTTATATGATGAAGTCTTTATGGGTGATATCCATGTGAGGGGTGAGGAAGGAGATTGGCCACATGTTGATAATTGTTCAAGCTGAATGACTGACTTGTGAAGGCTCATTATACTCTTCTCTCTACTTTTTATGTGCTTAAATGTTTTTTATAAGAAAAAGTTGAAAGAAGTCCTGGGGCCTATCTTAGAGGTACTGAATTCTTGGGGGTTGAGCATAGAGATATGCATTTTTATAAACTCCCAAGGTGATTTTGTTATACACTACAGAGGATCACTGCCCCACATAAAAGAAAAGGACTCCTATGATGAGATGAATTTCAGACACCTACCACAAGGTATGGGAAAAACCATTTTTGATAGGTGTCCTTTACATTAAGTATCAAATTCTAAAAGTAGTAGGGGCCAGGCATGGTGGCTCATGCCTATAATCTCAGCACTTTGGGAGGCCACGGTGGGCAGATCACTTGAGGTCAGTTTGAGACCAGCCTGGCCAACACGGTGAAATGCCGTCTGTACTAAAAATACAAAAATTAGCCAGGTGTGGTGGTAGACACCTATAATCCCAGCTACTTGGGAGGCTGAGGCAGGAGAGTGACTTGAACCTGGGAGGCGGAGGTTGCAGTGAGCTAAGATCACACCACTGCACTCCAGCCTGGGTAACAGAGTGACACTCCGTCTCAAAAAATAAAAAATATAAAAAATAAATAAATAAAAGTAGTAGGCTAGCTATTCTTCCTCAAGAGACATTTAGGGCCAGGCCCGGTGGCTCATGCCTGTAATCCCTCCCAGCACTTTGGGAGGCTGAGGCGGGTGGATCACCTGAGGTCAGGAGTTCGAGACCAGACTGGCCAACGTGGCGAAACGCCGTCTCTACTAAAAAAAATACAAAAATTAGCTGGGCGTGGTGGTGCGCGCCTGTAATCCCGGCTACTCCAGAGGCTAAGGCAGGGGAATTGCTTGAACCCAGGAGGCGGAGGTTGCAGTGAGCCGAGATTGCGCCACTGCACTCCAGCCTGGGCAGCAAGAGTGAAACTCTGTCTCAAAAAATAAAATAAAATAAAACAGGCATTTAGATCTCTGCCTGCCTCTTCTGCTGCTGAGGAAATTTTCTGCTCCCTATATACATATTGTTTTATTGTGTTCTTAGTCTTAAATGGGCGATTGCAACACAGGTTTGGTTTATCATATAAGCTCAGTATGACTTGTCCAGATTACTCTGAATTTCAGCCCTACATAAAACCGTGAAATAAAAAAGGTTTTCTTCTGTATCTCCAGTTTTACCTGTTACATCTTTCGCTCTCTCTGTGATTTCCCCCTTCCTCAAGTAGCCAGTGCCTCTTTTCCAAATCTTCCTGTTAGTAAAAGACTAAAAAATCATGTGATAAACTCATTTATACAAGATTAGTGATTCGAGTCATGAAGTGCTCTTCTTGGGCAAAGTTGATTTAAATAGGGCACAGGATTTAAGTCAAAGTGAAAAAAAAAGTGTAACGATGGGCTTTCAGGCATCAGGTAGCCCAGTCAGGGAAGGATTTTTTGGTGTGGTCAAATTCCTTTCAAGATCCTGTAAAATCTTGCCAGACAGGTTGTTACCTTTCTATCATTGGAAATGTATCCTTGGAAGAGTCATACAATGCAACTAAAGTTCTTTGTTCCATAGTATGCATGGAAAGATTTAGCTTTATCTGTAAGAAATACAAAGCCAAACTCGAACCTTCTTAAAAAGCTGTCAAAATCAGGCCGGCACAGTGGCTAAAGCCTGTAATCCCAGCACTTTGGGAGGCCGAGGCGGGTGGATCACCTGAGGTCAGGAGTTTGAGACCAGCTTGGCCAATATGGTGAAACCCCATCTCTACTAAAAATACAAAAATTAGCTGGGCATGGTGGTGGGCACCTGTAATCCCAGCTTCTCTGGAGGCTGAGACAGGAGAATCGCTTGAACCTGGGAAGCAGGGGTTGTAGTGAACCGAGATTGCACCACTGCACTCCAGCCTAGGCAACAGAGTGAGACTGTTAAAAAAAAAAAAAAAAAAAAAGCTGTGAAAATTTATTGTCTCAGAGGAAGGGGTAGGCTTCAAGCTGGGTTTGAGTGCTTCCATCATGTGTCAGTTTCATCCTCAGGCTGGCTTCCTCATGGTAGCAAAGTGGCTGCAGTAACTATTGGACTCACATCTACCCATCGCACTAGCCAGAGTAAGAAAAAGAGCACTTTTCATTTCCCAACAAACGCAAGATATAGCCTTCCATATGACTGGGACCAATTTAGACTCATGTCAGTGCCTATCAATGAATACTGACAGGTCAAGTGAGGATGGGATTAGGCTGATTATCACAATCACTGTCCACACCTGGAGCGGGAGATGGGCCTAATCAGATCCTTGGCTGTCTTGCAATTGCAGAGGGGTGGGAATATATTCTGGGGAATCAATCAATATAATGCCCACTATAAAATCAATATGATATTCTGTACCATTAGATACCAGTTTAAACTCTTACATTATTGTCCAATGTTTAACTTGTTTCTAATTTTTTTTTCTTTTTTGTGGAGACAGGGTATTGTTATGTTGCCCAGGCTAATCTTGAACTCCTGGGCTCAAGCAACTCTGCCTTGGCCTCTCAAAGTGCTGGGATTACAGGCATGAACCACTGCACCTGGTCTGTTTCCAATTTTTGATATTACATTTTAAACTAGGAGTTGCAGACATAAATGAGAGAAACAACACTGTAAGATACAATAGAGAGTGTTGAGATTTTGGCAAAAGAGAGAATGCATGTCCTGCAGCTGATTGTTGTCATGTAATAATGTAAGCTCACTGTTACCAAATCTTCCACTTTTTAAAGAGAAGCCCAAAATGCATGTATAATCTTCTGGTTTTTAACTTTGGATATATATTTTTTTAAGTACCATGTATGCCAAACAAAACATGTCTGTGGGTTTGATTTGTACCTGGGGCACCAGTTTGTCATGTTATGAATCATGCTGGAGTATTTTATAACACCGTCTCTCAAAGTGAGAGTTTCAGTCCTTTCATGGACCAGGGCTGCTAGGATACGCTTAATGCAAATGAAGCCACAGAGGAAAGAGAGGTGAGCAGCACATACCACATGAAGAATGCTTTGTTATTAATTTTTTATTCCTTTTAGTTTCTTGAGTAAAAGATTGAAGATCTGTTAATAATTTTTTGGCATGTGCTTAGAATTGTTTTTCTGGTGGTAAGGATGAGTTTGCACCAGATCACCTTCATTGTCTTTTATCTAGGTTCTCTCGTGACTTGTCTCTTATCTATGTTGTACTGTGAGGAAAAGTTCAGTTTTAAAGAATGACCCCTGTTGATCAGAGGTGTTACATGTGGCCATGGGACAGGATTTTTCTTTTCCTTATAGCAAGCTGGCACATGAAGATAGCATGCTCCACTTAAACAGAAGAATTAACTCGCAGTGGCCAGTGGTGTCCACTATTGCTTTCAAAGACATATGGAACTGAATTTGGGGAACACTAAACTTGTTTTGGATTTGCCATTTTTGTTTAACTCTTTTTTGGCTAAGTTACCTATTGAATGCCCATAATTACCGTATCCATTTTTTGTCAAAAAGCTTCACTCCAGTTAGAAGATACCTGAAGGCAGAAACTGTGGCTTTGTCAACTATTGATTTCCTCATGGCGCGCAGTGTAAATTTACTAGTACTTTATTTAGTAGAGGCTTAGTACTTACTTGTTGGCAGATTTATTAATAGTTCCTGTACATCTCAGGAAATCAACAGATGATTTATGTTATTCTAACCCTAACTTTATTAAATATAATAAAAACTTTCAGCATTTATTGTCAGGCCCAGGGCTAGGTAGGCTCCTGAGATACAGAAGTTAATAAGGGAAGGATCCCAGAAGGTAGGGGAAACAAAAAAATAGTTACAACACTCTTGATATGTCTCAGCATCTATAGACATTGACATCAGGAAAAGCGGGGGGGGTGTGGAGGGAAGGAATTTGTGAGGGAGGGCCGTTTGGACAAATGTGACGTTTCTCAGAGTAGCTTTTAGATATGGGTGGGAAAATAAGGGCAGGGGAATTGAAGTGGGATAGAAGGGAGATATTTAAACTAAAGTCATTCTATGGCTCCAATCACTGGACACTATATTCACTTATCCATGCAATCACATTCATTGAGTGCTTCCTATGAGTTAGGCAGGGTGCACAGTGTAAGATACAAATGAATGAAGCAGGTCCACAGCGGTTGTCTAGGGGTATAAAATGCTGCACAGGGCAACCTGGATAAGCCTGACATGTTAGGTGCCACAAAACTACAGAACAAAGTGCTAAGGAGATTCGGAAAATTTACAGGTCATTTCTGGTTGCAAAATCTAGAAGGATGTCCACAATTCAAGGATTAGTACAATCTTCGTAGCGAAAAAGCGTTGGTTTATTCTACCTCTACCTAGTTTGTACCTCAACATCTTTGACCCCAAAGGATAAAAAGGTGCAAATGAGGGCACATTTTCTTCATATAATACGTAATGGTGCTTACTTATTGCTTTCCTGTTCATTCCCCGCAGGTGATTTCCCTCTTCAGTCTCCCCCGAGTCTCACAGAAGGAACTAACAACGGAGCGCTTCACAAGCACACAGACACCTTCAAAGAGGCGCAGAAGAGTACTTAGTGAAAAAGTTAGTAGTATTCTTTCAGGTGACTTTCCTTAAGATTACTGAGCATTAAGAATGAAAATATGTAAGCCAGGTTTACGAGCAAGAAAATAATCTCTCCACATTGAGAGTTAATCTTCGAACTCAGCAACTGCCAGCAGAACGCACCCCGGTCAGGGCGGGCTCGCGGGCCCGGTCCCACCCCCAGCCCCTCCGCCGCAGAGGTTCTCCAGCGCTGCCCGTACTCCCGCCCTTCGCGCGTCCCTGCTCTAACAGCTCTGGTTCTGTCAGGACCTCACTCCTCCACTCCCGGCGCAACCGCGGCCAGGCAGCGACGTGCACGCGCGTGTGCGCCGCCGCCGCCCGGCAGAGTGGGCGCCTCCGACATCAGGAGCGCGCACGCCGCGCAGAGGGGCCTGGACGAGCGCGCTTCCGACCCGCCGCCTCCTCCTCCTCCCCTCCTTCTCGGCCCGCCCCCTCCCTCGCCTCTTCCTGCCAGGCGGCCCTTCTCCCCTCCCCTCTCAGCTCCCTCCGCCCTCCCCAGGCTCCAGCGGTGGCTGAGTGAACGGGACCGGCCCGGCCTCAGAGCGCGAGGTGGCGGGTGGGACGCGGGCGCCTGAAGGAGTTGTTGTTTCGGCAGCGCCCGCGGAGACGTGAAGAGGTGAGGCGAGGGCGGCCTCCTAGGGACACGAGGGCGGCCCGGCGGCCCGGATCCGCGGGCCGAGGCTGCCTGGGTGTGTTGGCGTCGGGCTGAGCCTGGAGAGGGTCGAGATGGGGCCCCGGCCCGGGACTGGGATGCAGGAGGACCGCGGGAAGGAGGGTACGGGGCGGGTTCAGGACTGTCGGCCGCCTCCCGGACGCCGCGGTTCTCCCAGGTGGCCGCTCCTCGCAGCTAGGGCGGGCGGGGTCGGCGCCCTTACCTGGGGGCGGGGTAGTGGCTTCGGCGGCCGCCTCCTCCAGCTGTGCCTTCCTGACATTGCTGCCTCGGCGGCTGCCGCCCGCTGCTACGCTGTGGCTGCTGCTGGATTCGCTGTCCCAGCCGCCCTGCGTCCGGTGGGCGAGTGGTTAGGGTATTTTCTTACCCACACGCAGGCTTCTGTACTAGACCGTTTCTCTCCCTCGCCCTTCCTCTTCCTCCACCGAGCACTTTGCTCGGCTCCTGCTGTTGATGCTTGTGGTTTTGCAGTTTGGGATGGGATGCGTTCCGGGCAGATCCCTACCTGTAGGGAATGCCCCGCTTCAAAGTTGACCTCCTGAGCCAAGACAAACACCTCCCTCCAACCCCCACCCAGCTTGTGAGTGCTCAGTGTCCTGATAACTGAGTCAAAGTTTCTGAGACTGGGCTAGTACTTTGCACTGGTCGCCAACGGTACAGGGCTGGGCAGTGCGTCAGCATGTGGAAAGGGGCCATCGGCTAGCGGGAGGTGGCCGGGTGCATGGGAGCTGAACTGACGGGTTTCAGATACTAGGGAGTGTGTCCAG
Source organism: Nomascus leucogenys (assembly GCF_006542625.1). Taxonomy (NCBI): domain Eukaryota; kingdom Metazoa; phylum Chordata; class Mammalia; order Primates; family Hylobatidae; genus Nomascus; species Nomascus leucogenys. Next base: position 27,609,793 of record NC_044392.1, on the reverse strand, counting down.
GTCCTTGGATCTCTCAGATAGGGTTATATTAGAATATGTACCAAAACTTGGGTGGTCACTTGCAAAATTGGTTTCATGCAAGTGAACTGAAATGCCAGCCTTATTACACTAATGGTAAGGAGAACTTTTGCTTGCCTGACAGATTTCAGCGCAGTTTGGAAAATGATTTTAAGGCCTTTATTTTTGGCACTAGAGGGGTTTAGGGATTTTTAATACATTTAAATTTCCTCGTGCATAGTGGGAGGTAAGTAGTTGCTTGTTAAAATTCTGAAAACAGTTTCATGAAAACCTTCTGACTTTTCTTACAGTAGTGTGTTTATATTTGGCTTCTTCCGTAGAATATCCATTAGTTATGATGTCAGAAGATATGGATGTGAAGTTTGCTTGTGATCACATTGGAAGTGGATTTTGTTCATGGAAAATACTGGTTCACAAGCTCCTCGTACTAGAAAACTGGCCTGTGATTCATTTTCTCAGTAGAGCGTCCCTTATGAAATTGACAATGAGATTTCCAAGAAGAAAGACTAGTTGAACTTTATGTATACATTATCATCACATTGTATTAAATGTACACATGCCTGAGGGGTTAGCTCTAGACTTTGAGTTAGACTGGTGTCTGTACTAAATCGGTTCAATGAATGCGCTGATATTATGTATTATTCATTTAGAGAGAAGTAGATAAAGCAGGGCAGAGTTTATATTTTAACATATTATGTAGCCTACATTTGCTCTGATGTGTATTATTATTATTATTATTTTTGAGACGGAGTTTCGCTCTTGTTGCCCAGGCTGGAGTGCAACAGCGCGATCTCGGCTCACCGCAACCTCCGCCTCCCGGGTTCAAGCGATTCTCCTGCCTCAGCTTTCTGTGTAGCTGGGACTACAGGCATGCGCCGTCACGCCCGGCTAATTTCGTATTTTTAGTACAGACGGGGTTTCTCCATGTTGGTCAGGCTGGTGGAACTGCTGACCTCAGGTAATCTGCCCTCCTCAGCCTCCCAAAGTGCTGGGATTACAGGCGTTAGCCACCGCGCCCGGCCTCTGATGTGTATTATTCAGTCATCTGGGGAGAAGTAGATGAAGTAGGGTAGAGCTTATATGTGAACATATTATATAACCTACATTGTCCTCTAGAAAGCTGGAAAAAGTTAGTAAGTCTCAGTACTATTGGGGCATATGGTGAATATACAAACCAACCTAAAAAAAGTGTGACGGTAAATATATGAAGTTTGTTTGTTTGTTTTAAAAGAGACAAGGTCTCGCTCTGGCGCCCAGGCTGGAGTGCAGTGGCTCAGTCCTAGCTCACTGCAGCCACGAATTTCTGGTCTCAAGAGATCCTCCCACCTCAGCCTCCTGAGTAGCTAGGACCACAGGCACATGCCACCAAACCTGGCTAATTTTTTGTTTTATTTTTGTAGAGTCAGGGGTCTCACCATGTTGCTCAGGCTAGTCTCCAACTCCTGGCCTCAGGCGGTCCTTGCGCCTCGGCCTCTCGAAGTGCTGGGATTACAGGCCTGAGCCAACCATGCTTGTCCCATTTTTTTTTTTCACCTGAGTTATTTGATGGGAATTTCTATATATTACAGTTGTGATGTTCTGAGAATTTTTGTTTCTTTGATAATTGTTTCATGATTTAGATGTTTTGTTTTTACCCTGGTAGTTATGATTTTTTTTCCTTTGAATGAAAGAATTTTATTAGGCATGTGAAACAGGAGTTTTCATGTGATCAGCTCACCAGTTCTAAATTTGTGACTTTTAAAAAACTTGAATTTTTTTCTTTGCCTTAACCCAAACTTGAATTTGCTCAGCCGTTGTATATTTATTTGAACTCTCAGATGATACAGCATTGAATCAGAAGGTCCTTTTATCCATTCTTTTGGAGTAATCAAAAGAAGGAATTCTGTTGTGCCAAGTAAAAATATGTGTGGGAGATAGCTAGGCTTCAAGAGATTGACTTTGAAGAGAGTAGTAGCTAAGTAGCAAAAATTTCCTATATTGAAGGTGTAGAACTGGGCCTGCATTCCAACCTACCGTTGTCTTCAAGTGGGGTATGGATCATGATGATTGGTTAGAGGGGGTTTGGAGAATGAAGTTGTTGCTGTAAGCCTATGGGATTCCCAGGCACAGAGCTTGCTTATGTCTTTAATGAGTTCTATATTTTTATAACTCTTGACTTTTATAAATGGGTCAGCCATTGAGTCTGAGGATGACCAGCAGCCCAAGGTTATTCCAGGTGCTGGTATTTCAAAGATGGCTAAGGGGTTTTTTGTGGAGATGATCTGATGAGCGTTTTGCCATTACAAAAAGTGGAGGCCGAGAAAGTACGGATTTGAGCCTGAGTTATGGTAAAACATACTCATTTTTAAAGGAGAGTTTTAATGTTGATATTATAGAGAAAGACATTGTTTGACTCATAGACTTTCAGAATGGGAAATAATTTTGACTTTATAGTCAGTATTTGAATCGGGTATAAGTATGAACATCAGTGGACCCTAATAAGGAAGAGTTAATGAATTAAGCAGAACTTGCATCTCTGAACATCTTCTTTTTATACTTCGTTTACTTCCCATATTACTCTTATTCAACAGATAGGATGGCATAATTGAGTATAGCAAGTTTATGCGCATGCTAACTCTTTTTTGTTATCTTTTGGTGTTTTTTGGTGTACTTTTTGGGGATTTTCCTGGGAAAGTTCTAGGCATATATTCAGTTGATTTAGAGTTAGATTTGGGCAAAGATTATTAGTATACTTGAAATTCTGAGCCTTCTTATTTTCTAAATAGCTTTTAAAATAGAAAACATTTGCCAATGCTGTTGGGCTTAAAAAAAAAAACCCAACAACAACACAATTCTTTATAAATACTCATGAAAAATCTGGTTACAGGCTGTGTTGTGATAGACATAGTACAGCCAAAAATATATTTAAGAAAATTCTCACCCAGTTTAGTAAGCTTAAATAAGAGGAAAATAAGGCAGTTTTTTTTTTTAATAAAAGCCTGATTTTCCCAGAATATGAAGCCTAACAACTGTTTGCTGTGTTATTTTCCCTGTTGCCTATTCTAAATTCAGCAAGAACTATGCATCCCTAGTCCATGGTAAAAGCTTAGTTCTAGTAGGGGATTCTTAGTAATGGAGGTCTCATTGAGGGATGCAAGGGAATTTGATTGGGAAACATCAGGCATGGAACATTTACTTTTTGCTGCTCTAATTTTCTCTGTATCTGGGTATTCAGTGGGGTGGGAACATGAACACAAATACTAGAATTATCTGGATTTTTTTTTTATACTGTGGATTTCCTCCTCTTACCCCCTGCCTGCCCCCCAACCCATTGCTAAGTGAGCCATTGATAGTAGGAGTGTGTTATAATATCCTTCAGGTATGTAGGGCTGAACAAATGCTAAAAACCTTGGCACTTGGCTGATATTCCATAAACCAAACTCCTGCTCTGTGTAATTTGCCTTCTGGTGATATCAGTAGATATTCGTTACTCCCATTTTTGAAGAAAAATATGAATTGTGGTGAAGAGACATCTGTCACCAAGAGTAAGACTTATCAAATTATGTAGTACACATGAAAGACACCAGGAGATTGTTTACCTGAACATTTATTAAACTCTTTTGACTGTGACCCACAGTCAAAAATACATTTTACTTCTTGATTCAGCAAGCACACACACACACAAAGTTGAAAGTTTGGTGAAATAATATTTATCTTTTCAGGGCCCTGCTGAGTTGGCTATAATGGCTTGCAAGACCAGTTGTGCATATCTCTTCCTATCTAGTTCTATGTCCAGTGACATCATGTTAGTAGCTCAAAATTGGTCATGGTGGGAATATTTACACTGGGAAATTCAGCAAATGGTATTCTCAGGGCTTCCCTCCTCATAGGTAGTTGTTAAACATTTATAGCACCCCATTGCTTATAACACACATGTATTCTGTTATTTCATTTCATTTTAAAAATGCTGGGTTTTGACTTCCAAATTAATTTTACACCCAGCTAATGGATTAGAGCCTACAGTTAACAACAAATACAACTAGTTTAGCCTACCCTCTTAACTTTGTAAGTGAAGGAACATACTAAAAGCCTCAAGTCCAAGGTCAGATAGTGAGTTATTAGCAAAGTCAGGGCTCTGGACTCAATCTGGAGTTGTTTCTGGTGGGCTTCTTTCCTAACCTCGCTTAGTATGTATAAGGGATTGTGTTAATCAGTTTAAATAAAGATGACCTTGACCCTGAGGACTTTATGCTTAGGTGGGGGATTAAATATGGAAACAACAATGATAATGAAAGGCAGAAAGTAATGGGTGGTAAAAAGATAAAGATAAGGAACTATAAGAGTTTAGAGAGGAGGGAGAAATTACTTTTAGTTTTTTTTGTTTGTTTGTTTGTTTTTTGTTTTTGACCCAGGCTGGAGTACAGTGGTACAATCTCACCTCTGCCTCCCGGGTTCAAGTGATTTTCCTGCCTCAGCCTCCCTGAGTAGCTGGGATTACAGGCGCCCACTGCCACACCCGGCTAATTTTTGTATTTTTAGTACAAACGGGGTTTTGCCGTGTTGGCCTGGCTGGTTTTGAACTTCTGACCTCAGGTGATCCATCCGCCTCAGCCTCCCAAAGTGCTGGGATTACAGGACTGAGCCACCGTGCCCAGCCTACTTTTAGTTTTAAGGCGAAAAGAAGAGGTGACATTTGAACTATGTTTTTATTTTTTTTAATTTTTTTTTATTTGGAGACAGCATCTCACTCCCGTTACTCAAACTGAGTGCTGTGGTGCCATCACAGCTCACTGCGTCCTTGATTTCCTGGCCTCTAACAGTTCTTCTGCCTCATCCCCCAAGTGTCTGGGACTATATAGGCACACACCAACGTGCTTGGCTAATTTTTCATTATTTGTAGAGACGGGGTCTCGTTATGTTGCTCAGGCTGTTCTTGAACTTCTGGACTGAAGCTATCCTCCTGCCTTGGCCTCCCAAAGTGCTGGGATTACGGTTGTGAGCCACCATGCCCGGCCCCTGAACTATGCTTTGAAGAATGGATAGGATTTGGACATGTGGAAATAGGACAACTAGTATGAGAGAAAGGCCTTTCTGGGCCAGGGGCCAGGGTGATCAAAGGCATACAAGCATAGACGGGGAAAAATGAGTAGTGAAAGAGCTAGGCAAGAAGGAGTCAGTTAGCACCAGATGGTTAAGAGCCTAGAATGCCAGTTTTCCTTTCTGCTTTTCGGTTTATCTTTCATTTTTGACTCTGGAGTAATCTAGTACTTCTTAACATTAAACAAGATTTATATATTGTGATTAAAGTATGATCCAGAGAGCACATAAGTATCCTTAGAGTAGAAGCTGAAGGGAAAAATTATTAGTGTTAGAGAAGCAACCTTGAGTTTAGCAATCCTAAAAGTGTTGGAAAATGAAAAATATTTTATTTGTAAGGAGAGACAGTGTTTTTTTTTGTTTGTTTGTTTTTGTTTTTTTCTTCATTAAATAGTATCAGATTGGCTGTAGTAGAACAGGAAGCAGTTTTGAAAGTTTTTACAAGGGCCTTCTAAAATGTGATTTCTAAATGACTGGATCTTAATTTTTGGAGGCGGGTTTAGTTCAGGCAGAAGGGTATTTTATACAGATCTGCAGCTGAGCTGAGTAGCTTTTAGAATTTAGGGCAACAAAGCAGGGTATTTTATACAAAATCCACTTGTAAGGGATTGATGGCTTCTTTATTCCAAGAATTTTCTTAGATTTCAGCATTTATGTCTTTGACAGCCTGTATGACTGAAGATGTTTTGAAGTCTTGGATGGAGCTTGCCTTGTTTCACAGGAGAATTGGGTGGCTAGAAATGAAGGTAAATGCCAGTAAGTTGTGTCTGTTAATCAAATTGAAGTACTGGTGGCACTTCTCAAGCTTTTCTGTCTGCTGATGATTTCACACTTACTGCTTCTAATTAAATAGTGTATAGTCAATTTGAAGAAGCCTTCTCTTTGACCCACCAGTTCTGTAAAGGTAAAAGCCTTCTTAGAGTGTTGCCCAGGTAACAACACATACAGAGACTGCTTAATAGCTCATCATGGAAGTGTGTGGAAAATTTTGGAAATGTTGGTAAAGAAGTTGCTATAGTAAATAATTACTTGGTTGGTAAAAAGCTGGGCTACTTCTGGATAGTTGATAAAGAGTTTTTGAGATGAGCCTTGGTTCTAAAATAAATATGAATTGTGTCATTGCCATACGATTTTCTTCAGTTATGTAAGCTCCTAATATGTAAATGTTGTTGTCCTATCATTTTAGAAGGTGTCAGCAGTTTCCTATGAACTGTTCCACAATATAGCACACCCCAAACACCACGATAAGAGTTCAAATACGGCATGGCCCAGATGCCTCACACCAGTTAAATGATAAAGCTAATCATGTCAGCACAGTGTTTTTTTTAAAGTTTTTTCCCCCTCTTTTTTGAGGCATGTTAGTTTTCACGAATTGAGGTTATTAGAATCTTTCCAGATTTTCTGCCACCGTTTTTTTTTTTGTGTGTGGTAAAAAGTATGATGATGGTGCCCTTAATTAAACTATGTAAACATTTGTAAAGATACACATACACATAGTGTGTGTATATGTATGTGTAGACATACGTACATATATGTTTACATATCATTAGTTCTTGGAATTTGTGGTGAAAATAAACCCACCTGGCAAATGACTGAAAACAAGTGTTCTAGCTCTTTGAAGACTACCATGTGAAGTATTCACAAATATGAAAGTAATGCAAACCCAAAGGGAGTTTTTGTATGCCCAATTTCAAGAAAGGAGCACATTTTAAAAGACAAGTATGGAATTCATTCATATACCAGTGAGGAATTTCTCAATTTCTCCTTTACCCCATACATACACCCATTTACCGTCCTCATTATTAGCAGTAAGCAAAATTATAAGACTTTAAGAATCAGACTTCTACTACAAGTGATGCAAATAAATATGATTTTTAGAAAAAATACAAACCTGTGGTTTTGAGTTATGAAGGTTTAAGAGACACATATCACTAGTTTTTTTTATAAACTACATGGAGTGTTTTCTGTGCTTCAAGATGTTGTAATTGTCATTGGGAGGCCTTTTGCTGAGAGCATTGTATAAAGGCATAGTTGTTAGAATGGTTATTAGGTGTTTCTTTGGATAGTTTATTTTTCTGTAGTCAATTTATCTTGCATACATTGATGGCCGGGGGTGGTGGCCCACCCCTGTAATCCCAGCACTTTAGGAGGCCAAGGCAGGCAGATCGCTTGAGGCTAGGAGTTTGAGCCTAGCCTGGCTAAGATGTTGAAACCCCGTCTCTGCTAAAAATACAAAAATTAGCTGAATGTGGTGGTGCTTGCCTGTAGTCCTAGCTACTTGGGAGGCTGAGGCACAAGAATCCCTTGAACCTGGGAGATGGAGGTTGCAGTGAGCCGAGATCGTGCCACTGCACTCCAGCCTGAGCTACAGAGTGAGACTCGGTCTCAAAAAAAAAAAAAAAAAATTGAATAGAGTATACTACTTTAGTGAAAAATCAACCGTTGAAAAACCAACCATTGAAGGGAGGTTATATATATATTGGCAGACAGTAGGGTTTCTGATGTTGTTTTAGAATAATTTTGTTATTCAGCAGCTGTTTTATCACCAGACCTCATTCATTTATTGTTGCTTTTTTCCATTTTTTAAAAATCTCATGAACTGTATTCTTTCATTTTAAATCTCTCATATTTGCCCTGCAGTCAGTGGTCATATTTGGACTAATGTTTTGATTTGCCGTTGTCTGTGCAAAGATCTATTACCAAGTTGCATTATCAAGTTGGTATTGAATGGTAATTCAGTTAATGTCTTCTTCTCTCCATTCCTTTTTTCCTTCCATATTCTAGAAGTTACCTTAACACTAGTGTAAGATTCCTGGCAAAGTTAATGGGAAAATGAAATTAAATATTACAGTTATTCAAATCCTAGGATGACCTTTTTGCCAACACTAATGAACATACAAAATTTTTCAGCATGAATTATGCAGCTTAAATTTTCACTGAGGCTAGGCCTCTTAAGTTTAAAAAATTAAAAGTTAAAAAAAATTTATGGGGTACAAGTGCAGATTTCTTACATGTATAGATTCTTACATGTATAGATGTGGTGAAGTCTGGGCTTTTAGTATACCCATCACCTGAATATCCACCATTCTGTATGTCCATGTGTACCCACTGTTTAGCTGTCACATATAAGTGAGAACATGCGGCATTTGACTTTCTGTTTCTGAGTTATTTTACATATGATAATGTAGGCCTCTTAAGTTAAAAAACATTCTGACATGCATTTTATAGTTCTTGTCAACATTATCAATACTTTTGATAGATGAAACAGGTTTCTCCTGTTGCAGTTGGTATCACACACAATTAGCCATCCCTACCATTTGAAAATATAAAGGTGTGTTTTTTTTTTTGACACGGAGTCTTGTTCTGTTGCCCAGGCTGGAGTGCAGTGGCGTGATCTTGGCCCACTGCAGCCTCTGATCTCTGCCTCCTGGGTTCAAGCAATTCTCCTGCCTCAGCCTCCTGAGTAGCTGGGACCACAGGCACATGCCATCGTGCCTGGTTAATTGTTGTATTTTTAGTAGTATTTTCACTATGTTGGCCAGGCTGGTCTCAAACTCCTGAACTCGTGATCCCCCAGCCTTGGCCTCCCAAAGTGCTGGGATTACAGGCATGAGTGACCGGCCTGGCCCAGATAAAGTTTTTTTAAAAGATAATCTAGTAATAATAGGAAAGATAAACCAGTTTATCAGTTAATCTAATACTTCCTATTTTGAATATAAATTTCATTGTGTTGCATGCTAACTTCATTATGTTCCACCGAGTATTTACTTTTCTAAAGACAGACCTTTAACAATTTTTCTTTTTTTTCATATTTTGGAGACAGGGTATCTCTGTTGCCCAGGCTGGAGTGCAGTGGCACGGTCATAGCTCATTGCAGCCTCGAACTCCTGGGCTCAAAGCGATTCTCCAACTTTCGTCTCAGGAGTAGCTGGTGGGACTATAGGACTACACCACCACACTCTGCTAATTTTTTAAATGGGAGTCTCCCTATGTTGCCCAGGCTGGTCCCTGACTCCTGGGTTTAAGCAATCCTCCTGCCTCAGCCCTTCCAAAGCATTGGGATTACCGATGTCAGCCACTAAACCCTGCACAGTTTTTCAACTTTGAGAATTTCACTTAGAGGAGGATAATAGTAGTTTTTAGTCATTTATATCAGTTATCCAAGGGTGGAAAACATAGTTAAAATGCAAGTAACTATAAACATTTTTGGTTTTGTGGGAGACAGTGTAGGTAGAACATAGGATCTTAATTCTTGATCTAGTGCTGCTGTGAAATTCAGAGAGAATAAGTGATTTAGACACAACTTTTTTCTCCTCTTTGCACACTAACCATGAGCTAATATTGAGTGTTTACATGGGGTAGTTATTACATAAGAAAATGTACATTATCTAGCTAATCTTCACAGTAACCATATGAGGTAGGAACGATTATATCATCATCTCCAGTTTGCAGGTGAGGAAGCAGGATTAGAGAACTTCAGTAATTTACCTAAGATCACATAGCCAGGCACAGTGGCTCACGCCTGTAATCCCAGCACTTTGGGAGGCCGAGGCGGGCAGATCACGAGGTCAGGAGATTGAGACCATCCTGGCCACATGGTGAAACCCCATCTCTACAAAATTAGAAAATACAAAAATTAACCAGGCGTGGTGGCATGTGCCTGTAATCCCAGCTACTCGGGAGGCTGAGGCAAGAGAATCGCTTGAACCAGGGAGGCCGAGGTTGCAGTGAGCCGAGATTGCACCACTGCACTCCAGCCTGGTGACAGACTGAGACTTCGTTTCAAGAAAAAAAAAAAAAAAAAAAAATCACGTAGCTTGTGAGAGGCAGTTATCTCTTGCTTCTAAATCTGTCTCATAGTGACTCTCTACTACTACTACTCTGTATTGACAATCTTTAAATGGGATGATACTTGCTTTGCACATTTCATAGGGTGGTTATGAGAATCAAAAAAGATAAGATGTACAAAAGAACACACAGATGTCTCTGGTGTATTCATTTTATTGGATAATATTTGAGACACCAAAGAAATCTTTGAAGTCTTGTACACATATATTAGTTTGTAATCAGTAATGCTATAAAATAAGTTGAACAGATGAATATTTGAAAAGTTATCTATAAATACATATTTTGTGTGGATTCAAGGGATCTGTGAGTGAAAGGCTGTGAGTGAAAGGTAGAGGAAGGCAGAAATGTAGGGATATGTTATAAAAAGTGGATCAGATGATCTCTAGCAGCCTGAATTCTTTCTGCAATGAGGAGTATATGTAAATAACAGGTGACCTATAAGATCCTTCCAACATCAATAATCTATGAGTCTTTGTTAAGGGTTACTTCTTTTCTGTTAGAATATCCTCAAATTAGCGAGATATGCCCAAAAGAGCATTTTAATTTTATTTTAGCTTAGATCATCAATAATCACCATTCTTTCTTTGTCCTTTTCTAAAATTGTGTACATTTAAGGTATACAACATGATGTTTTGCTATACATATACAAAACATATACAGATACAAAATCATGAAATGATTTGTATGTTTTGATATACAGATACCAAATCATGAAATGATTACTACAGTTAAGCAAATTAACCTATCCATCTCCTTCTATAATTTTTAAAATTGTGGTATGAGCATCTAAAATCTGTCTTAGCAAATTTTATATATACTATACAATATTGATAATTATAGACCTCATGCTGTACATTAGCTCTCTAGACTTATTCATCCTACATAACTGCGAGTTTGTACCCTTTGACCTACTTATTCCCATTTCGTCTCCCTCCTTTCCCCTGGTAACTCTGGCTATACTCTTGTTTCTGCGTATTCAGCTTTAAAAAAAAAAAAAAAAAAAAAAGGATGTCGCTGGGCGTGGTGGCTCACGCCTGTAATCCCAGCACTTTGGGAGGCCGAGGCAGGCAGATCATGAGGTCAGGAGTTCGAGACCAGCCTGACCAACATGGTGAAAACCTGTCTCTACTAAAAATACAAAAATTAGCCAGGCATGGTGGCATGTGCCTGTAATCCCAGCTATTTAGGAGGCTGAGGCAGCAGAATCGTTTTAACCTGGGAGGCGGTGGTTGCAGTGAGCTGAGATTACACCACCGCACTCCAGCCTGGGCGACAGTGAGGCACCATCTAAAAAAATAAAAAATAAATTAAAAAAAGGATTTCATATATAAGTGAGATCATGTAGTATTTTTCTTTTTGCGTCTGGCTTATTTCATTTAACATAATGTCCTCCAGGTTCATCTATGTTGTTTCAAATGACAGTATCTCCTTTTTTTTTAAGGCTGAGTAATATTCCCTTGTGTGTACATATATATGTAATATATATAATATATATGTAATATATAATATATATGTAATATAAATATATAATATATAATAATATAATATAATAATATAATATATATAATAATATGAATATATATAATATATATGGAATATATATAATACATATGAATATATATAATATATATGGAATATATATAATATATATGTAATATATATAATATATATGTAATATATATAATATATATGTAATATATATAATATATATGTAATATATATAATATATATGTAATATATAATATATATATAATATATATAATATATATAATATATATAATATATATGTAATATAAAATATAATATAAATATATAAATAAATATATGAATATATATAATATATATGTAATATATATAATATATATGGAATATATATGTAATATATATAATATATATGTAATATATATTATATATGTAATATATATAATATATGTAATATATATTATATATGTAATATATATAATATATATGTAATATATATTATATATATGTAATATATATTATATATATGTAATATATATTATATATATGTAATATATATAATATTTATATGGAATATATAATATATGTGTAATATATATAATATATATGTAATATATATGTATATATATATGCCACAAATTCTTTATCTGTTCATCTTAGGATAGACACTTAGGTTGTTTCCATAATCTAGGCTATTGTGAATAATGCTGCAATGAATATGTGAAGGCATATATCTCTATGAGGTGCTGATTTCAGTTTCTTTGGGTGTATACCCAGCAGAGGGATTGCTGGATCATAGGCAGTTCTATTTTTAATGTTTTGAGGAACTTCTGTACCATTTTCCATAATGTCTGTGTAGCAATTTACATTTTCAACAACAGTGTACAAGGTTTCCTTTTCTGTACACTTTGGCCAACACTTTTGTCTTTTTGATGATAGCCATCCAAACAGGTGTGAGGTGTTAGCTCATTGTGGTTTTGATTTGCTTTTCGCTGATAATTAGTGATGTTTTCAGTGCTTTTTCATATACCTGTTGGCCCTTTGTATGTCTTCTTTGCAAAAATGTCTCTTTAGGTTCTTTGCCCATTTTTTAATTGGGTTATTTTGTTTTGTTTTGTTTTTTGCTGTTGAGTTGTGAGAGTTCCTTATGTATTTTGGATATTAACCCTTTACCAGATATATAGGTTTGCAAATATTTTCTCCCAGTCCATAGGCTGCCTTTTCATTTTGTTGTTTGTTTTGGAGAATCTTTTTAGTTTGATATAGTCCTACTTACTTATTTTTGCTTTTGTTGTTTGAGCTTTTGGTGTAGTATCCACCAATATCATTGCCAAGGCTGAAGAATATCAGGGAGCTTTTCCCTTGTGTTTTCTTCTAGGGGTTTTAAGGTTTTATTATAGATATTAATGTGTACTTCTTTAAACTATTTTAGCGAACATTCTTTAAGTGTCAGTTGCACTTAGACTGAATACAGATGTATAATTATCTGAGTAAGATGCAGCTATGGTGTTTTGCTTTTTCCCCTCCAAGTTAAAAAGTTTTTTTTTTTTTTTTTTTTTTAAGATGGAGTCTCACTCTTGTTGCCCAGGCTGGAGTGCAATGGCATGGTCTTGGTTCACTGCAACCTCTGCCTCCCAGGTTCTAGTGATTCTCCTGCCTCAGCCTCCCGAGTAGCTGGGATTACAGGTGTGCGCCACCATGCCCGGCTAATTTTGTATTTTTAGTAGAGATGGGGTTTCTCCATGTTGGTCAGGCTTGTCTCAAACTCCCGACCTCAGGTGATCTGCCCACCTCAGCCTCCCAAAGTGCTGGGATTACAGGCGTGAGCCATCGCACCTGGCTGTTAACATTTTTTAGAGGCTGGGTGGGTGAAATGGCTTAATATTACATTATTACATACTTGGTTCTTAATGCATTTCTTATGACTTCCTCTTAAATTTGGATTTCCTGAGTGTGCATTTTGAGAAGAAACTTAATATCATTATATATATGAAAGATCATTTTAATTTTATGTAGTGTTATAAGTTTATGGCTTTTTATACAGTTGGTTTCATTCTCTGTCATTGTTTTTATCACCAAGCATTTATTTATAAGGTAGAATATGGGTTTTGTGCTGGAGAAGCAGAGATGAGAGATTGTTGAAGAGCTGACAGTCTTATTGGGGAAACAGATAAATAGAATAGAGAGTGGCAAGGAAGGGGCACCACAAGATGTGTCTTCAGAAGGATATGTAAACTGGTCTGGGTTTCAAGTAAGGCTGTCTGATATCTGAGTTGAGTTTACAGAAAGCAAGAGGGATATTTTAGATATAGTTGAAATAGTAAGTCTTTTTTTTTTTTTTTTTTTTTTTTTGAGGCGGAGTCTCACTCTGTCGCCCAGGCTGGAGTTCAGTGGTGCAATCTCGGCTCACTGCAAGCTCCGCCTCCTGGGTTCACGCCATTCTCCTGCCTCAGCCTCCCGAGCAGGTGGGACTACAGGCGCCCGCCACCATGCCCGGCTAATTTTTTGTATTTTTAGTAGAGACGGGGTTTCACCGTGGTCTCGATCTCCTGACCTCGTGATCCGCCCGCCTCGGCCTCCCAAAGTGCTGGGATTACAAGCGTGAGCCACCGCGCCCGGCCGAAATAGTAAGTCTTTACCTATCGAGACCCAGTGGCAGTACCTCATCTCTCTGAAACATTACAAAAGCCCCCAAATAGTTGTCAGTTTATTAAGAAATCCTTTATAAATAAAGCTCTTTAGGCTGTCACTGAGAACTTATTTTTACTTTATATATGATACTTAGGGTTTCTAAGGTTGTAGTAGATTAAGGAGGAATAATTTACAAGCAGCAAGATGCTGCAGTAAACATACTGATAACAAGACAGTGAGATTTCTGACATGATAACAATGAAGAAATTGGAAAAAAAATACACACACACACATATACACACAACCGAATAAGTCATAGATAATACAAGGAAAACATCCTTGGACAACTAAATTAGCTTTAAGGTTATCAAATGTATTTGTAATACTATAGAATAATAATGAAAGTTTGCTGTGCTCTCAGTTACCAAGAAAATATGAAATATATGTCCTGTATAGTATATATATTAGTCAGGATTCTTCAGAGAAACAGAACCAATAGGATAGCTATGTGTAGATACAGATCTGTTGGAATTGGCTTACACAATTATGGAGGCTGAGAAATCCCGTGATAGGCCATCTGCAAACTAGGGAACCAGGGAAACCAGCAGCTTAATTCAAGTCCAAAGGCCTGAGAACCAGCAGAGCCAACATTGTATTAGGTTGGTGCAAAAGTGATTGAGGTTTTTGCAGAATAACTCTCAATTCGAGGCTGAAGGCTGAAAAACTAGGGGGCTGCTGATGTAAGTCCTGGAATCCAAAAGCTGGAGAACCTGGAGTTCTGAGGTCAGAGGGCAAGAAAGACAAATGTCTGAGCTCCAGAACAGAGAGTGAGAGAGTGAATTTGCCCTTCCTCTGCCTTTTTATTTTATCTTATCCCCCAGCAGATTGGATGGTGCCTGCCCACACTGGGTAAGGGTAGATCTTTCTTACTCAGTCTGTTGATTCAAATGGCAGTCTCTTTGGGAAACACCCTCACAGGCAAATGTGGAAATAATGCTTTTACTAGCTATCTGGGTATCCCCTAGTTTAGTCAAGTTGACAACTAAAACTAGCTATTTTATGAAGTAAATTTATGAAGGTATCAAAATGTTTATATTACTAAGATTTTTAAAATGTGAAATAGGATGAAAACCAGGGGGTAAACTTAGTACAGTTATCAAATTGTTTTATTCAGCATGATTGATTTCTAAAAGGCTTTGAATAACCACAGATTTAATTTTCTTGTATACGACACATACAGACCTGCAGATTATGGAATACTAGACATTGTTCAGTACAGCATTATATAACTGTAGCTAGAAATTACTTATATAAGATACCAGAGTTATGGTTCTTAACCACTTGGGTACCAAGAATTTTTAGAGAGCATGAACCATGTCGTCTTTTTGTTCTGGATGGCATGAAGTTGGGGTCTGAGCATAGATATCATCTTAAAAAGCCTTTCCTGAGACTGTGGTCTCTGTTAGAAATCTCTCATTTGTGCTTTTAAAGCATTTCTGTTTTCCTCTTTGTCGTCATACTAATCACATTGTATTGCAACTTGTCTGTTTCTGCATTAGACTACAGGCTTTTTTTTTTTTTTTTTTTTTTTTTTTTGGGGACAGAGTCTTGCGATCTCGGCTCACTGTAACCTCCGCCTGCTGGGCTGAAGCAATTCTCCCACCTCAACCTCCTGAGTAGGGACTACAGGCACATGCCACTACACCCGGCTAATTTTTTTTTTTTTTTGAGACGGAGTCTTGCTCAGTTGCCCAGGCTGGAGTGCAATGGTGCGATCTCAGCTTACTGCAACCTCTGACTCCCAGGATCAAGTGATTCTCCCGCCTCAGCCTCCCAAGTAGCTGGGATTACAGGCACCCGCCATCATGCCTGGCTACATTTTGTATTTTTGTAGAAATGGAGTTTCACCATGTTGGCCAGGCTGGTCTTGAACTCCTGACCTCAGGTGATCTGCCCTCCTTGGCCTCTCCAGAGTGCTGGGATTAGAGACATGAGCCACCATGCCCATCCAGTATTATGTAATTCTTATAATAGTCCTGTATTACTAACAGTTTAGTGAGAAGACAGCATTGTTTCAGATTTTGCAAACCTGTGTAATGTCTGGCTTTGTAGAAGACAGACAAATTCTCGTATTTCTTACTGCATTCACCCTATTGCAGTATGCTTTTTGGGTTGAAGTATCCAAAGAAAAGCTGGCCTCATATGTAGCTTGTAAAGGGAGGAGTATTTTAATAGTCTTTAAAGATAATGTCGATATTTTTCTTTCATATCACACCAGAATTCTACAGTTGGTAGTTTTATATTAATGGTTAGTTGCCATGTGAAATCTTACGTCACATTAATGAACTTTTTGTAACCTGTTACATTTAAAATCCACTGGTCTGTCTTGCAGTTTGAATGGATCTTTTATCTATGCATAATTTTATAACTGGTCATTTGTAAGGCATTGGTTCACTGATTTATGCAGATCTTTATAATATTGGCACATCTTATTATACAATATAAAGAAATCAAGCTGGGCATGGTGGCTCACGCTTGTAATCCTAGCACTTTGGGAGGCCGAGGCGGGTGGATCACTGGAGCTCAGGAGTTCAAGATTAGCCTGGGCAACATGGTGAAACGCTGTCTCTACCAAAAATACAAACAACTTAGCCAGGCATGGTGGCACATGCCTGTAGTCCCAACTACTTGGGAGGCTAAGATGGGAGGATCACTTGAGCTTAGGAGGCGGAGGTTGCAGTGAGCTGACATGACACCATTGTACTCCAGCATGGACAACAGAGAGAGACCCTTTTTCAGGAAAAAAAAAAAAAAAAAAGTCAATGTTTGTTAATACTGCCATCAATGTCATCAGAAAAGTCTTCTAAGGGCTGGGCATGGTGGCTCACGTGTGTAATCCCAGCATTTTGAGAGGCTGAGGCAGGCAGATCATTTGAGTCAGAAGTTTGGGACCAGTCTGACCAACATGGTGAAACCTTTACTAAAAATACAAAAAAATTAGCTGGGCATGGTGGTGGGCGCCTATAATCCCAGCTGCTCGGGAGGCTGAAGAAGGACAATTGCTTGGACCCAGGAGGTCAAGCTTGCAGTGAACTGAGATAACACCACTGCACTCCAGCCTGGGCGACAGAGTAAGACCCTCTCTCAAAACAAAACAAAACAAAA
This sequence comes from Nomascus leucogenys, assembly GCF_006542625.1. NCBI lineage: Eukaryota > Metazoa > Chordata > Mammalia > Primates > Hylobatidae > Nomascus > Nomascus leucogenys. Next base: position 27,592,573 of record NC_044392.1, on the reverse strand, counting down.
CAAAACCAACAGTGTAAAACGTTCCTATTTCTCCACAGCCTTGCCAGCATCTGTTGGTTCCTGACTTTTTAATAATTACCATTCTAACTGGCGTGAGATGGTATCTCATTGTGGTTTTGATTTGCATTTCTCTAATGACCAGTGATGATGAGTTTTTTTTCTTACATTTGTTGGCTGCATAAATGTCTTCTTTTGAGAAGTGTCTGTTCATGTCCTTCGCCTACTTTTGATGGGGTGGTTTGTTTTTTTCTTGTAAATTTGTTTAAGTTCCTCATAGATTCTGGATATTAGACCACAGTCAGATGGGTAGATTGCAAAAATTTTCTCCCATTCTGTAGGTTGCCTATTCACTCTGATGATAGTTTCTTTTGCTGTGCAGAAGCTCTTTAGTTTAATTAGATCCCATTTGTCAATTCTGGGTTTTATTACAAGTGCTTTTGATGTTTTAGTCATGAAGTCTTTGCCCATGCCTATGTCCTGAATGGCATTGCCTAGGTTTTTTCCTAGGGTTATTATGATTTTGGGTTTTACATTTAAGTCTTTAATCCATCTTGAGTTAATTTTTGTATAAGGTGTAAGGAAGGGGTCCAGTTTCAGTTTTCTGCATATGACTAACCAGTTTTCCCAATGCCATTTATTAAGTAGGGAATTCCTTCCCCATTGCTTGTTTTTGTCAGGTTTGTCAAAGATCAGCTGGTTGTAGATGTGTGGTGTTATTTCTGAGGTCTCTATTCTGTTCCATTGGTCTGTATATCTGTTTTGGTAGCAGTACCATGCTGTTTTGGTTACTGTAGCCTTGTAGTATAGTTTGAAGTCAGGTAGCATGATGCCTCCAGCTTTGTTCTTTTTGCTTAAGGTTGTCTTGGCTATATGGATTCTTTTTTGGTTCCATATGAAATTTGAAGTAGTTTTTTCTAATTCTACAAAGAAAGTCAATGGTAGCTTGATGGGAATAGCGTTGAATCTATAAATTACTTTGGGCATATGGCCATTTTCACGATACTGATTCTTCCTATCCGTGAGTATGGACTGTTTTTCCATTTGTTTGTGTCCTCCCTTATTTCCTTGAGCAGTGGTTTGTAGTTCTCCTTGAAGAGGTCCTTCATGTCCCTTGTAAGTTGTATTCCTAGTTATTTTATTCTCTTTGTAGCAATTGTGAATGGCCTGATTTGGCTCTCTGCTTGTCTGTTGTTGGTGTATAGGAATGCTTGTGATTTTTGCACATTGATTTTGTATCCTGAGACTTTGCTGAAGTTGCTTATCAGCTTAAGGAGTTTTTGGGCTGAGATGGTTGGTGGCAGTATAAATTAGTTCAGCCATTGTGGAAGACAGTGTGTCAATTCCTGAAGGATAAGAACCAGCAATACCATTTGATGCAGCAATCCCATAACTGGGTGTATACCCAAAGGATTATAAATCATTCTGCCATAAAAACAGATGCACACGTATGTTTATTGCAGCACTATTTACAATAGCAAAGACTTGGAACAAACCCAGATGCCCATCAGTGATAGACTGGATAAAGAAAATGTGGCACATATACACCATGGAATACTATGCAGCTATAAAAAAGAATAAGTTCATGCCCTTGGCAGGGACATGGATGAAGCTGGAAGCCATCATTCTCAGCAAACTAACAAAGGAACAGAAAACCAAACACCGCATGTTCTCACTCATAAGTGGGAGTTGAACAATGAGAACACATGGACCCAGGGAGGGGAACATCACATACTGGGGCCTATTGGGGGTTCGGAGGCAAGGGAAGGGAGAGCATTAGGAAAAACAGGTAATGCATGCAGGGCTTAAAACCTAGGTGACGGGTTGATAGGTGCAGGAAACCACCATGGCACATGTATACCTATGTAACAAGCCTGCACATTCTGCACATGTATCCAAAACTTAAAGTAAAACAAACAAACAAAAACAAAACAAAACAAAAAAATCCCAGAAAAGTCTTTTAAGTAGTGTGAGGCTGTTAAGTTAGTTTTTTTTTTTTTTTTTTTAGAGACAGGTCTTGCTGTGTTGCCCAGGCTGTACTCAAACTCCTAGGCTCAAGCGATCCTCTTGCCTTAGCCTAAGCTGATTTTTGCTTGAAGCTAAAATTTTATCATTGGCAACAAATACTGTCAGTTGTTTTCTTCGAATTGACTGTCTTAGCTTGTTCCATTTAGAGAAAATGTCTTCCAAATACCCGAGTCCTTACAACTATAGTTTGTCAGTTAGTTGTTCTTTAAAGTAAAAATGGTACTCTGTGAAGAAAATGGTTAATTTAACTTGCCACTCAAACAATTGCACAAGTGCATTTTCTTCTGAAAACTATTATACTTCAGTGTGTGGCAGAAATACTTTGTGTATTTCCTACTTTGTCACATAGAATGTTAAAAAGATGTGTGCTCAAAAGGTTAGAGACAATAATTTTTACTGTTTCATTAAAGACAGTCATAAGCAGCACACACATACACACACACACACACACTTTTTAACTGAGCATATATGGTTGTAGAGTATACCATTATACTTTGGTGCTGCTGTTTCATTTGTGTTAAGACACCAGCAATCTTACCCACCATTGCTTTTGCATCATCACATTAGCACAGTGAAAAAAGCAAATAATGTCTTTGTATTATTAGGAAAATTGCTCTGACCTTATGAACTCTCTGAAAGGGTCTTGTGGGACTTCTGGGGTCCATGGACCACACTTTGGGAACAGCTGGAATAGAGCAAGCCCTGTATAAGCCCAGCAATTTGTTGTTCAATGTTACTTTTTCATCTTATGTATGCATTTAATGTAGAAAATAATATGTTAGTAGTATTCAAGAATTTGGACATTTGTTAAAGTCTCAGAGTAAGAGTATGCTGGAGCAAACATTTTTTAAATAACTTTATTGAAACATGTTTTATAATGTATATTCTTAAGACTCTTCTTCCTAAAAGGAATAAAGAATTAGTTGAGATTTCCGTAAGGGATACCTTTTTATCAGTTGCTAAGTTCAGAGTACTGATCCTGTGTAAGAATAGCTTCCAATTCAGATCTATAAACGACAAAATAGTTTAGTGAAAACACACACACAGGATTTGGAGTAGCAGAGAACTAGTTGCTCTAGAGCCAGATAGACCTGGTTTGAACCCTGACTCCACTGTTGTGACCTTGGGCAAGTTGGTGTGACCACACTGTCATTTCTTAGCACTCTTTACTGCCGCTTTATACGTTCTTGAGGTCTTTCATTAGTACTAGAATAATGATACAATGATAGTGATGCGTGTAATCATGACAAGTGGAAACTTGCTATTTCCTCCATTAACTAAAATTTGAAAGCCATAATTGATAAACTTTGCTTAAGTTGTACGTTTTTTTGAGACAAGGTCTCACTCTGTCACCTACCTTGGAGTGCAATAGTGTGATCATAGCTCACTGCAACCTTGAACTCCTGGGCTCAAGGGATCTTCCTGCCTTAGCCTCCCAAGTAGCTGGGACTGAAGGCACATACCACCATGCCTGGCTAATTTTTTATATTTTTTCGTAGAGACAAGATCTCGCTTTGTTGCCCAAGCTGGTCTCGAACTCCTGGGCTTCAGTTATCCTCGTGCCTTGGCCTCCCAAAGTGCTAGGATTATAGGCATGAGCCACCGCATCAGGCCAAGTTTTACTTTTATTTTGTGAAAATAGTACCTGGTAGCCTCTGAATAATATATATTTCTTGTTGTGTTTTAAAATTTGCTTATTTGTGTTCATATATTCAGTCTTGATAATTTAATAATTATTAAAACACTCTGTGCCTGGTACTTGTTTCATGCTTTACCTGCATTATTTCATTTAAGATCAATATGTGAAGTGGGTACTTCTCTTACATTTAATTCACAGATGAGAAAACAGGATACAGGGAGATTGAGTAACTTGTCCTATATGATATGGTTTATAAGTGGCAGAACTGAGATGTAAACTCTTTTCTATTAGGTTCTTTTTTGCTTCAATTAACACCAGAAAAGTAGCTTAAACTTAGGATGTGTATAGGTTATATGCCATTACTAAGCCATGTTATTTTATTTTAATTTTTTTAAAGAGATGAGGTCTTGCTGTATTGTCCAGGTTGGTCTTGAATTTCTATGCTCAAGTGATCCTCTCACTTTGGCCTCCTGAGTAGCTGGAATTATGTGCATGTGCCACTGTGCCCAGCTACTAATCATTTTATACAAGGGTCTTTCTTTTTTTTTGAGACGGAGTCTCGCTCTGTCGCCCAGGCTGGAGTGCAGTGGTGTGATCTTGGCCCACTGCAAGCTCTGTCTCCCAGGTTTACGCCATTCTCCTGCCTCGGCCTCCCGAGTAGCTGGGACTACAGGTGCCCGCCACCACACCCAGCTAATTTTTTGTATTTTTAGTAGAGATGGGGTTTCACCGTGTTAGCCAGGATGGTCTCGATCTCCTGACCTCGTGATCCTCTCGCCTCGGCCTCCCAAAATGTTGGGATTACAGGCATGAGCCACCGTTCCCAGCCTGTACAAGGGCCTTGAGCATCATCTGTGGATTTTGGTATCCATTGGGGATCCTGGAATCAAGCCCCCACAGATACCAAGGGACTGTAACCACCATTACTAGTAGGGCTGTGAAGAGAGAGTATGTGTATAAGGTCACTATTCCTAAGCATATGCCAGTAAGGGAGACAGCTTAAACAAATTAAGAGCTCTGCCAACAGAAAGAAGGGAGGTGGGTAGGAATGATTATTTACATAGATAACAAAGAGTGTTTGCTCCTTTGTGTCTTTTAACCACTACTATACTGTACTCCCTCCCTGATTTAAGAAGATATTTTAAAATAAAAAGCATAAATAAGGGAGAAATATAAATGGTAATAAATTTCAGGATAGAAGAAATCCTATGGAGATTTGACAGTTACAGTGGTTAGGTAGTCTAAGTTCTGATGCAGATGGGTAAGTAATACAGGTCATGTTAGAAAGCAACTTTGGGTTGAATTAATATAACTGTGTCCTCCGTGGACTGATGAGTAACCACTTGCTTTACTTAACCCTAATTGACTTCATATTAAATAATTTGGTTTAGCTGTGTAGTTTCAGGGCTATGGGAAGAAACTGAGGAGATTCAGGGAAAAGAAAATGAAATATGCATTAAGGAGATGAAGCATAGGCTTTCTAAGCTAATTACCAGAATTAGTGGAATTTCTCTGTATTTTGGTTGAGAGAAAGTTAGTAAGTGACCTTAATAGTTTTCAAGCTTGTAAAATTTCTAAGTCAAAATGGCTCCTGTCTCTCCCACCCCTTCAATTCCTAGAAGAGGAAATTGAGATTATAATAAAATGCTTTGGTTAGAGGTAAAGAACAGCTTTCTGACTGTAGAGGTTATTAAACATTGGATCTCAGGGGAAGAGGGCCAACTGTAGGTTTTAGTCAAAAGATGAAGTGAAAAGGCAAGACCCATAAATCACAAATTATAGTTTAAGCAGTGAAATTATAGTTTAAGCCATTTTTGAAGCTGTTGGAGTTGGGACATAATTCTGAGTCTGAATATTTCCACAGTCAAGCTCCTGAAGGTCCTGCCTCCCATCCCATCCTCTCTCCCCACTTGAGTGAATCTTTGTTAGCATTTAAGACTTTTACTTCCCCCCGCAAACAGTTCTACAACAGTGTAGAATTTAAAAAATTGGAACTGCAAATATGTGTTGCCCTGACAAATACATCAACTATTTTGATTTTTTTTTCATGTTGCCTTTCTCAGTATGGCTATTTAAAGTTTCTTAAGACATTTTTTTCCCACTAAGTTATTTATATTTATTATAGAAAACCAGAAATAACTTCTGTGAACATGTTGTAATATTTTTCTAAAGCTATTTCTTTATATGCATGTGTTTTAGAGTTGTGTGACTCTGTAGTTTCATAACAGCATGCATAATAACACTGAGTTATAATAGTTCCTTTATTGTCTCTTTCCTGTTAGACTGTGAGCCCCTTTAAGGCATATATTATTGTTTTCATCTTTATATACCTCGAAAAATTGATGTACTTCACATAAAGATGAGGTGAGAGTTGTAGATACAATTTATATATTTTCTTGATCTATCATTAGCGTTTTCTTCCAAATTTTATTAAAATGGATGCCAATAAAAACATAAATTATTCAACTCACTCTGTTGCCCAGGCCATGCCGTGGTGAAGATCATGGCTCACTGGGGTGTTGCTTTGTTGCCTACGCTGGTCTCGAACTTCTGGGCTTAAGTGATACTCCAGCCTTGGCCTCCTAAAGTCTTGGGATTACAGGTGTGAGCCACCGTGTGAGCCACCGTAACCGGCCTAAAGATATACTTTATTTTTTAAAGCAGTTTTAGGCCCACAGCAAAACTGAGCAGAAAGTAGACAGTTCCTGCCTACCCCTGCCCCTACACAGCATGCACAGCCTTCCCCACTATTGACATTCATACATCAGGGTAGTAAATTTGTTAGAACTGATGAACCTACTTGACACATCATTTCCTCACCTTAAGTCTGTAGTTTACATTAGGTTTCACTATTGATGTTATACGTTCTATGGGTTTTGACAAATGTATAATGACATGTGTCCACCATTATTAGTATCATATGGAATAGTTTCACTGCTCTAAAAATCCTGTGTTCAGCCTATTCCTCCCTCCCTGGACTCTAGTTTGTCTTGCCTCAATACTTTTGCCTTTTCCAGAATGTGATATAGTTGAGTCACAGAGTATACAGCCCTTTCAGATTTGCTTTTTTCACCTAGTAAAATGCATTTACTGTTCCTTTGTGTGTTTTCGTGGCTTTGTAACTCATTTCTTCTTAGCATGGAATAGTATTACATTTTGTCTGGAAGTACCACAGTCTGTCTGTTCATCTACTGAAGGACATCTTGGCTGCTTCCAAGGTTTGACAGTTATGAATAAAGCTGCTGTAAATATCCATGTGCAGGTTTTTGTATGAATACGTTTTCAACTCATTTGAGTAAATACCAAGGAGTGCAATTGTGGGGTCATATGGTAAGACTGTGTTTAGTTTTGTAAGAAACCGTCAGACCGTCTTCCAAAGTAGCTGTATTATTTTGCATCCCCACTAGCAGTGAATGAAATGACATCATAAATTTAAATTCACTTAAACTTAAAATGTCCAAAATGAAATCTGTCAGCATTTTTTAAAAAAATAAATTAAAATAAAAACAAAACACTTTTAAGCTCAGGAAATTAACCTCCAGAGTACTTTCAGAATGTCCCAGACAAATTGGGGCTTTGTAGATTGATCTTTGCAGGTTGATCTTTGCCTGGGATCTTCCATATAAAACTAAAAAATGAAGTCTTGTGGTAGCTGTTCTTGCCTAGAGTCTCTGCTAATACAGAAGTTTCGTGAAACTCTGCAGTGTTAATCCTTTGTAAACTATGGATTTAGAAACTCATATTCCCAGACTAAGACCTAGTCTCTTTATTTATTTCTTAAATTCCTAGTAGCCAAAGGTAATTAGATTTTATTTTTGGCAGGTGTATGCTAGCAATGTCTACTTTAAGAAGATGCTCAACCTCTAAGTGGTGTGGGAGGTGTTTCTAAAGGTCACTCAAGGTTGGGGTACAGTTGTGGTGGCAACCCTTCCCTGCTTAACTTGTTGTTTGCTCTATAGGGCAATGATTCGTGACCTCTTTGGGTTATAGATTTCAATGATGTGTTTCTAGGGATAGGAGGAAGCTGGGAGAGATCTGTCAGTGCTCTCTGCTATCCTTTTGTTTGTAGTGACAGTATCTGTGAAATATGAGGAGACCTTAAGATGCCTTATAATCTTTTAGATCTATTAGGTTGGTGGAAAAGTGATTGCCGTTAATAATTTCAAAATCTACTGGTTAGGGATCATTCAGTAAGCAAGTAAATATACCAGCTGAGATGGAGAAAAGTGTAGGCAGCTTGGTTTGAGAATTTTAGAGCTAAAGTACAGTGAAGGGTAATTTTAAATTTTACTTCTTTTAGAAGGTTTTATTTATAATTAAAATGATTTTTTGGTTTTATTTAAATAAATATAAAATTATACATTCAAATAATTATTTCTTGAAATTTTCTCCTTTATTTTAAAATGCTGGTTAGTATGTGATAGTTGTAGCACATTTAAAGAATACAAGTAAAAAGTGCAATTCTACTTCTCCCTGTACATTGTTTAATAAGCATATGCCTTTTAAAAAATGACCTTATAATGGGCTGAGTATATTTTGGATATTTTTCTGTGGCAGCATAATACCACGTAATTAACTGTCTCCTTATTGTTAAATGTTTAGATTCCCTCCTCCCCGCATCCCCTTTGAAAGCAATGCTGACGTGTGTCCTTGTAATTGTACTTTCATATATTGGCAAGTATTTTTCTGGGACAGAATTTTGCAGATGGATCACTGGATCATTGTGTACATTTACTTTAAAATTTGCTTAAAGGCCGGGCATGGTGGCTCACACCTGTAATCCCAGCACTTTGAGGAGGCTGAGGTGGGTGGATCACCTAAGGTCGGGAGTTTGAGACCAGCCTGACCAACAGGGAGAAACCCCGTCTTTACTAAAAATACAAAATTAGCCAGGCGTGGTGGCGCATGCCTGTATTCCCAGCTACTTGGGAAGGGTGAGGCAGGAGAATCACTTGAACCCGGGAGGCGGAGGTTGCGGTGAGCCAAGATCGCGCCATTGCACTCCAGCCTGGGCAACAAGAGCGAAACTCCACCTCAAAAAAAAAATCTTTTTTCTTAAAAATTTTCTTTTAATTCTAAGAGAGTTTTATGTTGACTTCTAGTGCTTTTTGGGTGCTGATGCTCAAACTTATTTTGATAAAGATGAAAGATGTTTACCAAATAGAATATTGGACATAGAAACTCCCAAGGAAATTCTCTGCGTAGCTGAATTTCAGGTAGATGGTGAAGATGCAAGGATAATCTCACAAAGTTATAGCTAATAATCGCTAATTCTGGGTGATTTGGCAATGTTTTGGCAAGCAGTTATTTTAAACTGCTTTCTAGTGAGAAATAATTAAAGTCAATGCTTTGATTTAAAAAGAATGCATGTGGTTAAAATTTAAAGAGTTCAGAATGTTATTTATCTACTGTATAGATCCCTGCTCCCCTTCCACACCAACCTGTAGAAAAACTAGTCAGCTCAGTTATTCAGAGGCTGATTTCCCAGTTTGTTATTATCTGTGTACTTTTATTCTCCATATTTGACCTGTTACTACTACTCAGTTCTACATCTGCTAGTATGGACATGTAAAGGAAAGGGAGAGAATGTGATCAGATCTAGTAAATGATGGGTTAATTGAAAGAGTTGTTTAAAGTCAGGAGTCATAAAAACATAACATACATACACTTTAAACATTTTATTTTAACTTGAAATCGATGTATACATTTATTTACCAAGATTTTGATGTTGGGCCAAGGCCTTGTGGCATTCTATATCTTGGTCTTTCTTTCATCCATTTCCCCTATAATGCTTCATTGTAGATTTTTCAATGTACTTATAACTTTAAATCCTTAAATGTGGTACAAGACTGTACATTATGTGGCTCTTTGCCAGTTTCTTCGAAATCTACTTATCCTCAGGTTTTCTGTGATAAGTTTTACTGACTTTTCAGTTTCCGAAACTTGCCTCAGGGCCTTTCCACATATTGTTCCCATAACCTGGAATGATAATTTCTTTAAATCCTTGGCTGCCCAGATCTTTTGAGGTCTCCTCTCAAATGTTGTGTCCTCAGAGAGGCTTCGTAAATATTAGATAATATTCCAGTGTAAAGTAGGATAACCCCAACCTCCCCACAAGCCCACTAATATCACCCTTTTCTCTTCCTTCACTCTGCCTGCCAAATGTGGCAAGTGGAGTGAAGGAAGTGAACAGGGTGATTTTCTTTTTACAAGACTGAAGGCTTTGTGAAGGCAAGGGACATCCATATATGTTGGGTTTATCATAGTGTAATAGCCTTTGGTTAGAGCAGTGTCTGCTACGTAATAAGAAGCTTAAATATTTGTAGACTTAATCAAATGTTTATTATTTATATATAAAGTGTCAGGCACTGTGGGGGACATTACTTAGTAAAATGCCACTTAGTCACCTCATCGATAGCCTATAGTACATTTTAAAATGGAAGTGTGTACATCCAAGTATGCATTTAATGAAATATGGGACATTAAAAAAGTTTTCAGATGCTAATACTGGAGAGAATAATGCAAATTTACTAAAATAATTAGGACCCTTTTTAAAACATGGGGGCAATGTTGCTTATCTTTTTAAAAATAGTCATTTATTTTTCATTCACTATCTTGAGAATTCTGATCATCTTGTAGGAAACTTAGAAAAACTAGGAAGGTCATAGGCACTATTATTAATAATTATAGAATTGTTTTCCTCTAAATTAGAGTTTTCTTTGTGACCCTATATAATGTAATGATATTTGCTCTCTGGAGAGCCAAATGGGCCTGAAGTACAGAAACAGAACTGGAGCATAGGTAATTAAAACTAAACTAATATACTATAATTCTAATCGTTATGTCTTAAGATCTGTTGGCCTTAATAAGGTTTGCTGGGATAAACAAAAAGGAAGGCATCATTTGTAAAGGTTTTCTTCTTTAATCCCACTTTTGTTTTTGCATGACCAGAAGTTCTCTGATATGGCAGGGTATTCTTTATATAAAGACTATGGGCAGTAAGTGTTTAGTGTTTGTCTTTATATTAGGTCTATAGAGTGTGATTTCTTGATTATGGGTGAGGAAATTAGCCTTTCAAATTCCATTAACTGTAAAGTGGATTTGGATTTGGTATTTGTATTGGTTGACTAATTTAATTCAAATCTTTTAAAATTCTCTGTGCTGAAATGATCTTAGGAAGATCAAAATTTCTCTAACAGAAATTATTTTGGTCTTTGAAGTGTATAAATTTAACCTGTTCATAAAATAAGTGTTATCAGCTGGTATGTTTCTTATACTTTTCGGGGAATACAAAAATGAATAAAGCATGGTGGTTGTCTTAGAGGAAATAATTGTAATTGATGAGATACATATAAATAATGTGATACGATAAATGCTAGAGTAGGAATATAAATTACGTAAAGTGTTGTATAAGCACTGTAGAGGGAGTGATTGATTCTTTGGGAGAGTTGGAGAAAGTTTACAGATTTGTTAATCCAGACATATCTAATTATTAGGGTTTTTAACACTTTTGTGTCTTCTCTTTTTCCTGTTTAGCTTTGTACTTTGCCATTAGAACTCTTGAGTGACCAGGTGCATTGTAAATGAGCAATAATATTTTGAAAGAAATCTTTTTTCCTGAGCAGTGGGTCTCAACAATGGTCTTAAATATTCAGTAAACAGTGCTCTAAACAGATGTACTGTCATTTAGGCTTTGTTGTTCCATTTATACAGCACAGGCAGAGTAGATTTTGCATAATTTTTAAGGGCCCTGTGATTTTTGGAATGGGATATGAACATTGGCTACAACTTAAAGTCATCAGCTGTGTTAGCCTCTAACGAGAGTCAGCATGTCCTTTGAAGCTTTGAAGCCAGGCATTGACTTCTCTCTAGCTATGAAAGTCTTAGATAGCATTTATGTATGTATGTATGTATGTATGTATGTATGTATGACGGAGTCTTGCTCTGTCGCCCAGGCTGGAGTGCAGTGGCGCGATCCTGGGTCACTGCAAGCTCCGCCTCCCAGGTTCACACCATTCTCTTGCCTCAGCCTCCCGAGTAGCTGGGACTACAGGCACCTACCACCACACCTGGCTAATTTTTTGTATTTTTGGTAGAGACGGGGTTTCACCATGTTAGCCAGGATGGTCTTGATGTCCTGACTTCATGATCCGCCTGCCTCTGCCTCCCAAAACACTAGGATTACAAGCCTGAGCCACCACGCCTGGCAGATAGCATTTCTTTCAGCAGAAGATTGTTTGTTTGCATTGAAAATCTGTGGTTTAATGAAGCCACATTTATCGATTATCTTAGCCAGATCTTCTGGATAACTTACTGCAGCTTCTATTATTGTATTAGTACTTACTGCTTCACTTTATACTTACATGTCATGGAGATGGCTTTTCTTTAAACCTTGCTTATGGTTTGAATATTTATCCTCTCCAAAATTTCTGTTGATACTTAATTTCCATTGTGGCAATATTGAGAAGTGTGGTTTTTCAGAGGTGATTGGGTCATGAGGGCTCTGCCCTCATGAATTCATTCATGGATTAATGTGTTAATGGATTATCATGGGAGTGAGACTGACTCGTTGCTTTTTAAGAAGAGAAAGGGGCTGGATGCAGTAGTTCACGCCTGTAATCCCTGTACTTTGGGAGGCCAAGGCAGGAGGATTGCTTGATCCCAGAAGTTTGAGACCAGCCTGGGCAACATAATGAGACTCTGTCTCTATAAAAACTAAAAAAAAAAACTACCTGGATGTGGTTGTGTGTGCCTGTAGTGCCAGCTGTAGTCCCAGGCTGGGTGACAGAATGAGACTCTGTCTCCAAAAAAAAAGAGAAAAGGAAGAGAGACCTGAGCTAGCATATTCAGCCTCTTTGCCATGTGATTCCCTGTTCTGCCATTCTACTCAGGACTCTGCAGAGAGTCCTCACCTGAAAGAAGGCCCTTGGCTGGGCGCAGTGGCTAATACCTGTAATTCCAGCACTTTGGGAGGCTGAGGCGGGTGGATCATGAGATCAGGGGTTCAAGACCATCCTGGCCAACATGGTGAAACCCCGTCTCTACTAAAAATACAAAAATTAGCTGGGCATGGTGGCATGCACCTGTAGTGCCAGCTACTTGGGAGGCTGAGCCAGGAGAATCACTTGAACGCAGGAGGCGGAGGTTGCAGTGAGCTGAGATCACACCACTGCACTCCACCCTGGCGACAGAGTGAGACTCCGTCGCAAAAAAAAAAAAAAAAAAAGAAAGAAAGAAAGAAGGCCCTCACCAGATGCTGCCCATTTACCTTGGGCTTCTCAGCATCCACAACTGTAAGAAATCATTTTCTTTACAAATTACCAAGTTTCAGGTATTTTTTTTATAAGCAATAGAAAGCAGACTAAGATAAATGACATGAACCAGCATCTGCTAGTTTCAAACTTTTCTTCTACGGCTTCCTTACCCTTTTCATCCTTGCTTAGAATTGAAGAGTTAGAGCCTAGCTTTGGATTGGGATTTGGCTTAAGACAATGGTTCGTTGGTTTGATGTTCTATCCAAAGCACTAAAACTTTCTACTCAGCAGCAAAAGTCTGCTTCACTTTCTTACCATTTGTGTGTTCAGTGGACAGGCACTTTAAATTTTTTAAAAGAACTTTACCTTTGCATTCAAACTTCACTGACTGATACAAGAGGCCCAGCTTTTGGCCTGTCTCCGCATTCAACATGTTGCCTTCCTCAGTAAGCTTAATCATTTCTAGCTTTTGCTTTAAAGTGAGAGACTTGCAACTCTTCCTTTCATTTGAACACTTAGAAGCCATTGTAGCATTATTAATTGGCCTATTTTCAATATTGTTGTGTTTCAGGAATAGGGAGGCCCAAGGAGAGGGAAAGAGATGGAATAATGACTAGTTGGTGGAGCAGGCAGAACACACACAGCCTTTAAACTCTGAAGTTCGCTGTCTTAGATAGGTGCGATTTGTGGCACCTGTAAACTATTGCAATAGTAATACCAAAGATCGCTGATCACAGATCACCAGAACAGATAGAATAATAATGAAAAAGCATGATAAAGTGAAGCACAATAAAATGAGGTATGCCTGTACCTTATAATAGCTTGAAAATTTCTTAAATTCTGTGTTTTATCTCAGGAATGTGTGTGGATTTTGCATTTCATTGCATACTGTTAATATAAATATAGAAATATTTGAATTACTGCGAGAAAAAGAAAAATCATTTCCTGTTTGTCTATTAATTTTTGAAAACTGGGGTGAATGAAGAGAGCTGACACTACATACCTGGCTTAGCACTTTCTTTTTCTTAGTATATCCCTGGTATGTTTCAGTTTATGCCTGAAGATGTACGTCACCAGTTTGAGAAAAAAAGATTGGTCAGTCAGATCATGAAACATTGTATTACTTTTCTCCCTCTTATGTGTAGTATAGCCTTGGGGAAAATTACTTAATTTGAGTCTGCTACCCTCATAAATTGGGCCAATAATGTGTACCCATACTTTTTTTTGGGAGGGGATCACATAGTAGCTGCTAATTAAACATTTATTAGCTGCTTCCTCCTTTTCCTGCCACATTCCTGTTGCTTTCTTCTTGGCTTTAACCCAGGTCTTATAACTGCTTGGTATGCTTTAATCAGCTTGCTTACTGCCCTGCTGGTTTTTATTAGCCAGTGCATAGAGAATAATGCTAGAAGATGCTTGGGGCATATGCTGAGACATTCCTGGAATAATAGAGACACACTGACTCAGGAACAGTCAGTGCACAGGGAAATGTTCAGATTTAGCTTATCAGAGTAAGCAAAGGTCTAGAAAGACATCTATATTAATCAGTGGAAAGATGGGCCAGACTAAAAATTGGAATCAGAATGTAGGACTGAATGCATTTATACATGGAGTCTGCTTTCTGTGCAGCAGTAAGAGCAGGTGATATTGACTTAGTTTTTTTCAAAGTGGTTAGAGTATTAGACTGAATGGTCTAAAAATTTCATAGATGGAAGTAAAGGTATGTTCAAGAATAGACTATCTCTGAAATGTTATAATTGAACATAGCACATTTATGTTAGTGGTTTTATTCTGTAAATGATAATACTCATCCCTGTAGTTCTCTCTATGTTGTCAGTGTGTTTCATTAACTATATCTGCTTGATCTCAAACCTTGATTATTTCTCTAACTGCGTAACACATGGCAGTTGGAGGTTCAAGAGAGTCTAATTAAGTCACTTATCCACTTATCCACCTCTCTGAGGTGTTTTTTTTTTTTTTTTGAGATGGAGTCTCTCATTCTGTTGTCCAGGCTGGAGTGCAGTGGCATGATCTTGGCTCACTGCACCTTCACCTACCAGGTTCAAGTGATTCTTGTGCCTCAGCCTCCCGAGTAGCTGGGATTATAGGCACTTGCCACCATGCCCAGCTAAATTTTGTATTTTTAGTAGAGACAGGGTTTTACCATGTTGCCAGACTGGTCTCGAACTTCCAACCTCAGGTGATCCACCTGCCTTGGCCTCCCAAAGTGCTGGGATTACACACGTGAGCCACTGCACCCAGCCTCTGATTTCTTAACAGAGAAGGGAAACAATAAGCCAAACATGGACCAAATAAAGTATTGAGCTTCATTACTGGTAAAGGTGAGTTAGAAAATGTGGTGAATATTACAGTATTGCACTCCTAGCAAAAAGTGAAAGCCCCCACATGAAAATAGGAGAACAAAGGAATAAGTTTTTTTGCCAGAGTCCCTTCAGATAAACACTTTGGGCAAGAAACTAGGCAGGCATATCACCATTGGGCTTCAGATGGGCACCTGACAATGCTGTCGTTACTGTAGGAGACAGACCACCACAAAGTAAGATTGATATGGTTGCTTCAGATCTGGACTGAATTATGTATTTTAATTAGCTATATTAAATAAAACAAATTAACCCTTTTGAACGTATTCCTTCATTTGTAAGGTGGGAATACAGTTATTTGAGTGATGATTGCGAACATAAACATGACTAAAATGCCCAGAACTTTCTGGTTTATAGTAGTAGTTTCTGGTTTAGCAAATAGCAGTAATAAAAGAATAACTGTTATCCTTAACAGTTATTCTTAACAAATCAAACCTTGAATGTTTACATCTTTAAAAATTATAACTGCCACATTTGTTACATTCTTAAATTGTGCTGTTAAAAGTAGAAAACTTGGCTGGGCACGGTGGCTCATGCCTGTAATCCCAGCACTTTGGAATGTCCAGGTGGGCAGATCATCTGAGGTCAGGAGTTCAAGACCAGCCTTGCCAACATGACAAAACCCTGTCTCTACTAAAAATACAAAAATTAGCTGGGCATGGTGGTGCATGCCTATAATCCCAGCTACTCGGGAGGCCGAGGCATGAGAATCGCTTGAACCTGGGAAGGGGAGGTTGCAGTGAGCCAAGATCATACCACTGCACTCCAGCCTGGGTGACAGAGCAAGACTCTGTCTCAGAAAAAACCCGAAAAATAGAAAACCTGTTTCCTTAAACTAATATTGTTTCTCTGACCTACTCATTTCAGGAAACAAAAGACTACCTTTATGCCGATATGCCCTTATAGGAACATTACACAGAATGCCAGGTATAGGTTTAGATTTTCTTGTCAAAATAAAATGTCAGAAATATTCTTCATGTGTTTTGGAGAAGGGAGTATTAATAGGGGTCAACTGTACATTAGTGAATACCTGTCATTTGAAATAGGAGCTTTTAAAATAGTATATATTTAAGGTGTAAAACATGATATTTTGATATACATATACATAGTTCAATGATTACTACAGTAATAGGAGCAATAATTTTATGTGTGCTGTTCTAAGCACTTATGGTAACTCATTTTATGTTAACAACAATCCTGCGAGATGGGAATATTTATCCTCCATCTGAAAAAAATTAAGGCATGGAGAGATCAAGTTACGTGTTCAGGGTCATTAAACTGATTCATGTAGAAGCCATAATTCAAAACCAGGCATTCTTAGTGCCCAGCTTGGGGTCAACACTGACCTGCTTGGCTTTGGTACCTCTTTAATTGCATTCGTACTAAGCACTCAGTCACTAGTAACCATTCTCATCTCCCTTGTGGTAATTAATGGTGGTGGTGGTGGAGAATCTACAGGATTAGGCTTCAGTTAATTCTTTTTTTTTTTTTTTTGGAGACGCCCAGGCTGGAGGGCAATGGCACGATCTCAAGTTACTGAAACTTCTGCCTCCTGGGTTCATGCGATTCTCCTGCTCCAGCCTCCTAAGTAGCTGGGATTACAGGTGTGCGCCATCATGCCAGCTGATTTTTTGTATCTTTAGTAGAGATGGGGTTTCACCATGTTGGCCATGCTGGTCTCAAACTTCTGACCTCATGATCTGCTCACCTCGGCCTCCCAAAGTGCTGGGATTACAGGCGTGAGCCACCGTGCCTGGCTGGCTTCAGTTAATTCTGAAGCCTGGGACTGTCAGTAGGATTTTAAATCTTAGAGACCAGTTCTGAGAAAGTGACCTGTTGGCTCTGTATTGCTCCCAGGAAAAGTGCTAAGATTGTTATCAGTTACCCGCCACCTGGTGGGCCGGCACGCCTTGGCCACAGTCTCTTGAATAGCCAGGAATGTCTAAAAAGTTATAAGAAGAAAAAGCAACAGGAAGAGACAGACAACAGATAGGTGGTTGCCAGGACTGGGGGAATGGGGGAATGGGTAGTGACTGCTGGTTGGCGCAGGGTTTGCTTTGAAATTAGATTGACACAAATTATTATTTTCCAGTTTATAAAATCAGGTTTTTCAGGAGGTCTTTACATTGAATCACAAGTGATTTCACCCTAATATGGTGTGAATTGATTTTATTGTTCACTCTTAGTTCTTTATAGACTAATTTCCCCCTCCTTGAGTGTTTGTTTTAAAATTTTGGCTCTTTCTTGATAACCTGGAATATATATTTGGATAATTATTTTCAGGAAGAGTATATTATATGAGTGATCTCTTTTCTGAGTTCTTGTCCAGTTGAGAAGGACTTGATTATGTACATGTGCAGATACGGGATTCTCAGATTTTGATCTTTATGTTTCTCCCTGGGAAAGTTTAAGGGTTGATCCATTATAATCTGGCTTTTAGTTTTCCAGACGAAGTCTGAGATTAACTTGATTCCTCTTGGCCCTTCCTATCCATTTCTCCTTTTTTCCTCTTTGTAATCTTTTTTGATTTCTTGTTTTTCTGTAGGATTAAAAAATGTTTTTATTAGGCTGTATTTAGATATTGGCATGTTTTAATTAATTTTTCTCCATATACTCAAAATCTGTACATGTTCTGATTCAGATTTTTCTTCAGTTTAGAAAAATTTCCTTCTCGTATTTTTTTGAGAGTGTAATATGTTTAAGACCGCAGACTGAAGAGCCAGATTGTTTGGTTTCCAATTCCTGTTATGATACTAGTGACTTTGGGTAGTGTTCTTAATCTATCTTTCTTTCTTTCTTTCTTTCTTCCTTTCTTCCTTTCTTCCTTTCTTCCTTTCTTTCCTTTCTTCTTTCTTTTTTTTTTTTTTTTTTTTGGAGACAGAGTCTCACTCTATCGTCCAGGCTGGAGTGTTCTTAATCTATCTATCTTTCTTTCTTTCTTTCTTTCTTTCTTTCTTTCTTTCTTTCTTTCTTTCTTTTCTTTTCTTTTCTTTTCTTTTCTTTTCTTTCCTTCCTTCCTTCCTTCCCTTTCCTTTCCTTTCTTTCCTTTCTTCTTTCTTTCTTTCTTTTTTTTTTTTTTTTTTTTTTGAGACAGAGTCTCGCTCTATCGTCCAGGCTGGAGTGCAGTGGCGTGATCTCAGCTCACTGCAACCTCCGCCTCCTGGGTTCAACTGATTCTCCTGCCTCAGCCTCCTGAGTAGCTGGGATTATAGGTGTGCACCACCATGCCTGGCTAATTTTTTGTATTTTTAGTAGAGACACGGTTTCACCTTGTTAGCCAGGATGGTCTCCATCTCCTGACCTCGTGATCCGCCCGCCTTGGCCTCCCAGCATGAGCCACCGCGCCCGGCCTGTAGTTCTTTTTATTTTCTTCTTGTGGAATTATTTTATTTAGATTGCCTCTTTTGGATATGATCTCCATATTTTTCTTTCGTCAGCATTTATATTTCTTTTTTTTTTTTGAGACGGAGTCTTGCTCTGTTGCCCAGGCTGGAGTGCAGTGGCGCGATCTTGGCTCACTACAACCTCCGCCTCCTGGGTTCACGCCATTCTCCTGCCTCAGCCTCCCGAGCAGGTGGGACTACAGGCGCCCGCCACCATGCCCGGCTAATTTTTTGTAGTTTTGGTAGAGACAGGGTTTCACCGTGTTAGCCAGGATAGTCTCGATCTCCTGACCTCGTGATCCACCCGCCTCGGCCTCCCAAAGTGCTGGGATTACAGGCATGAGCAGCATTTATATTTCTTAATCCTTCTATTCTTTCTGGGAAAATTTTTTGAGTTTTTTATCTTTTTTCTTTTTTCTATTTACTGAAGTTCCTAATCTGCTGGCCAGTTCTGCTGTTGTTTTCATATTATTTTTTCTCTGCAATTTCTCCAAATCTTAGATTGTTTCCTCATCATAACTTCCAGCTCTAGTTTCCTGTCTGTAATCTTCTCTTGGATTGTCCTGAGAACGTCAATTAGAAATTTTATAAACATGTTTTACTGTATCTTATAGTAAATCTGTTTCTGAAGAAATGTGCATTCATTGTTTAGGCTAGTACCCATAATTTGAATTATGGTATTTTTTTGGACATCAACTTTGTCTTCTGCTCATTTTTATAGTGGGAGATCTCTGCCAGCTTAGTATTAGTCTTAGCATAAGGTGGAATTTGAGATGTTTTATAACAAAGGTAGATGTAGATCATATTAAATTTTTGATTTAAGAAAAATGAAAGGTGGCAATATTTCTTGAAGCCCCAGGAATGACTGATCTGGGATTCATAATATCATAAACGAGAACAATAAGTGATAAACATTAATATTTATTTAGCTTTTTAAAATGTGCCAGGCACTGTGCCCAGTGCTTTACATATGAATTATATCCTTTACTCTTTCTCAACAACTCTGTGGTAGATACTATTTTTCCTGTAAACTTAACGAAGTTGAAGTTTAGAGATTTACTCACCTAAGGTCATAAGGCTCATAAATAGTAGAGCCAGGATTAAACCCAAGTGTGTCTGACTCCAGCAGTTGAGTGTCAAATAGTTAGGTTTTAATGGCCTCTCGTCAATATCCCAAAGGGCTTGAACTCTTATAAGTAGGTTTAGTTTCAAACTGATACACTGCCCGATCTTAATCATGATGGTCAGTAGAAGATGTGTTTAGATCCTTCTTGGTGAAAGGAGCCCCTGAGTTTCCACGTAATACACTTGGAAAATCATAGAATTTATTTCCTTAATTTTGCTCATTCACAACCCCTCTGTCACACTGCTTGATTCTCTGTTTCTTAAGCGTAGCACAATACATCTGATCTCTTGTTTTTAAAATATCTGTTATGCCTGGACAACATGGCGAAACCCTGTCTCTACTAAAAATACAAAAATTAGCCGGGCATGGTTGCAGGCACCTGTAATCTCAGCCACTCGGGTGGCTGAGGCAGGAGAATCACTTGAATCCAAGAGGCGGAGGTTGCAGGGAGCTGAGATTGCGCCATTGCACTCCAGCCTGGGTAACGAGAGCGAAACTCCATCTAAAAAAAAAAAAAAATCTGTTATGGTGTGTGTTATGTAGATATTCTTGGAGGTCTGGGCGTGTAGCTGACACCTTTTCATGAAGTGCAGAAAAACCCATTTTATATGAATGTGTTTTCAGAATCAACCATAGTTCCTGTTACAGAAGATGGACCCAGTAATTATTGGTTGTGTGAATGTTGTGTGAATTAAATTAGATAAGGAGATTACATAGCACACTCCTCTAAAATGCGCATATTTAAAGTAGTTGGGTATATGTATCATGATCAGCTGGAAACCTTTTTTGAAATACAGATGCTTATTATGACTTAGAAACACTGTTCTAAGTTGATTATATTTGGAGACTATTAAAGCGATTGAATAGTTCTTGGTAAATAATTGCTGCTTTTCTTGATTTTTAAATATTCATGCTGTAATGATAAAAATGTCCAAATCCATAGTGTATATGGTTTAGATCTTGTTTATAATATACAGAGAAAGGCCATCAGGAGTTTCTTGAAGTAATAAATACATTATTGTCGAGTTCATTTTGGAGTTATTTACTGTACCAAACCAGCCTCACAATGACTTTGCAGATTTGTGATATTACTCTTGGCTTTTAGAGAGAGAAGGACGCACAGTAAATAATCCCTAAATTCAGGGAATTGACTTAATCAGAGTAAATTGAGAATAGTTGAATTTTTAAGCTCTTTGGATTCTGGGTTAGTATTTTGATTTATTTGATTTAAGATGATTGTTGAGGTTACATGAAAATAAGTCTTTCCAAAATGAAAATCTTTTTAGTAATCGAATGAGGATTTTCTGATAGCAACAGGGTGCATTGGAAATGAGATTTTCTGATCAGCAGCAGCATGCATTGCACTGTACTGGGGAATTGATGTAAAGTAATATTTAAAAGTTCATATTACTGGCTGGGCACCTTGGTCATCAAGGGTGAGTGAGTCCAACAACTAGCAGGTGTCTTGGCTTGTGAGGCTCCCCCTCCAGCATTAATGGGAAAAGAGATGAGGGCCAGGGCCAGGCATGGTGGCTCACACCTATAATCCCAGCACTTTGGGAGGCTGAGGCGGGTGGATCACCTGAGGTTGGGAGTTCGAGACCAGCCTCACGAACATGGAGAAACCCCGTCTGTACTAAAAATACAAAATTAGCCGGGCATGGTGGCGCATGCCTGTAATCCCAGCTACTCGGGAGGCTGAGGCAGGAGAGTCGCTTGAACCTGGGAGGCGGAGGTTGCAGTGAGCCAAGATTGTGCCATTGCACTCCAGCCTGGGCAACAAGAGCGAAACTCCATCTCAACAAAAGAAAAAGTTCATATTACTGAGGAAAATTTAAAAATTCAGTGCTTTCAATATAAACACTTAAAATTATGGGATATGAAAATTATGGACATATCAGACCTGAATTTTATGTTATTTTACACACTTGACCAGTAGGGTCTTGAGTCATATATTTTAGTGGAGGCAATTTTATTCATGTATTTTTTTTTCTGTTTTAAGACAGGGTCTCGCTCTGTTGCCCAGGCTGAAGTGCAGTGGTATGGTCTCGGCTCACTGCAACCTCTGCCTGCTAGATTCAAGTAATTCTCCTGCCTGAGCCTCCTGAGCAGCTAGAATTACAGGCGTATACTACCACACTCAGCTAATTTCTGTATTTTTAGTAGAGACGGGGTTTCACTATTTTGGCCAGGCTGGTCTTGAACTCCTGACCGCAAGTGATCCGCCTACTTTGGCTTCCCAAAGTGCTGGGATTACAGGTGTGAGCCACCATGCCCGGCCCATACATTGTTTTTCAATTCTAAAACATTCTGTTTTAAAAGATCAGTTGTTTTGTTCATTATTTCCTTAATAGTATATTCCTTCATGATTGTGAGAGCCAATTCAGTATCTCTAATGGTCTTTTGAAAATCTTAAATAGGGTAAATTTTATTCTGGATTTCCACGATTCAAAAATCAGTGTTGATGGTTCTTGTCTCCCCTCCCTCATAATGTGGTTTGGCACAATGCTTCAGGGAAATAACAGTGAGGGTGATTGAGGGAAAATTGAAAAATCCATGAAGGAAGTAATAGCTATTCTTAGAATTATTGGCTCTAAAAAATACTTTCTTAGGTTCTCTCTAATCATGATTACTCATAGGAAACAAATATGAGGTTTATAGATTTAAATCCAGGTATTTCTTTAAAGAGAAAATAAATATTAAGTCATATTCACTGTTTTCATTAAGATTCGAGATTTTTCTAACAAGTTAGAGTAAGAGGGAAGTAAAAATCAAATAAGCTAAAACAGGTACCTGAGATGTCTTTTTTTTCCATGTTGGACAGATAATGTACCAATGCTGTAGCAAGGTTTGAGGGAGGCACATCTCATACGTGTGTGAAAACCCAGTTATCACGCGTATGAACTACAAAAGGATCTATATAAGTTCTTGTGTAGGTGTTAGCTAACAGTCTGGTGTTCCTAAAATGTGAAACACATATATCTTACTCTTTGGCAAATTAGCGAAGTAAGCTGGCATAACAGCTTCTATTCTTGACAGGAAAATTTTATACCTTTTTGTACTTGATTAGTCCATTAGGTTATTATCTACAGTTACCTGAATGTGAGTAAAAATTAAAAAGAAATCTGTATATGAGGTAGAGGGATGGCTCCTAGAAAACATGTATATACAGATGTTTTTGCCATAAACCTATAGAATAATCATATTTTACTAGAGTAGATTTAATCAGTTGGGGAGATTGTTGAAACTGCTTCCAGAGGTGGCACAAGTTATATTTTGAAGATTACAAATTGTGTTATATTTAGTTTTTGCCACTTTGATACTTCTAAGGTTTAACTTTTCTGTGCTTTTTTGTTTACTTGACATTTATGGGATTGAGATCGTGTTTGTTTCCTGCTATATTTGTTTTCTAGTCACGTTGAACCTTGTTTTTCTAATAATTATGCTGCAATATTATTTGAGACATACAATTTTAGCTATGTTCTCTTGTCCCTGTTGATTTTTTGCATTTATATAAATAACCTTTATAGGATAAAGTACAGTGTCTTTTGTCTTGAAAAAAGATGAAAAACTTTTTCAGTGTGTCCCCATTTGGTTTCAGTTATCCACATCTGAAGTCACTGTGGCTTTGTCTGTTTAAACAAGTTTGTTTTCTTGTCCCTTCAGTAGCAACCACCAGGGCCATCGTTTTACATGTCACTTTTCTTTCATTCAGAAAGAGGTGCTCACTTTGGTCATTAATTTTTGTTTTAGTCTGCTCCTATCATTATGGTAGTTTATAGAAACTATTTTTTAATTTTAGTTTTAATTTTTCTTTTTTTGTAGAGACAGAGTCTCACTCTGTTGCTCAGGCTGGTCTTGAACTCTTGGCCTCAAGCAGTAATCCGCTGCAGGTTCCCAAAGTGTTGAAATTACAGGTGTGAGCCACCACACCCAGTGTAGGAATTTTTTTTTTTATTTTTGAGATGGAGTCTTACTCAAGTGATTCTCCTGCCCCAGCCTCCCGAGTAGCTGGGATTATAGGCACCCACCACCACACCCGGCTAATTTTTGTTTGTTTTAGTAGAGATGGAATTTCACCATGTTGGGTAGTCTAGTCTTGAACTCCTGAGCTCAGGTGATCCACCCACCTTGGCCGCCCAAGGGGCTGGGATTACAGGTGCCACCGCACCCGGCCTAGAAACTATTCTTTAGCTGTGATATGTACTTTATTCTATCATCGTTTATTTTATTTAGATGCTACACAATGTGCTAGTTCTAAAGGGAATGTATGCTTGTATTTTTCTTTTTTTGTTAAACTACTTCTCATGCTATTATTACTTGTTTTTTTCTTCTTTTTTTTATTATTATACTTTAAGTTTTAGGGTACATGTGCACAACGTGCAGGTTTGTTACATATGTATACATGTGCCATGTTGGTGTGCTGCACCCATTAACTTGTCATTTAGCATTAGGTATATCTCCTAATGCTATCTGTCACCCCTCCCCCCACCCCACAACAGTCCCCTGTGTGTGATGTTCCCCTTCCTGTGTCCATGTGTTCTCATCGTTCAATTCCCACCTGTGAGTGAGAACATGCGGTGTTTGGTTTTTTGTCCTTGCGATAGTTTGCTGAAAATGATGGTTTCCAGCTTCATCCATGTCCCTACAAAGGACATGAACTCATCCTTTTTTATGGCTGCATAGTATTCCATGGTGTATATGTGCCACATTTTCTTAATCCAGTCTTTCATTGATGGACATTTGGGTTGGTTCCAAGTCTTTGCTATTGTGAATAGTGCCGCTATAAACATACGTGTGCATGTGTCTTTATAGCAGCATGATTTATAATCCTTTGGGTATATACCCAGTAATGGGATGACTGGGTCAGATGATATTTCTAGTTCTAGATCCCTGAGGAATCGCCACACTGTCTTCCACAATGGTTGAACTAGTTTACAGTCCCACCAACAGTGTAAAAATGTTCCTATTTCTCCACATCCTCTCCAGCACCTGTTGTTTCCTGACTTTTTAATGACTGCCATTCTAACTGGTGTGAGATGGTATCTCATTGTGGTTTTGATTTGCATTTCTCTGATGGCCAGTGATGATGAGCATTTTTTCATGTGTTTTTTGGCTGCATAAATATCTTCTTTTGAGAAGTGTCTGTTCATGTCCTTCGCCCACTTGTTGATGGGATTGTTTGTTTTTTTCTTGTAAATTTGTTTGAGTTCATTGTAGATTCTGGATATTAGCCCTTTGTCAGATGAGTAGGTTGCAAAAATTTTCTCCCATTCTGTAGGCTGCCTGTTCACTCTGATGGTAGTTTCTTTGCTGTGCAGAAGCTCTTTAGTTTAATTAGATCCCATTTGTCAATTTTAGCTTTTGTTGCCATTGCTTTTGGTGTTTTAGACATGAAGTCCTTGCCCATGCCTATGTCCTGAATGATATTGCCTAGGTTTTCTTCTAGGGTTTTTCTGGTTTTAGGTCTAACATGTAAGTCTTTAATCCATCTTGAATTAATTTTTGTATAAGGTGTAAGGAAGGGATCTAGTTTCAGCTTTCTGCATATGGCTAGCCAGTTTTCCCAGCACCATTATTAAATAGGGAATCCTTTCCCCATTTCTTGTTTTTGTCAGGTTTGTCAAAGATCAGATAGATATAGATATGTGGCATTATTTCTGAGGGCTCTGTTCTGTTCGATTGGTCTATATCTCTGTTTTGGTACCAGTACCATGCTGTTTTGGTTACTATAGCCTTGTAGTATAGTTTGAAGTCAGGTAGCATGATGCCTCCAGCTTTGTTCTTTTGGCTTAGGATTGACTTGGCAATGCAGGCTCTTTTTTGGTTCCATATGAACTTTAAAGTAGTTTTTTTCCAATTCTGTGAAGAATGTCATTGGTAGCTTGATGGGGATGGCATTGCATCTACAAATTATCTTGGGCAGTATGGCCATTTTCACGATGTTGATTCTTCCTACCCATGAACATGGAATGGTCTTCCATTTGTATTCTCTTCTATTTCATTCAGGAGTGGTTTGTAGTTCTCCTTGAAGAGGTCCTTCACATCCCTTGTAATTTGGATTCCTAGGTATTTTATTCTCTTTGAAGCAATTGTGAATGGGAGTTCACTCATGATTTGGCTCTCTGTTTGTCTGTTATTGGTGCATAAGAATGCTTGTGATTTTTCACATTGATTTTGTATCCTGAGACTTTGCTGAAGTTGCTTATCAGCTTAAGGAGATTTTGGGCTGAGACAATGGGGTTTTCTAGATATACAATCATGTCATCTGCAAACAGGGACAATTTGACTTCCTCTTTTCCTAATTGAATGCCCTTTATTCCCTTCTCCTGCCTGATTGCCCTGGCCAGAACTTCCAACACTATGTTGAATAGGAGTGGTGAGAGAGGGCATCCCTGTCTTGTGCCAGTTTTCAAAGGGAGTGCTTCCAGTTTTTGTCCATTCAGTATGATATTGGCCGTGGGTTTGTCATTAATAGCTCTTATTATTTTGAGATACGTCAAATCAATACCTAATTTATTGAGAGTTTTTAGCATGAAGGGTTGTTGAATTTTGTCAAAGGCCTTTTCTGCATCTGTTGAGATAATCATGT
Organism: Nomascus leucogenys; assembly: GCF_006542625.1. Lineage (NCBI taxonomy): Eukaryota > Metazoa > Chordata > Mammalia > Primates > Hylobatidae > Nomascus > Nomascus leucogenys. The sequence continues at coordinate 27,566,173 of NC_044392.1, read as the reverse complement.
GGTTTTGATTGCTAAAAATTGGAATAATTGAACTCATGTAGATAGAGAATTAGAACAATGATTACCAGAAGCTGAGAAGGGTAGTGGGAAGGTGGGATGGGGAAGGGACATGGGGATGGTTAATAGGTATGAAAAAATAATTAGAATGATAAAACCAGGCCGGGTGCGGTGGCTCACGCCTGTAATCCCAGCACTTTGGGAGGCCGAGGCAGGCGGATCACGGAGTCAGGAGCTCGAGACCACAGTGAAACCCCGTCTCTACTAAAAATACAAAAAATTAACTGGGCACAGTGGCGGGTGCCTTTAGTCCCAGCTACTCGGGAGGCTGAGGCAGGAGAATGGCATGAACCCGGGAGGCGAAGCTTGCAGTGAGCCGAGATCGCGCCACTGCACTCTAGCCTGGGCGAAAGAGTGAGACTCCATCCCAAAAAAAAAAAAAAAAAAAAAAGAAAGAATGAATAAAACCTAGTATCTGCTAGCATAACAGGGTGAATGTAGTCAAAATTAATTTAATTGGACATTTAAAAATAACTAAGAGAATAATTGAATTGCTTCTAACACAAAGCATAAATGCTTGAGGTGATGGATACTCCATTTGCCCTGATGTGATTACTATGCATTTCATGCCTACTCACATAACATTAATATATACACATGTACCCACAAAAATGAAAAATAAAGGAGTAAAAAAGTAAATTTTTAAATAATTTTATACTGCATGTAACCCATGTACAAGTAGTGCCATTACCTTTTAACAGGGTATTTCCAATTCCTCTCTCTCTACCCCTCCCTTTTTTTTGCCATTGCTGTCATGTTTTTTTTATCCATGTGGTATAATCATCCAATACATTTATTCTTTTATCACATAGATCCACATTTTTGACCTATATCATTTTCTTTCTGTCTGAAGAACTACTTTTAATCTTTTTTTCAAGTCAGATGTGCTGGCAATGATTTTTCTTGGTTTTTGCTTGTGTTGGACTTGTGTGATTAAGGAATTATAATGAGAAAGTGATGGGGACAAGGGTGTATTGGGCCTTGTAAGTCTTGGGAAGCAGTTTGAATTTTATTTAAATTTTAGTGAAAAGGTTTTGGTCTGGAGTTTTCATGTAATCTAATTTATTTTCCGAAAAAAATTAAATAAATAAATTGGCAGCTTTGTGAACAGTGACGTAGATTGAGGGAAGAAGACTGGAAATAGAAGATAGGTTAGGAGGCTTTTACAGTAGATAAGAGCATTGTTTGGACTAGAGTGGTAGTAGTAGTAGACAGAAAAATGGATAGATGTGAGGCTTATTTTGGAAGTGGGTCCAACATGACTTGCTGATGTGAGGAGTAAAGAAGTGGAGGTGAATCAAGGATGATATCCAGGTTTCTTGTTCAAGTAACTTTGTAGAAGATGGTGGTGTTATTTACTGAAATGGTAAATCGGGACTGCAAACAAGTTTGGAGGAGACATTAGGAATTCCATTTTGGTCATGTTTCATTTAAGATACTGATAAGACTTCCACATGGAAATATTAAGTAGAGAGGTGGATTTCAGGGCAGGAATTTAGAGAAGATATTTGAGTTGGGATAGAAATTTGGAAGACTGTTAGCCTGTAGATGGTATTTTCGTCCATGACAATGAGAGACATTACTTAGAGTGTGTGACAAGGGAGAAGGTCAGGATCTGAACTCAGGGAATTTCCAACATTTAGAAATCAGGTAGAGGAGCAGCAACCTGAGAAAGACTTGAAGGATTGACCAAAGAAAGACATCTGGAATATGTGGTATGTTGGCAGTTAAGGATTCATCGTGCAGTCTGGAAGAGTAAAGACATGGCTTGTAATACATTCTGCATTTTTAGAAACGTAATATACAAAGTGAGAAAAAAACCTTCGGAGGACAGATGAATGTTGCTTGAAGGGTTTTATGAAGGAAGGGTGTTAACATGCATAACAGAAATAAATGATGGCTAGCTAATTACACTGGTCCAGGAGTATGGTTATTTTTTATTTTGATATTCTTGAAGTTTTTGATTTTTTATAAAGTTGGAAAGTAATTACTTTTTAAAAGATAAACATGTAAATTGAAGCTAGAATCATTCTTTTTATTGCCAAGAGTAATGGTGTTAGTGTCACCTAATGGCAAAATGGAATATTGCAGCTATACTTATAGGCTATAATGAAAAAGGTAACCTAATTAGAAAGAAAATAACATTTCTGGGGGGATTTTAGGCATGGATCAGTAGACTTACTATGGCTTACAAGGTCCTGTGTTCTTTAGCCCTAGCCTGCTTGTCCTGCCCCTCTTATCACATCACTCATTTGGTCACTGAGCAGATTGTGTAATAGTAGGGTTCTTTTTTGTCTTTCAGGTTTTGGCTCAGATATTTTCCTCTCAGCTTTTTCCTACCACCTTAATTTGTCCCTATACTTCCCATAGCTACTGTTTGTCACATTAACGTGTTTATTTTTTGCATAGCCTTTCGAGTGACCTGGAATCACCATTTGCTCACTTTTTTGTTTGTTTTCTTACTAGTATGTAAGCCCCAGAAGTGCAGGCTACTTGTTTTCCTTATTCACTTAGGTAACCTCAGGGCTGAGTTGTGTCTATTATATAGTGTATGTCTGCATTTAAACTTATTTGTGTGAGTACATGAACTTCTGGATATGATAGTGTGTGTTGTTTCTATGCTGTGGAGATCTATCCAGAAAACAATTACACTGTGTTTGATTATTGAAACATTATTTGCTATGTGAAGGCAATATAGAAGCTTTTTTCTTTTTCTTTTTGGTGTTAATAAGTGATAATGTGTCAGGAAAGAGAAGCTATATGTCTTAGGATGTCGAATTCTGTATTAGTCAACTTTAGTTACTCAGAAAAAATATTTGCAGGTACAATATTCGGTCTTGAGATAAGTTTTTTTTTTTTGAAGCATCTAGATTTAATTAATATAGCAGTGTCAGTGAATATGGTTTTGTGTCTGTGTGTGCATTTGTAGGTATTTCTAGTATCATTTAATTATTTCCTCTATTAAAAAGGAAAGAAAACAGTATTTCTAAGAGAAATGAGAGTGAATGTGTCAGGTAAACAGTGATAAATCTGGTTGAGATATGGACTGGTTTGTGTAAATTTTTAGGTAACAATATGGCTCTGTTAGTCTGGAAACTTAGGATGAAGAGAGAGTACATTTCCATTAAGTGGCTCAGTCCAAGAAGGTAGCCTCCCTAACTTTGAGATAATTATCTAGCCAGCAGGATTCTTCTTCACATAAACCGTTTTTAAAGCTTTATTAGTTCAGTTTTTAATTAGTTCATGTTTTTAATCAGTAGGTTTTTTTTTTTTAATCTTTTCGTTTTTCCAGGTGGATGTGGGAAGAGAAGTTTGCAGAACTGAAATGGAGGTCAGAGCTTCGTTACAGAAGGTTAGTGGATCATCTGATTCTGTGGCTACAATGAACAGTGAAGAATTTGTTTTGGTTCCTCAGTATGCAGATGATAATTCTACAAAACATGAAGAGAAACCTCAACTGAAGGTATTTTTTTCTTTTCTACATATGGTATAATTTTTAACTAAAAAAAAAAAACTTTGAAACCTATCTCAGGAGATGTGTAAAATGCAAAGGTTTTTCTCAAGTGCTGACTTTCAAAATAAAATCAATGTTTGATTTATCCAGACCCTAATTATTTGGTTTGTGTATTTTAAAAACTTCTTGCTTTTGGTTATTTACCTTTTGATTTGGAATTTTAGCGGGAAGAATAAAAGAGGAAAAAGAAGAGAAAGGATTTTTTGGTGAATTAGACATAATGGTTAAATTTTACATTACTTTATCTGGATGTTTTTGTTTCTCTTACTGCTGGGTTTTAGAAGTTAATTAAATGTTTTGCTTTCACTTGAGAGACTTTTTTTTCTTTATGATTTTTATGTTTTAAATCAGCTGGTAACGTTCCATTGTGTGATTTAACAGTCGACTTGTCTGAATGTTTTTAAAGCATGTATTTTTAGCATTTGAGTTTTTATTTAGATATGGTCCCTTTTTCACTTTTGTGTTGCACTTTCTAAGTCAAAGAAAAGGAAGCAAGTAAACTCAGTTATATAGGCTTGAAAATGGTATAACTATCTTCCAGAAATAGGAATAGGAAAAGTAGTTAAAAGCGCTATATATTATTTATGACTTTTATTTAGTATTAACTATGGCATCAAAGGTATATTAATATGTCAGTCTAATAAAATATATTCTGAAGATGAGATTACTAAATGTTTATGTTGAGAATATATTGTTTTATAATTTTATTTAAATAATCAATGGCTTTATTTTTAGATACCTGTATTTTAGCATTATTGTGTTTAAGACATCCTTTGTTTGTTTAGGCTTTGTGTTTCACCTGCCTTTGAGAAAACTATGAGTCAACTTAAGTGTAAGGAAATTAGCAATATTCATCTTGGGAGCTAGCAAACAATTTGTAAAGAAATCAGAAATATGGTTATGCTATGCTAACAAGAAATATAACCTTTTAAATGATATTCATAATAGACCCGATTTAAATTTACCTATTTTTTCCTTTAGACATGTAAATTTAAGGTTATCTGATTTTTAGGATGTGTTCCTAAAAAAGAAAAAGAAAAAGAAAAAGAAGGGCCAGGCGTGGTGGCTCATAGCCTGTACTCCCAGCACTTTGGGAGGCCAAGGTGGGCGGATTGCTTGAGGTAAGGAGCTCAAGACCAGCCTGGCCAACGTGGGGAAATCCCGTCTCTACAAAAAATACAAAAATTAGCTGGGTGTGGTTGTGCATGCCTGTAGTCCCATCTACTTTAGAGGCTGAGGCATGAGAATTGCTTGAACCCAGGAGGCGAAGTTTGCAATGAGCCGAGATTGCACCACTGCATTCCAGCCTGGGTGACAGAGTGAGACTGTCTTTAAAAAGAAAGGGGAAAAAAGATAAATACATCTCTGTAAATAGGATCTTATATAAAATGTAGTTGGAAACTGTCAAGTATTTTATAAAGAATCCTCTTGTGAAACTGATAATCTTCCTCTAATTTAGTTTTATAACCGGGATTTTAATGTATTATATGTGTGAAACAACGTCGTAGTATTTTAGTAACCATATTTAAATATTTAGATTGTTTTAATTTCTTCTAGAAATGAAATATTTTCATAAAATTTAGCTTCAGAACTATGGTAGAATTGAAACAGAATTGTCTTGCTCTGTCCGTAGATAGTTTCTAATGGTGATGAACAATTGGAAAAAGCCATGGAAGAGATTTTGAGAGATTCCGAGAAAAGGCAAAGCAGTCTTCTTGTTGATTGTCAAAGTTCCAGTGAGATTTCAGACCATTCGTTTGGAGATATTCCAGCCAGCCAAACAAATAAGCCATCTCTTCAGTTAGTTTTGGATCCGTCTAACACAGGTACTGTATTGAATTCTTAGAAACTATTAAAGAAATGGGATAAAGTAATAGTGAAAAGTTTAAGATGAAAATCAGAAAAAATTGTTAGCTCTTTTCAAGCTTTCTGTTCTTGTTGAGTTTCCACTTCAGTGTTATGTTTCTGCCTATATCTTTGCCTATAAAAATCAGGTCTTAATGTTCTTTGGGAACAAAGACTATGTCTGGGTCCTCATTTTACCCCTAGTACTTCATGCATGGTAGGTCCTCAACAGATACTTACTGAACAAATGAGTAAATACTTGGGCATCACAGAATAGTGTAATGGAGATAGTCTTTCATATGATGTGCCTTTTTACTCAGTTTCACTACACTTATTTAAAGTGATATTTAGTAAAAACTCTAAGTAAAATATATCAATTCCAGCAGTGTATTAAATGATAAATACATCTATGAATAATTAGGATTTGTACTTTGAATACTAGCTTATAAGTCAAGATGCTTTTGGGCAAAAATAAATAAAACCAAAACCAACTCCAACTTCAGCTGGCTTAAACACCACAGGTATAGTTTGATCTAGGCTCTGATGGTGTTTTTTTGGTAAACTACTCAGCTCTGATCTTCTCTATGTTACCTTTCTCCTTAGCTGGTTACAAAGTAGCTACCAGCAGAAACTGGTAGGTAAGGGAAGGTGACCTATTTATGCCTGGTGGCAAAGAGAAAGTCTTCATTCTTTTACTGATTTTTAAAATTTCTTTGGTGACAGGGTCTCATTCTGTCATCTAGGCTGAAGTGCAGTGATGCCATTCAGCCTTCTGAGTAGCTGGGCATGTACTACCGTGCCTAGCTAAATTTTTTTTTTTTTGTAGTGATGGGGTTTTCCATGTTGACCAGGCTGGTCTTGAACTCTTGGCTTCAGGCGATCTGCCCACCTCAGCCTCCCAAAGTGTCGGGATTACCAGTGCAAGCCATTGCACCCATCCCTAGCCTCTTTTACGGATTAAATAAAAGTTCTGGGTTTCACTCTGTTTGGACCAGTGAAACCATTTTCTAGTGGTGAGGGAAATGACATGAACTGATAGCTGTAGGCCTGGGTTACATTCAAACCTCTAAATAAGTCACTCTGACAGAGGGGATGGGATTATCCTAACTGGCTTAGGGAACTGGTGATTCATTTCTGAACCAAATGAACCTTGGTACAGGGTAAGTATAGGTATGGCCAAACTTATACAATAGGACTATGATGCATTTGTGTAGGGAGTGTAATCACAATGCCTTCCATGACAAGGATGATTAAGCATTAGAAAAATCTTTCAGTGTGGTTTACCACATAAAGTGGTGAAGAGCGAAAAAGTATCAATAGATAAAGAACAAGCACTGGATAAAATTTAAAATTTTACATGTGTACGCACATGTAAAGTTCTTGGAAAACTTAGAAGGAAACTTGTTTAACCAAATATCTATCAGTCTTATGTTTTATGCTGAAATTTAAAATGCATTACCATCAAGATATATTGAAACAGGAGCAGTTAGGGCATGATAGCTATCACCATAGCTCTTTGACATTGTACTAAAGAATCCAGCCAATGCAAGATCACAGGAAAAAGAAATGAAGTGTGATAAGAAAAAAAGTGAAAAAATTCTCATGATTGGTAAAGTATTTAAGAAAGTGAATCGATAAGCTATTAGATTTAAAGACTTTTTGCCAGGCATGGTGGCTCACGCCTGTAATCCCAGCAATTTGGGAGGGTGAGGCGGGCAGATCACTTGAGATCAGGAGTTTGAGACCAGCCTGGCCAACATGGCAAAACCTCATCTCTATTAAAAATACAAAAATGGCTGGGCGGGGTGGCTCAAGCCTGTAATCCCAGCACTCTGGGAGGCCAAGGTGGGCCAGTCACGAGATCAGGAGTTCAAGACCAGCCTGGCTAATATAGTGAAACCCCATCTTTACTAAAAATACAAAAATTAGCTGGGTGTGGTGGCACGTGCCTGTAGTCCTGGCTACTCAGGAGGCTGAGGTGAGAGAATCGCTTGAACCTGGGAGGCGGAGGTTGCAGTGAGCCGAGACCGCACCATTGCACTCCAGCCTGTGTGACAGTGAGACTCTGTCTAAAAAAAAAAAAAAAAAAAAAAAAAATTAGCTGGGCAGGGTGGGGAACGCCTGAAATCCCAGCTGCTCAGGAGGCTGAGACAGAAAAGTCACTTGAACCCAGGAGGTAGAGGTTGCAATGAACTGAGATCATGCCACTGCACTCCAACCTGGGCAACAGAGTGAGACTCCATCTCAAAAAAAAAAAAAAAAAAAAAAAAGATTTAACGACTTTTAGGAAGGTTAGCAGCAACAGTAGAAAATAAAATTGCCATTCATAATACCAAGAAAAATAATAGGTATCAAGGAAGAAACAAAAATTTATGTAAAATTTTAATAAAATTATAAAATGTTATTGAAGGAAATGGACACCTGAATGAATGGGGAGAGATGCCATGTTGATTGATAGGAGTCAACCTTGAAAAGATGTAACGTATCTCTAAATTAGTCTGTAACTTGGGTGGGAATTTGAAGTTTTCAGTTACTTTTATAAACATTCTGAAATGTATCTGGACAAGTAGAGGTACACAGGTAGCTAAGAAAATTTTTAAAAAGAACATTATGTATTAAGATAGACTACAGAGTTACAGTGATCAAACCAATGTGGTATTGGCTTGTTATAGAAGTGAATCACTAGAACAGGGTACCAGAAACAAACCTATGTATATAAAGGATTTCAGTATATGACAGAATTTGCTTTACATATCACTGGGGGAATGGTAACTATGCAGTAAATGGTGTTGGGACAGTTGCATTTTTGAGTGGAATAAAATAAAATTAGGTTCCTTAGTTGTACATAAAAATTATTTTTAGTGAATCAAATATTTAAAGTGAAAAATAAGCCTTAAGAAGAAAACAATGGAGCATATTTTTGTGATTGTCAGGGTAGGAAAAGCCAAATCAGAAACAGAAAAGATAGTTGCATATCATTATAGAAAAATTTAAGTCTGGGCTGGGCATGGTGGCTCACACCTGTAATCCCAGCACTTTGGGAGGCCAAGGTGGGTGGATTACTTGAGGTCAGGAGTTCAAGACCAGCCTGGCCAACATGGTGAGACCCCATCTCTACTAAAATACAAAAATTATCTGGGCATGGTGGTTCACGCCTGTAATCCCAGCTACTTGGGAGGCTGAGGCAGGAGAATCGCTTGAACCCAGGAGACGGAGGTTGCAGTGAGCCGAGATCACAACACTGCACTCCAGCCTGGGCAACAGAGTGAGACTCCATCTCAAAAAAAAAATTTAAATCTGAGTGCAAAAGACCATTCGGGTTATCTATTTCTTCTTGAGTGTACTTAGGTGTTTTCATCTTTCAAGTAATTGGTCAATTTCACCTAAGTATGGGGATAGAGTTGTTTCTCTGTTATAGAGTAATATTCTCTTGTTATCCTTTTAATGTCTGCAGGATGTGTATTAATATCCTCTCATTCCTGATATTGACATGTATTACATATACAAACATTGAAAAACCTACCAGTCTAATAATTTTGCTTTCAACAGCCATACGTGTATTTCCCTGAGCACTTTAAAAATGCTTTTCCAGTGTCTTCTCATCTCCATTGTTTCTGATAACAAATCTGAAGTGATTTGAATCATTGTTCTCCTGTTTGTAATGTGTTATTTTTCTTTGCTTTTGGTACTTTTATTTCATTGTTTTCTTTTCAGCAGTTTGATTATCTGTGTGTGGTTTTCTTTCAGTTTATCTTTTTTTTTGGATCACTGAGATTCTTGAATCTGTAAATTTATATCTTTAACCAAATTTGGGAGTTTTCACCCATTATTTCTTGGTAATTGTTTTGTTTCTACGCTAATCTCTTTCTTTTCTGGGACTCAGTAGACAAAAATGGTAGACATTTCCATACTGTTTTCACAATTCCTTAGGCTCTTTTCATTGTTTTCCCTATGTTCAAGCTCACTGACTTTTTACTTTGTTAATCTCCATTCTGCTATTGAGATCATCTGATGAATTTTTAATTTTAGATATTGTATTTTTCTGTTTTTAAATTTACATTGTTTTTTAAAGTTTTTTTGTTTCTCTGTTGATAGTTTTGATATTTTTATTCATTACAGGTGTTTTCACATTTATTTTATGGAGTATTTATGGAGTAACTGGGACATCTTGGGATTGGTCTGTGGATTATTTTTTCACTTGAGGATAGATCACCCTTTTATGTTTGTTGAGTAATTGGCTTGTTCCCAGATTTTTTGAATCTTACGTTTTGAGACTATTTCTTGTTAAAATCGTCTGAAGAATGTTGACTTTTTTTTTTTTTTTTTTAAAAAAAAGCAGACATTCCACCTGGTTGTGTCCAGACTGCAAGATCTGTCTTGCTTTCTGGTTCCAAAGTATTTTCAATTCTTAAAACCTTTGCTGTGCTTCTTCAGTCTGTTCCACATGCATACACAGTTTGTTAGTTTACACACGGAATTAGGGGATTATCTTCTTCAGCTCTCTCCTCTCTGAGATTTCCCCACACTCTCTGGCTTCCTTGGGCCATTTTCCTTCTACCCCTGTGTTAGAAAGACAGGTTTCTTTCTTAGAGTTTTTGCTGCTTTGTGCTGTTTTGCAGAATCTCATGTCTGGAGCACTTTATGACAAACTGGTGAGAGAAAAGAGAGGAAAAAATGATAGAGATTTTCTTTTCCATTTTTGGGTTATAGGGGCCTCTTTGCTTTGGTATTTTAGCCTTTGAGACACATTTCTTTTCCTCCAGATTGTAGATGCTTACCATACCACCACCACTACCAGTATTTCAGGTAGTTCTGTGGTCGGGGCTAGTGGTAGAACTGGGAGAGAAAGCAAAACAGAAACAAGTCATGATTTCTGAGATGCTCTCTAGTTTGCAGGGACTTCTTTTTATGTTATTTGGCCAGAAAGATTGGATTTCTTTGTTCTGTTGCTCACTGCTGTTCTGCAACTCGGACTGCCCTTAGGTCAAAGCTGGGAGGTGATGACGACAAAAATGGAAAACTCACCACTGTAACAGAGGTTCAGGTTTTCACTTTCCTCTCCAATCTGGCTGTTCCTGTTTACTTTTTAAAAAGAGGCTGGATGTGGTGGCTCACGCCTGTAGTCCCAGTGCTTTGGGAAGCCAAAGTGGGCGGATCACTTGAGCTCAGGAGTTCAAGACCAGCCTGCGCAACATAGCGAAACCCAATCTCAATAAAAAAAGAAAGAAAGAAAGAGTCCTCCGGTCGTTGCTTTTTACATTCTGTCAAGAGTTTTCAGGTATAATCTGTGGGAGAGATAACTTATAACAGTGGGAGAGAGAAATTATAACAGACTTATCACTTCAATTTGACTGGTCCAGTTCAATCATCTTGAGTCTCTTTTTACCGTTTTGAAGTTCAGCTATTAAGGACATAGTTGCTTAGAATTTTTGTGTTTTCTTAATGAATTGACCATTTTAGCCTTGTGAAATATCCCTTTTCTTTTTGTTAAAATTCCTTGTCCTGAAGTCTAGTTTTTCTTATATTAATATAGCCACTTTTGGTTTCTTATGATTAGTATTTGCATGGTATATATATTTTTTCCTTTTTTAAAAAAAATTTGCGTCTATTTTTATCTTTAAAGAGTGTTTCTTTTTTTTTATTATTATTATACTTTAAGTTTTAGGGTACATGTGCACAATGTGCAGGTTTGTTACATGTGTAACCATGTGCCATGTTGGTGTGCTGCACCCACGAACACATCACCCAGCATTAGGTATATCTCCTAATGCTGTGCCTCCCCCCTCCCCCCACCCGACAACAGTCCCCGGAGTGTGATGTTCCCCTTCCTGTGTCCATGTGTTCTCATTGTTCAACCTATGAGTGAGAACATGCGGTGTTTGGATTTTTGTCCTTGCGATAGTTTACTGAGAATGATGGTTTCCAGTTTCATCCATGTCCCTACAAAGGACATGAACTTATCATTTTTTATGGCTGCATAGTATTCCATGGTGTATATGTGCCACATTTTCTTAATCCAGTCTATCATTGTTGGACATTTGGGTTGGTTCCAAGTCTTTGCTATTGTGAATAGTGCTGCAATAAACATATGTGTGCATGTGTCTTTATAGCAGCATGATTTATAGTCCTTTGGGCATATACCCAGTAATGGGATGGCTGGGTCAAATGGTATTTCTAGTTCTAGATCCCTGAGGAATCGCCACACTGACTCCACAATGGTTGAACTAGTTTACAGTCCCACCAACAGTGTAAAAGTGTTCCTATTTCTCCACATCCTCTCCAGCACCTGTTGTTTCCTGACTTTTTAATGACTGCCATTCTAACTGGTGTGAGATGGTATCTCATTGTGGTTTTGATTTGCATTTCTCTGATGGCCAGTGATGATGAGCATTTTTTCATGTGTTTTTTGGCTGCATAAATGTCGTCTTTTGAGAAGTGTCTGTTCATGTCCTTCGCCCACTTTTTGATGGGGTTGTTTTTTTCTTGTAAATTTGTTTGAGTTCATTGTAGATTCTGGATATTAGCCCTTTGTCAGATGAGTAGGTTGTGAAAATTTACTCCCATTTTGTAGGTTGCCTGTTCACTCTGATGGTAGTTTCTTTTGCTGTGCAGAAGCTCTTTAGTTAAATTAGATCCCATTTGTCAATTTTGGCTTTTGTTGCCATTGCTTTTGGTGTTTTCGACATGAAGTCCTTGCCCATGCCTATGTCCTGAATGGTATTGCCTAGGTTTTCTTCTAGGGTTCTTAAGGTTTTAGGTCTAACATGTAAGTCTTTAATCCATCTTGAATTAATTTTTGTATAAGGTGTAAGGAAGGGATCCAGTTTCAGCTTTCTACATATGGCTAGCCAGTTTTCCCAGCACCATTTATTAAATAGGGAATTCTTTTCCCATTGCTTGTTTTTGTCAGGTTTGTCAAAGATCAGATAGTTGTAGATATGCGACATTATTTCTGAGGGCTCTGTTCTGTTCCATTGATCTATGTCTCTGTTTTGGTACCAGAACCATGCTGTTTTGGTTACTGTAGCCTTGTAGTATAGTTTGAAGTCAGGTAGCGTGATGCCTCCAGCTTTGTTCTTTTGGCTTAGGATTGACTTGGCGATGCGGGCTCTTTTTGGTTCCATATGAACTTTAAAGTAGTTTTTTCAATTCTGTGAAGAAAGTCATTGGTAGCTTGATGGGGATGGCATTGTATCTATAAATTACCTTGAGCAGTATGGCCATTTTCATGATATTGATTCTTCCAACCCATGAGCATGGAATGTTCTTCCATTTGTTTGTATTCTGTTTTATTTCATTGAGCAGTGGTTTGTACTTCTCCTTGAAGAGGTCCTTCATGTCCCTTGTAAGTTGGATTCCTAGGTATTTTATTCTCTTTGAAGCAGTTGTGAATGGGAGTTCACTCATGATTTGGCTCTCTGTCTGTGATTGGTGTACAAGAATGCTTGTGATTTTTGTACATTGATTTTGTATCCTGAGACTTTGCTGAAGTTGCTTATCCGCTTAAGGAGATTTTGGGCTGAGACAATGGGATTTTCTAGATATACAATCATGTCATCTGCAAACAGGGACAATTTGACTTCCTCTTTTCCTAATTGAATACCCTTTATTTCCTTCTCCTGCCTGATTGCCCTGGCCAGAACTTCCAACACTATGTTGAATAGGAGTGGTGAGAGAGGGCATCCCTGTCTTGTGCCAGTTTTCAAAGGGAATGCTTCCAGTTTTTGCCCATTGAGTATGATATTGGCCATGGGTTTGTCATAGATAGCTCTTATTATTTTGAGATATGTCCCATCAATACCTAATTTATTGAGAGTTTTTAGCATGAAGCGTTGTTGAATTTTGTCAAAGGCCTTTTCTACATCTATTGAGATAATCGTGGTTTTTGTCTTTGGTTCTGTTTATATGCTGGATTACATTTATTGATTTGCGTATGTTGAACCAGGCTTGCATCCCAGGGATGAAGCCCACTTGATCATGGTGGATAAGCTTTTTGATGTGCTGCTGGATTCGGTTTGCCAGTATTTTATTGAGGATTTTTGCATCAATGTTCATCAAGGATATTGGTCTGAAATTCTCTTTTTCTGTTGTGTCTCTGCCAGGCTTTGGTATCAGGATGATGCTGGTCTCATAAAATGTGTTAGGGAGGATTCCCTCTTTTTGTATTGATTGGAATAGTTTCAGAAGGAATGGTACCAGTTCCTCCTTGTACCTCTGGTAGAATTCGGCTGTGAATCCATCAGGTCCTGGACTCTTTTTGGTTGGTAAGCTATTGATTATTGCCACAATTTCACAGCCTGTTATTGTTCTATTCCGAGATTCACTTCCTCCTGCTTTAGTCTTGGGAGGGTGTAAGTGTCGAGGAATTTATCCATTTCTTGTAGATTTTCTAGTTTATTTGCGTAGAGGTGTTTGTAGTATTCTCTGATGGTAGTTTGTATTTCTGTGGGATCGGTGGTGATATCCCCTTTGTCATTTTTTATTGCGTCTATTTGATTCTTCTCTCTTTTCTTCTTTATTAGTCTTGCTAGCGGTCTATCAATTTTGTTGATCTTTTCAAAAAACCAGCTACTGGATTCATTAATTTTTTGAAGGGGTTTTTGTGTCTATTTCCTTCAGTTCTGCTCTGATTTTAGTTATTTCTTGCCTTCTGCTAGCTTTTGAATGTGTTTGCTCTTGCTTTTCTAGTTCTTTTAATTGTGATGTTCGGGTGTCAATTTTGGATCTTTGTTGCTTTCTCTTGTGGGCATTTAGTGGTATAAATTTCCCTCTACACACTGCTTTGAATGTGTCCCAGAGATTCTGGTATGTTGTGTCTTTGTTCTCGTTGGTTTCAAAGAACATCTTTATTTCTATCTTCATTTCGTTATGTACCCAATGTCATTCAGGAGCAGGTTGTTCAGTTTCCCTGTCGTTGAGCGGATTTGAGTTTCTTAATCCTGAGTTCTAGTTTGATTGCACTGTGGTCTGAGAGACAGTTTGTTATAATTTCTGTTCTTTTACATTTGCTGAGGAGAGCTTTAGTTCCAACTATTTGGTCAATTTTGGATAGGTGTGGTGTGGTACTGAAAAAAATGTATATTCTGTTGAATTGGGGTGGAGAGTTCTGTAGATGTCTATTAGGTCCACTTTGTGCAGAGCTGAGTTCAATTCCTGGATATCCTTGTTAACTTTCTGTCTCTTTGATCTGTCTAACGTTGACAGTGGGGTGTTAAAATCTCCCATTATTATTGTGTGGGAGTCTAAGTCTCTTTGTAGGTCACTCAGGACTTGCTTTATGAATCTGGGTGCTCCTGTATTGGGTGCATATATATTTAGGATAGTTAGTTCTTCTTGTTGAATTGATCCCTTAGTGTTATGTAATGGCTTTCTTTGTGTCTTTTGATCTTTGTTGGTTTAAAGTCTATTTTATCAGAGACTAGGATTGCAACCCTTGCCTTTTTTTGTTTTCCATTTGCTTGGTAGATCTTCCTCCATCCCTTTATTTTGAGCCTATGTGTGTCTCTGCACGTGAGATGGATTTCCTGAGTACAACACACTGATGGGTCTTGACTCCTTATCCAATTTGCCAGTCTGTGTCTTTTAATTGGAGCATTTAGCCCATTTATGTTTAAAGTTAATATTGTTATGTGTGAATTTGATCCTGTCATTATGATGTTAGCTGGTGTTTTGCTTGTTAGTTGATGCAGTTTCTTCCTAGCCTCGATGGTCTTTACAATTTGGCATGTTTTTGCAGTGGCTGGTACCGGTTGTTCCTTTCCATGTTTAGTGCTTCTTTCAGGAGCTCTCTTAGGGCAGGCCTGGTGGTGACAGAATCTCTCAGCATTTGCTTGTCTGTAAAGTATTTTATTTCTCCTTCACTTATGAAGCTTAGTTTGGCTGGATATGAAATTCTGGGTTGAAAATTCTTTTCTTTAAGAATGTTGAATATCAGCCCCCACTCTCTTCTGGCTTGTAGAGTTTCTGCTGTGAGATCAGCTGTTAGTCTGATGGGCTTCCCTTTGTGGGTAACCCGATCTTTCTCTCTGGCCGCCCTTAACATTTTTTCCTTCATTTCAACTTTGGCGAATCTGACAATTATGTGTCTTGGAGTTGCTCTTCTCGAGGAGTATCTTTGTGGCATTCTCTGTATTTCCTGAATCTGAATGTTGGCCTGCCTTGCTAGATTGGGGAAGTTCTCCTGGATAATATCTTGCAGAGTGTTTTCCAACTTGGTTCCATTCTCCCCTCACTTTCAGGTACACCAATCAGATGTAGGTTTGGTCTTTTCACATAGTCCCATATTTCTTGGAGGCTTTGTTTGTTTCTTTTTACTCTTTTTTCTTTAAACTTCCCTTCTCACTTCATTTCATTCATTTGATCTTCCATAACTGATACCCTTTCTTCCAGTTGATTGCATCGGCTACCGAGGCTTCTGCATTCTTCATGTAGTTCTTGAAACTTGGCTTTCAGCTCCATCAGCTCCTTTAAGCACTTCTCTGCATTGGTTATTTTAGTTGTACGTTCATCTAATTTTTTTTCAAAGTTTTTATCTTCTTTGCCATTGGTTTGAATTTCCTTTTATAGCTCTGAGTAGTTTGATCGTCTGAAGCCTTCTTCTCTCAACTCGTCAAAGTCATTCTCTGTCCAGCTTTGTTCCATTGCTAGTGAGGAACTGTGTTCCTTTGGAGGAGGAGAGGCACTCTGCTTTTTAGAGTTTCCAGTTTTTCTGCTGTGTTTTCTCCTCATCTTTGTAGTTTTTTCTACTTTTGGTCTTTGATGATGGTGATGTACAGATGGGTTTTTGGTGTGGGTGTCCTTTCTGTTTGTTAGTTTTCCTTCTACCAGACAGGACCCTCAGCTGCAGGTCTGTTGGAGTTTGCTAGAGGTCCACTCCAGACCCTGTTTGGCTGGGTGTCAGCAGCGGTGGCTGCAGAACAGCGGATTTTCATGAACCACAAATTCAGCTGCCTGATAGTTCCTCTGGAAGTTTTGTCTCAGAGGAGTACCTGGCTGAGTGAGGTGTCAGTCTGTCCCTACTGGGGGGTGCCTCCCAGTTAGGCTGCTCAGGGGTCAGGGACCCACTTTAGGAGGCAGTCTGCCTGTTCTCAGATCTCCAGCTGCGTGCTGGGAGAACCACTACTCTCTTCAAAGCTGTCAGACAGGGACATTTAAGTCTGCAGAGGTTACTGCTGACTTTTTGTTTGTCTGTGTCCTGCCCCAGAGGTGGAGCCTACAGAGGCAGGCAGGCCTCCTTGAGCTGTGGTGGGCTCCACCCAGTTCGAGCTTCCTGGCTGCTTTGTTTACCTAAGCAAGCCTGGGCAATGGTGGGCACCCCTCCCCCAGCCTCGCTGCCGCCTTGCAGTTTGATCTCAGACTGCTGTGCTAGCAATCAGTGAGACTTCGAGGGCGTAGGACCCTCCGAGCCAGGTGCGGGACACAATCTCCTGGTGTGTCGTTTTTCAAGCTCGTTGGAAAAGCGCAGTATTAGGGTGGGAGTGACCCGATTTTCCAGGTGCCGTCTGTCACCCCTTTCTTTGAGTAGGAAAGGGAACTCCGTGACCCCTTGCGCTTCCTGAGTGAGGCAATGCCTTGCCCTACTTCGGCTCATGCACGGTGCACTGCACCGCTGTCCTGCACCCACTGTTTGGCATTCCCTAGTGAGATGAACCCGTTACCTCAGATGGAAATGCAGAAATCACCCATCTTTTGTGTGGCTCACACTGGGAGCTGTAGGCCGGAGCTGTTCCTATTCAGCTATCTTGGCTCAAGCCAAGAGTTTTTCTTATAGATACCTTTTTAAAATCCAGTTTGACAATCTCGGTCTTTTAGTTGGGTTTAGACTAGGGTAAGTAAACTACTATCCGTAGGCCACATTCCACTTTGTACTTGTTTATGGTGTGGCTTGCAAAGTAAAAATGGTTTTTACATTTTTAAATGGCTCTAACATATCAAAAGGAGAATAATATTGTGACACATGAAGCTTATATGAAATTCAAATTTTAGTATCCATAATTAAGTTTTAAATTTTGTCAAAAAATATGTGGAAGGTTTTTTTCTCACTTGTACAAATACTTGCATAATATTGTAGATTTTGTCTCTTGGCCCACGAAACCTAAAATATTTATCATATAACCCTTTACAGAAAAAGCTGACCATTTACTTTTTTTTTTTTTTTTTGAGATGGAGTTTCACTCTTGTTGCCTAGGCTGGAGTGTAATGGCATGATCTCAGCTCACTGCAACCTCCACCTCCTGGGTTCAAGCAATTCTTCTGCCTCAGCCTCCCGAGTAGCTGGGACTACAGGTGCATGCCACCATGCCCAGCTAAATTTGTTTTTTTTTTAGTAGAGATGGGGTTTCACCCTGTTGGCCAGGATGGTCTCGATCTCTTGACCTCATGATCTGCCTGCCTTGGCCTCCCAAAGTGCTGGGATTACAGGCATGAGTCGCTGCGCCCAGCTGACCATTTACTTTTAATGTAATTTTTAATATATTTGGATCTAAATGTACTTACTCTCTTGCTGTTTTTGTCTCTTCTGTTTTTGTTTTTCCCTTCCTTTCCTGCCTTTAGATTATTTTTAATGTTCTATTTTATCTCCATTATTGGCACATTACCTATATAATTTTGTCTTATTATTTTAGTAGTTGCTGTGGAGTTTATAACTCAAGTCTTTAACTCATGTACATTCTAATAATATCGTAACACTTTATGTACGTTGTAAGGATCTTTTGTTACCTTCCAGTTTTTATGCATCTGCTCTCATTCATTTCGCTAATACATGTGTTACAAATTCTACAAAATACTGTTTTTTTTTTGCTTTAGTCTGTTATATTTTGAAGAAATTAAAGAGCAAGGAATAGGTCTTTTTCTCATATTTAACTTCTCGTGCTCTTCAGTTTTCTCTGTATCATTTTCCTGTAGCCCAAGGAACTTCCTTTAACATTCCTCTTCTGCAATTTAGAAACTGCTGTTATATCCATCTGGGGAATATTTTACTGCAGATCTTGTATTTTTTCAGCTCTAGAATTTCTTTTGGTTCTTTTTTATGTCTTTTATTTTTCTTCTTATTTTGTTAGATGTTTATCTTTAAATCCTTGATCATATTTATAATAGTCGTTGTATAGGCCTTCTTTGCCTATTTTATCATTTGTTATTTTTGGATCAGTTTCTGTACTGTTTTATATTTGGAATCTATAGAGTCATGAATCTTGGGTTACACAGGTTTGTAAAATACCTCTTCAAACAACTTCTTTTCGGCCTCCTCTTTTCTGTTTTTATTTATATTATTTTTTGTTGTTTCTCCCTGGTTCACATTCATCTTAAATTTTTTCTTTTTTTAAGACTCTAGTTACACATGTTAGACCACTTGAACTACTTAATCACCCAGGCTCCTCAGTCTTATTGTTGCTGCATAAGTGCTTGCTACATTAAGAAAAGTATGTAAAAACATACATGTATATAATAATATAATACAAAATAATTTAAACATATTACAATGTATTTGTAGCTTTTTATTTATCCCTTTTAAAATACATTTTATTGAACTGACTGAAAAAGGGAGAAAAACATGTTTCAGTGGTTGAAGAACATGGTAGATGAAGTAGTTCATTTTGAATGGCTTTAGTTCCTTAACAAAAAAGTCAGTGGTGAAGTTGCATATTTTAGTATAATATTTAGGAGCTGTAGTTGGGGAATTTGAAATGGCTTTTGTGAATTATTTATTAAAATCCTATCCTACAAGAGGAATCCTGGTAATGGCAGTCTGAAAATGCTGCAGGGACCTAATTCAAGTGATAAATGTATGCTTAATTTTGTGCAGCATGAATGTAAGTAACAGCGGGGAAGCCAAGCAGAACGTGGATTTTAGGTAGGGGCATGAAGGGAGAATGTTATACTACCTGATATACGCAGATGGATGCTCTCTAACCACAATTGGACCTTTGCTGCCTGCTGTTCTTAGAATAAAATGAACAGTTTTTTTTTTTTAAGAAATTCATTATGATGGGGGTGGAATTGGGCGAAGCAATCATAGATTCATTCATCAAAAATAATTATTTTGAGGAAAAAAATTCCATTGGAACATTTATATAGTTCATAGTAGCCAGCAAACCAGGAATGAGGGAAATAAGGAGCTTGACACTTGTTGGTATGAGATGTAACATTTTAACATTGTTTTTTTTTGCTTAGGAAGTTAGGCTGCTTAATAAATGTGGTGCAGTGAAGGATCTTTACAATCAAGAGAAACTTTTAGCTGATTTACTTTTGTTTAATCCTGATTATTTTGGGGCTAATTCACAGTATCTTTAGTATAGTTTTTCCTCCTTATTGTTCTGTATCACTTGTTAACCAAAAAGTGGCAGGTCTCAATCCATAGAGGTTTACTTGGTCAAGGGTTTAGTATGTGCCTGGGAAAAACAAGCCACAGGAGCAATTGTGACCTGTGCTTTTCTAGAGGGGTTTTGGGAACTTCAGTGTTTAAAGGGGAAAGGGTAAGCACAGGTTAAAAAAGAGGGAAAGGTAGGCAGTGAGGCAAATGGTTGCATTCTTGTGAGGCTCTGACTAGCCTCAATAAATCTACACTTTACATGTGAAAAGAGGGAGTAGAGGAAAAAGTCATTTGGGTTGGTTCCAAGTCTTTGCTATTGTGAATAGTGCTGCAATAAACATACGTGTGCATGTGTCTTTATAGCAGCATGATTTATAATCCTTAGGGTATATACCCAGTAATGGGATTGCTGAGTCAAATGGTATTTCTAGTTCTAGGTCCCTGAGGAATCGCCACACTGACTTCCACAATGGTTGAACCAGTTTACAGTCCCACCAACAGTGTAAAAGTGTTCCTATTTCTCCACATCCTCTCCAGCACCTGTTGTTTCCTGACTTTTTAATGATGGCCATTCTAACTGGTGTGAGATGGTATCTCATTGTGGAACCAACCCAAATGTCCAACAACGATAGACTGGATTAAGAAAATGTGGCACATATACACCATGGAATACTATGCAGCCATAAAAATGATGAGTTCATGTCCTTTGTAGGGACATGGATGAAGCTGGAAACCATCATTCTCAGCAAACTATCTCAGGGACAAAAAAACCAAACACTGCATGTTCTCACTCATAGGTGGGAATTGAACGATGAGAACACATGGACACAGGAAGGGAAACATCACACACCGGGGCCTGTTGTGGGGTGGGGGGAGTGGGGAGGGACAGCATTAGGAGATATACCTAATGTTAAATGACGAGTTAATGGGTGCAGCACACCAACATGGCACATGTATACATATGTAACAAACCTGCATGTTGTGCACATGTACCCTAAAACTTAAAGTATAATAAAAAAGAAAAAAAAAAAAAGGAAAAATCAATTATGCATTCATCTTAGTGTAGGTGAAGGGACAATTTCTGGTCTTTTCCTGTGTCTGTGAAGATAAGCTGATAATTGACATTGTGAGTTTGAGATTTGACAGAACCCAGCTTTAGAGCTAGTTTATAGGGATGATACATATCTTAAATGATTTAGGGGCTCACAAGGAAATTCCTTGTGAGTAATCTGTGAGGGAAGCCATCTGGGGAGATATGTGCCCTTCTATCGTTGTGGGAACCTGGCATATGGATGAGGCTATGACACAGGGTTGTGAATTTACAGCTATCTGGGAACAAAAAGAAGGCAGTATTGCGTGACTTGGTTCCCAAGCTTATCTTTTGCTTTGGCATAGTCAATTTGGGGACCAGAGGTTCTGTTTTCTTTTACATACTTATACTCTATATTTTTGATTTTTTTAATATAAAACAATTTTTTTCCTCTCAGCTGAAGAACTTGCAGCTAAGTAAGATAATATTTTGAGAGATTTGAAAGTATGAAATGGCTGGCTCTGGAACTCTGACATAAGGTTTAGGATTATAAAATCCTAGAATCCTAGATTTTAAATCCTAAAATTTTAAAATATAAAAGAAGTGAAAATACAGAGAGACCTAGATTTTGTTTGAAATATTTCATTTCTTTTTGGGCATTGGCAAGATTATAATGATGGTGGAGTTTTGCAATGACTTTTGAGTGTTTCTTTTTTTGTTTCTTCAGAAATTTCTACACCCAGACCATCTTCTCCAGGTGGACTACCTGAAGAAGATAGTGTTTTATTTAATAAACTGACCTACTTAGGATGTATGAAGGTTTCTTCCCCACGTAATGAAGTAGAGGCTTTACGGGCAATGGCAACCATGAAATCTTCCAGTCAATACCCCTTTCCTGTTACCCTGTATGTACCAAATGTTCCAGAAGGTTCTGTGAGGTAAGCTCTAATTGGTTTTTCTTTAGACACGTATTAAGTCTTTTGGGTGGTGGCGAAGATGTTATAGCATCATCAGGTTAGAACTTACTGTGAACTCACACTGTAGACATGCAGAATAAACATGTTTGGGCTTAGACTGTGTTCATTGTTTGAAAGGGGCATTTGAACAATTGTATTAGTCTATTCTTGCACTGCAATACAGAAATAACTGAGATTGGATAATTGATAAAGAGAAGAGGTTTAACTGGCTCTTGGTTCTGCAGGCTGTATAGGAAACATGATGCTGGCCCAGCTTCTGGGAGGGAGGCCTCAGGAAACTTACAATCATGGCAGAAGGCAAGGGGAAGCAGAATTGTCTTATGTGGCAGGAGCAGGCGCAAGAGAGAGAAGGGGGAGGTGCCACACACTTTTAAACAACCAGGTTTCATGAGAACTGCTATCATGAGAACAGCACCGAGGGAATGGTGCTAAACCATTCATAAGAAATTGCTCCCATGATCCAATCACCTTTCATCAGGCCCCACCTCCAACATTGGAGATTACAATTTGACATGAGATTTGGACAGGGCTGCAGATCCAAACCCATATCAACAATTATGCTTAGAATATTGTAAATAGAAATAAAACTGTAAAAATACTTGTAATATTTATTTCTCTATCCTGAATGAGCATAAAAATCTGCCTTCAACTTGTCAAGTAATAGTGGTTGAAAGAAACTGGAGTGAGCCATAGATTTTAAGTTACTTACATTAGACTGGAAAGAAGCAAAATGGCTTTTTCCTCTTATGCTTAATTAGGAATAATACATTATGTCAGCTGAACCTTTAGTTTCTTTAAATGTAAGTCAGGGCCAGGTGTGGCGGCTCACACCTGCAATCCCGGCACTTTGGGAGGCTGAGGCGGGTGAATCACTTGAGGTCAGGAGTTTGAAACCAGCCTGGGCAAAATAATATAAAAATTTGCCACATGTGGTGGCGCACGCCTGTAATCCCAGCTACTTGGGAGGCTGAGGCAGGAGAATCGCCCAAACCCAGGAGATGGAGGTTGCAGTGAGCCGAGATCACGCCACTGCACTCCAGTCTGGGTGACAGAGACCCCATCTCAATTAAAAAAAAAAAAAAAAAATTGGCTGGGCGCGGTGGTTCACGCCTGTAATCCCAGCACTTTGGGAGGCCAAGGTGGGTGGATCACGAGGTCAGGAGATCGAGACCATCCTGGCTAACACAGTGAAACCCCGTCTCTACTAAAAATACAAAAAATTACCTGGGCATGGTGGCGGGCGCCTGTAGTCCCAGCTACTCCGCAGGTTGAGGCAGAAGAATGGCGTGAACCCGGGAGATTGCGCCACTGCACTCCAGCCTGGGCGACAGAGTGAGACTCTATCTCAAAAAAAAAAAAAAAGTAAGTCAGATAATGTTATTCTCCTACATTCAGGCTTTCCCTCAGTCACACTTGTGGTTATATTTGAAATCCTTATTATGGTTAGGCACTGTTGACCTACTGCTCCAACTTGTTCTTCCCCTCTTCCTCCTTCTTTCTTTTCTTCTTAGCCTGTTTGGGCTGCTATAACAAACTGCCATAGACTGGTGGTTTACATACAACAGATAATTATTTTTCACAGTTCTTGTGGTTGGGAGTTCCTAGATCAAAGCTCCAGCATATTTGGTGTCTGGTGAGGGCCTGCTTCCTGGTTCATGTGTTCTTACATGGTGGAAGAGAGTGTAAGAGCTCTCTGGGGTTTCTTTTATAAGGATACTAATCTTATTCAAGAGGACTCCCTTCTCTCTCTCTCTCTCTGTCCTTCTGTCTCCCTCCTCCCTTCTCTCTCTTCATTCATCAAAAGAAGATGCAGATTTGTGTGTATGTGTGTAAGATATGCAAGAATATGAAGATAATTTGTTTACTTGCATTATTAGTACCACTTTCCTCTCCCTTTTTCTGTCTTCATTCACTACATTCCAGTTATACTAGCCTCTGTATTCATTCTTATAGGACTTATCAGTCACATTTCCCGCCCCAGGACCTTGGCATATTATCTTTATACTCCCTAAGTAAATCTTTCCCTGATTTTCCAATGTTTTTTGTTTCATCTTAGTAAACATTTTATCATAAGAAGCCTTCCTTGGTTACATCATGTAACTCTCTTTCGTCATGCTGGGCTTTTTTTTTTTCTCTTCATAGCACTTTTCTTTGAATTGATATTATATTTATTTGCTTATTAGTTTATTGGATATCTTCCTCACTAGATTATAAGCTTGTGAGAATAGTTTCTTTATATTTTTCCCTGCTGTAGCTTCAGTGGCTAGGGAAGTAAGTGATTCATTGCAAGATTTTAGCAAATATTTGCTGAATGAACAAATAAGCAGACCAGGTCAAGGAAATGAGGTTGAATTTGTCTGGAGCTTGGAATATTCTCTGAAAGTTGCTTTAATCTTTTAAAAACCCTTTCTGATTTGCCTCATTCTCTAAAGTTTAGAATGTGGGAAAACTTTTGCTAAGTTCCAAGTACCAACATAATAGCAATATAAATTTAGAAAATTTTGGTAAAAATGCTTTGAATTTTTCAGGAAAGGGTTTGCATGTATATTATTTATATGTTATCGTCTAAAAATGTCAAAATATCTTTTTAAAGAAAAATTGTTTTCAAAATGTCTTCTGTGCTATGTGTTTAGCTTCAATTTGCCAAACACACCTTGACATGGATTTAGTGTTTTGACTTGCCTCTTTATTCCTTGGGTTATCCCCTTACCCCTCAGTTTCTTAATTTGAGATCTCAAAGGGGTCTTGAATGTGTAGACCAATCCAGGACTTAGGATTTTTTTGTTTTGTTTTGTTTTGTTTTTGTTTTTGTTTTTGTTTTTGTTTTTGAGAGACAGTTTCACTCTGTTGCCCAGGCTGGAGTGCAGTGGCACGATCTTGGCGCATTGAAACATCTGCCTCCTGGGTTCAAGTGATTCTCATACCTCAGCCTCCTGAATAGCTGGGAATACAGGTGCCCACCACCATGCCTGGCTGATTTTTGTATTTATCAGTAGAGATGGATTTCGCTGTGTTGGTCAGACTGGTCTTGAACTCGTGACCTCAAGTGATCCACCCATCTCGACCTCCTAAAGTGCTGGGATTACAGGCGTGAGCCACTGCGCCCAGCCAGGACTTCGGATTTATGTAGGGAAAGTCAGATAATTATTTGCTTCCAAATCCCACAGACTCCTTTCAGCTTTTGTATTCCGTTGTTGAATTCATCTTTGGAACCACCTGACCTTTTCTGTGGTAGAAAGGGCCTCAGTTGAACAATGAATTGGGGCTTAGATAAACTAATAAGTGCTGCTCTGTATAGAAGTGGGCTTTCCAAGGATAGTCTATACTATTCTAGACCGGCATTCCTTTTGCCATAACTGAAAAAGACTAGATTTAGGGATGGGTGATACAGATGTTACCAGACATGTATACTTAGCTTTGGAGTAAATGAGTTGGATCATAGGAAACACGAGAATAAAGAAATTGTCAGAGGATAATAAAGAATTTGTATGTATGTGGGTGTTTGCGTGTGTGTGTGTATTGTGAATATGAAGACAATTTGTTCTCTCTTGCATTGTTAGTTCCAGTTTATTTTTGTGATTTTTAAGATAGTTACGTTTGGCCAGGTGTGGTGGCTCACGCCTATAATCCTAGCACTTTGGGAGGCCAATGTAGGGTGGATCACCTGTGGTCAGGAGTTCAAGACCAGCCTGGCCAACATGGCAAAACCCTCTCTCTACAAAAAATATAAAAATTAGCCAGGTGTGATGGCAGGCACCTGTAATCCCAGGTTCTTGGGAGGCTGAAGCAGGAGAGTCGCTCAAACTCGGGAGGTGGAGGCTGCAATGAGCCAAGATTGGGCCACTTCACTCCAGCCTGGGGGAAAGAGCAAAACTGTGTTTCGAAAAAAAAAAAAAGAACAAAAAAAAACCCCAACAAGATAGTTATGTTTATATATCGTATATTGTCATAGTAAAACTATTTGTTCTTTTTTTTTTTTTTTTAAACCTAACTGGAAATATGTCTTTGTTCTTCGAGAATTGATATTTTATCTAACTTTTCATTACTGTTCTACAGACTCATAGACCAATCCAGCAATGTGGAGATAGCATCTTTTCCAATCTATAAAGTGTTATTCTGTGCACGTGGACATGACGGAACAACAGAGAGCAATTGCTTTGCATTTACAGAGAGTTCCCATGGTTCAGAAGAGTTTCAGATACATGTTTTCTCCTGTGAAATTAAAGAGGCAGTAAGTATAATATAGTATAGCAATTTGCTATAGAGATGAATTAGGGTAATATTTTCGAGCTCTAATTTCACTGTTGTATAAAGACATTACATAAATTTGGAGTATATTTCTAAAGACAAAATTAATATTTGTAATGACATAGAACTGAATGTGGAAAGCCAAGTCTGGTGTATCTGCGTAGGTAGGGCACTTTCACAGCTTAGCAGTTGTCATAGAAAAATACAACTGGATGAGTTGCCTTTCTACCTTACCATGGTAGTAAATTGCTTATGCTCAGAAGGGAGACTATTTTTGCAGCTCTCTTATTATTTTGCCCTAGTAGATTGGTCCGTGTGATTTTAAAAAAGTGCCTATAACGATACCTGTTTCTCTGATGGGCTTGATAGTTGCATATTGCTTTCATTTAGATATTGTATTAAGATTATTTTATCAATCTCTGTGGTTTTCATTGGTGATTATTTGTTTTGTGCTTTCTTGCTCAGAGGCTATATTTTGCTCCAGAGAACTGGCTTAATTAAAATTAAAATGCTCACATAGAGCAGGTATAACAACTTGTAGTCCTTTGAAAATGCTAGTAAGTTTTTTTATAGAAATTATTAATTGGTAGATTATTGTTAGGAGAAATGGTTTAGATTAAATGCAGTTAAATACATAGGGAAATCTTCTTTTCTACATCTATTGAAATATCCCCAATTTTAAAATGTTGCACTGTTAGACAGTACCTAAACCCATTTCAAAGGCATTCATAAATGGGTATGCATAGCAATGTCTCAGGTATGTTTGCTTGTGACAAAATAAATTATCAGCAGAAAATGCTGAAAGCAATAGTAATTCTAGCCTCTATCATGAAACGTGAATAAATCATTCTATTAACAGGAGTTTTGAGTTTATTTCTGGCCACAAAATGGGAATTAATGGAAATGTAGATTTCTGTGAGTTTGATACAAAGCATGATGGCTATGTCAGTTCTTGTGCCCTGGTGATCAGTTTGCTTTACACTAAACTGAACATGCACAGACACATATAATTTAGATTGTAACTGTAGAAATTCTTTATCAGAACCCATGCCTTCTGAAAGAAGTTGAAGTTTTGTGTTTTGTTTTTTAGATAAGGCTTTATCTATTTTTTTCCCAGCACTTATATATCTATGTGTATACTGACTTCTTGTTCAAAATGGTCTGATAGGAGAGTGAATGAGTATAAGTATGCTGTTAGTGTGCCTGGCATATAGTAGACAGTGAATATAAATATGCTGAAGGAATATGTATGTTTTTGTGAATGGGGGGGGGGCTATTTCTGATCCTTACGAACTCCACTACAGAGGTGGGGAAGCAGATGGTAGAATACTGGCATTTCATGTTGGCAGCCATCATTTAACACACCTGTGTGATTTCTGAATCACTGGAGCTCAACAGCAAGGAAATGAACTTTGAAGACCTGGAGAACCTGCTGCTTGGAGAGAGAGAAATGCTGCTGCAGAAATAAACTGAATTGCTGCAAGAGGTTTCCATAACTAATGGTATGAAACTGTCTTTTGGATTGTAGCATTCACTTGGATTTAGAGCAGGGGAAATGTTTGTTATTTTTGAGAGCTTATCATGGTAGGTAAGCAGTGGAAAAAACCGTGGGAAATTCTTGGCCAGACCATTTTGGATATAGTATTGAATAAATGCTGTTTCTATAGAGCATATTTTTTCCATTGCACATTGTAAGAAAGTTATCTCCATCTATTATTTAATTTTTTTAGAGTGCATTTTAGAAAGTATTACATTATGGGGGCATTAGTGGTAAAATATATTGTTTGAAGGAGAAATACATGACAGTGGTCATTAAACCTTATTATGAGGCATTATTTCTTTTTAAAAAAATTTTAAAAATCCTCCTCCAGGTAATGAATGAGACATCAGTTCTAAATGAGGAATAACCCAGTATAAATAGAGAGCTTATGCCAGGCACTGTGCTAAGCATTAATTTGATACTCATAACAGCCCATGACCAGGTTGGACTTATTAGACAAGTGACTTTATGTTTCTGTTTGCCTGGAGCAGTTCTACTTTATGCTTATTGTCCAGGTTATTACTAATACCCTCATTTTTATTCTCAAAAGTGTTGTGGTTTGGATGATAAATTGTTTGGTTACCCTTTGTTTATCCTGTGGCTAAGAGACTGGGTGATAGAGCTGGGTTTTAAGTTGAAGTCTTCGACTTTGAAGAGCCATACAGTTTTCAGTAACAACTTTCTTGTTGCTTACATATTATAAAACACAAATGTGGATTTTTGTATTTTAGTTATGTTTTTTTTTTTTAAATTATACTTTAGGTTTTAGGGTACATGTGCACAATGTGCAGGTTTGTTACATATGTATCCATGTGCCGTGTTGATTTCCTGCACCCATTAACTCGTCATTTAGCATTAGGTGTATCTCCTAATGCTGTCCCTCCCCCCTCCCCCAAGCCCACAACAGTCCCCGGAGTGTGATGTTCCCCTTCCTGTGTCCATGAGTTCTCATTGTTCAATTTCCACCTATGAGTGAGAACATGCGGTGTTTGGTTTTTTGTCCTTGCGATAGTTTACTGAGAATGATGTTTTCCAGTTTCATCCATGTCCCTACAAAGGACATGTACTCATCATTTTTTATGGCTGCATAGTATTCCATGGTGTATATGTGCCACATTTTCTTAATCCAGTCTATCATTGTTGGACATTTGGGTTGGTTCCAACTCTTTGCTATTGTGAATAGTGCTGCAATAAACATACGTGTGCATGTGTCTTTATAGCAGCATGATTTATAGTCCTTTGGGTATATACCCAGTAATGGGATGGCTGGGTCAAATGGTATTTCTAGTTCGAGATCCCTGAGGAATCGCCACACTGACTTCCACAATGGTTGAACTAGTTTACAGTCCCACCAACAGTGTAAAAGTGTTCCTATTTCTCCACATCCTCTCCAGCACCTGTTGTTTCCTGCTTTTTTAAGGATGGCCATTCTAACTGGTATGAGATGGTATCTCACTGTGGTTTTGATTTGCATTTCTCTGATGGCCAGTGATGATGAGCATTTCTTCATGTGTTTTTTGGCTGCATAAATGTCTTCTTTTGAGAAGTGTCTGTTCATGTCCTTTGCCCACTTTTTGATGGGGTTGTTTGTTTTTTTCTTGTAAATTTGTTTGAGTTCATTGTAGATTCTGGATATTAGCCCTTTGTCAGATGAGTAGGTTGCAAAAATTTTCTCCCATTCTGTAGGTTGCCTGTTCACTCTGATGGTAGTTTCTTTTGCTGTGCAGAAGCTCTTTAGTTTAATTAGATCCCATTTGTCAATTTTGGCTTTTGTTGCCATTGCTTTTGGTGTTTTAGACATGAAGTCCTTGCCCACGCCTATGTCCTGAATGGTATTGCCTAGGTTTTCTTATAGGATTTTAATGGTTTTAGGTCTAACATTTAAGTCTTTAATCCATCTTGAATTAATTTTTGTATAAGGTGTAAGGAAGGGATCCAGTTTCAGCTTTCTACATATGGCTAGCCAGTTTTCCCAGCACCATTTATTAAATAGGGAATCCTTTCCCCATTTCTTGTTTTTGTCAGGTTTGTCAAAGATCAGATAGTTGTAGATATGCGGCATCATTTCTGAGGACTCTGTTCTGTTCCATTGATCTATGTCTCTGTTGTGGTACCAGTACCATGCTGTTTTGGTCACTGTAGCCCTGTAGTATAGTTTGAAGTCAGGTAGCGCGATCCCACAGAAATACAATCTACCATCAGAGAATACTACAAACACCTCTACGCAAATAAACTAGAAAATCTAGAAGAAATGGATAAATTCCTCGACAAATACACCCTCCCAAGACTAAATCAGGAAGAAGTTGAATCTCTGAATAGACCAATAACAGGTTCTAAAATTGTGGCAATAATCAATAGCTTACCAACCAAAAAGAGTCCAGGACCTGATGGATTCACAGCTGAATTCTACCAGAGATACAAGGAGGAACTGGTACCATTCCTTCTGAAACTATTCCAATCAATAGAAAAAGAGGGAATCCTCCCTAACACATTTTATGAAGCCAGCATTGTCCTGATACCAAAGCCTGGCAGAGACATAACCAAAAAAGAGAATTTCAGACCAATATCCTAGATGAACATTGATGCAAAAATCCTCAATAAAATACTGGCAAACCGAATCCAGCAGCACATCAAAAAGCTTATCCACCATGATCAAGTGGGCTTCATCCCTGGGATGCAAGGCTGGTTCAACATACGCAAATCAATAAATGTAATCCAGCATATAAACAGAACCAAAGACAAAAACCACCTGATTATCTCAATAGATGCAGAAAAGGCCTTTGACAAAATTCAACAACCCTTCATGCTAAAAACTCTCAATAAATTAGGTATTGATGGGACATGTCTCAAAATAATAAGAGCTATGTATGACAAACCCACAGCCAATATCATACTGAATGGGCAAAAACTGGAAGCAGTCCCTCTGAAAACTGGCACAAGACAGGTATGCCCTCTCTCACCACTCCTATTCAACATAGTGCTGGAAGTTCTGGCCAGAGCAATCAGGCAGGAGAAGGAAATAAAGGGTATTCAATTAGGAAAAGAGGAAGTCAAATTGTCCCTGTTTGCAGATGACATGATTGTATATCTAGAAAACCCCATTGTCTCAGCCCAAAATCTCCTTAAGCTGATTAGCAATTTCAGCAAAGTCTCAGGATACAAAATCAATGTACAAAAATCACAAGCATTCTTGTACACCAATAACAGACAAACAGAGAGCCAAATCATGAGTGAACTCCCATTCACAATTGCTTCAAAGAGGATAAAATACCTAGGAATCCAACTTACAAGGGATGTGAAGGACCTCTTCAAGGAGA
Source organism: Nomascus leucogenys (assembly GCF_006542625.1). Classification (NCBI taxonomy): domain Eukaryota; kingdom Metazoa; phylum Chordata; class Mammalia; order Primates; family Hylobatidae; genus Nomascus; species Nomascus leucogenys. The sequence goes on along the minus strand of NC_044392.1, from coordinate 27,535,337 downwards.
ACTACAAACCACTGCTCAATGAAATAAAAGAGGAAACAAACAAATGGAAGAACATTCCATGCTCATGGGTTGGAAGAATCAATATCGTGAAAATGGCCATACTGCCCAAGGTAATTTATAGATTCAATGCCGTCCCCATCAAGCTACCAATGACTTTCTTCACAGAATTGGAAGTTTAAAGTTTTTTAAACTACTTTAAAGTTCATATGGAACCAAAAAAGAGCCCGCATCGCCAGGTCAATCCTAAGCCAAAAGAACAAAGCTGGAGGCATCACACTACCTGACTTCAAACTTTAGTTATGTTTTATAAAGGGATTT